>NC_136065.1:509088123-509170623 GCF_964261635.1 Lissotriton helveticus | reverse complement strand
AGCTGTTCCCACATAAATAATTAACTGCAAAATAAAGCGTTACTGTATTAATAATAAAAACGGTGTAGTGATTACGGGCAAATTTGTAGCATAAGGCAAACGTTTCCGGCTTTGAAGTTTGCAGAAAGCTGGTTCTAGTCACAGCGCTAGACGTAAGCTCAAAATCAGTGTTTAGCAAAGTGTGCCGCACAAGTGACATTTTGCTGCTACTGTTAGTACCAAACATCTAACCAAACTAACATTACATCTACAAAAAGCCATAACTATTGCCTTTATAAACATTTGTAAGCACACATATATGTGGTCTAATAAATACATTAGCCTAAAAGTAAATTAATAGTTACAGTGCTTCGTGTATATGCTAAATGTCGCTGGGGAAAAGACTAAGACAAAATACCAAACTAAAACAATGTGTAGCGTACCTCAAGTTAACTTACAAATTATTTTCTATGCGTAGAAAAGCCTAAAGTGTTCCGTCTGAAAACGTGGTGTTGGGGGACCAAAAGCAGACCGAAAGTCTGCAATAGAGTGATGTTTTTGAGTGAAAATCTACAATTTAGAAAGGTAACAAGGGCAGGCTAATGAAGCGCTAACAAGCAGAGAAAGACAGATTAAAATCTACTCGTAGGCAGCATCTGTGGGACGCAAAACAAGCACAGCAGGCTGAGAGATCCAGGAGAGGAAGGAACATAAATGATATCTTTTGTGGTAAACTGACACATGTGGAGTACACCGTACACAATTTTTGCAGTCTGCATAGATGTTTTGGGAACACAACTACAAGTGCACAACACAGCAACATGGAAAAATGTTAACTGTTTCACTAAATGGGCTAGGGAATATTGGAACATGCCAGTAGCTAAGGGCAGCCAAACATGCTAAGCTGCTCCATGGCAGTGAACAGGATGAATTACATATTTTTTGTGGATAAACTGAAGCTGAAGCAAGCGTCAGGCTCGGAACATAAGGAATGCCGCTGGCAGCGCGACACGAAGGGGAGCATGGGCGGACAGCGCCCTAGTCCCACACGTCGGGCGAGCGGAGCCTGAAGCGCGCCCCCCCTTGAGCCGCCCCGGCCAACAGCCAATGGGGAGGGCTCTCCTGGGGACGGGGGAGGCGCTTCCGGGGGATATGTACAGGCCCAGCAACTAGGCTCGGCCTTTCTTTCCCGCGCCTAGTCCTAGGCTGCTCTGCGCTGTAACCCACCCTGAACCCTGACCCAGCTGCAGAGCGGTTGGCACAGTTTTGAATACCTTAATGATCATGTTTTATGTTGCAGGCGGAGTCACAGGGCGATCTGGAAGCAGATGGACAGTAGGGGTACCTCTGCGGCAGAAGGATACAGTCTAAATACCTCTGCCTGGCACAGTAGGATGCCCGAGCCAAGAACCTGGAGCCGAGGGGGTTCCAGGAAACAGCGTCGGCGCCCCGTTAGTCCTTCGGGCGGTCGGGGGGCCTGAACCGACCGGGGGTGTGCCTCATCTCCCGCCCTGACAGGGGGGGCGGGAGTCTAACTAAATAAAGTGATAATGTACTGCACCGTCAGAGCATCGCCTCGCCGTGCAATATGGCTCCTTGGGCATGCGGGTCAGCGAGAGGCTGCTGCATTGGATCACCTGTAAGATGACCCACCTATCAGTACCTGAGTTGTACGCAAATAAACCTGCACCACTGGTTTCCCACAAATATGTCTGATGAGTTTCCTTGGTATGTAAGTGTAATGTGCGCAGGGCGAAGCAAGCACTGATGGTGTGGGCACTATGTGCACAATATAGAAAGATGGCTATTGAGATGCATGTGACGTCTGGATTGAGTGTATGGCTATTATGACTTGTGCTAGCACATGGTTGCCGTACTGTGCCTAGTATTAATGGCAGCCAATGTCACCTCTTTAAAATGGAAAGTTTGCCTATGACCCTAGCATGATGTATACGAGGAATCACAATACTGCTTTCACTGGTCTGATGCTGCAGGGTAGCGTGTGGGGCTTGCATGTGTATTACTGTAGGACAGGTGCTGGTAATGTGACAACAGTAGGGATGTTGTTGTGTGTTTGTGGTTGTGTGTGTGGTTCTGTGGTTGTGTGTGGGGCTGTGTGTGTGGTTGTGTGTGTGGTTGTGGTTGTGTGTGTGTGTGGTTGTGTGTGTGGTTCTGTGGTTGTGTGTGCGACCTTAAAATAAATCAGTCTTCGATGCAGGCTAGTCTAGATTTAAAGCATGCCTTTGCCACAGGAAAATCTCCCACCCTTGTTGGTTCTGGCCTGAGGTGTATACCCAGCACAGTACAAACACAAAATCACTACAGGAAGCACTGTCTGGACACTGCCATTGCGGCCACTTATAATTGTAAGCCTCTCCATAGCATCCTGCAAACGCCAGAAGCACTATTCCTGAATGTCCCGCCTATTATTGCAGGTTAAAGTGTGTGCGAATTCTGAAACTGACCATTTTTGACAAATGTGTGCTATTACATAACCTGCTACGAAATTGCAAGTGCTAGACAACATTAACGACACTTTTAAACATAGGGCAATGGAGGATATCATTGCACCGTTCTACTATTGCTTGAACTCCCCAATACATTACTTTCATTGCTAGGAGACTACAAGCCTCCTAAAATCTGCTCCTTCCTGGATCTGCTTTCTATTGGCTCATACTACGGATTCAATGGACAACCCTAGTCCTTTCAATCACAGCCTACACCGACTGTGCAAGTTATATGCATTTAGTTAAACAATATGCACCCAATAAAGCCTCAAAATGCACGATTTATGGCCGGTGCCCGGATAAACAATTGAGAAGGACTTTTTGTGGATTTCTTAAAGGTCTCAAAATCTGCCTGCTTCTGTCACCGTCCAAGTCATTCACGTGGTTTTGCATAGAGCAAACATGGCCTTCCAGCATTATAAACTTTACAGTGAAACCGTTCCAGTTATAAAAAATAAATTAACAAAAACAAATACATGAGGGCATGGTCAGTAGTGTATAGCAAGCATGTGAGGAAATCATACATGAGAAAACAAACCCTAATCCGTTACCATCAATGCAGAGATAGACAGCCAATTAAAACCAGTAAAAGAGAGACGATAGCGGATAGGAACTAATGTAAGGTCCAATTAAAAATGCTGAGATTAGGATTGTGACAACTGTGAGCGCAGTGAGTAGAAGCAGAGACAGGGTGGGGGCAATAGACTGTTACAAAGTCCGAGAGGTAAGTGCGCAGAGGCTACACAGAAATCGAAGTTTAAATACTGAAGTGGAGCCTCGCTCCTGACGTTAAACAACTCATACTGGTTTGCCTTCCCGGCCTTCGACCCCTCACAGGAGAAGTGCATCGTAGATTATACATTTCAGAACAGAGGCCCTCATTCTCAATACCTGTATTACATTCAGAATTGCGGTAACAAGTGCACAAATAGCACAAGAAGTAGTTAAAGTCCTCTAATTTTCTCCATGTCCATAGATGCACATTATCACAGCAGGTTCTAACTGTGAGAAGTTTAAGAATTACGAAGGGTAAAACTTGGGCATGTTAAATTCACTTAAAAGTCTCCTACCTAGCCAGTTTGCAGCTTTGGATGTGCTGTGAACCAACATTTGGAAAGTGAATTGAAAATGGAAAATACAATTTGTCTAGTATGTGTTTAGCATATTGACAACTGGTACAGTTGCATTTGTAAAATTATACACAAAAGTGAACTAGATGTATTATTTTTTTGTTGCTCAAAAAATGAGTGCTAAATGAAGTCCATGATCCAACAACAAGCTTACACTGTCTGTCCATACGCAGACATTTTTTATGACCCCCCCTTTCTCTTCCCCACCCCACTCCCCCAAAAAACAAGGATATTGTGCTGTATACCTAAATAGCATGTCCCAAAAGCGAGACATATTGGCTATGCCAATGCTTGTTAATTCGTGGGGCAAGTAACATGGATGAACGCCAAAAAGTAGTTGTGTGTGCCTAGAATATATAGAATTAGTAGCTGCTAAAAGTGTTTACATGTTGTTTGTATTGCATGTTTTGTTCATATCTAATATAAAATAAAACACAAGTAAGAACAATTTACCAAAAACTGCAGGCTAAAATAAAAGCACTGGCATGGAGCTATAGAAATACGCTTAGAGAAAGATAAGGGGGCTGTAGCTAAAACGAAAACCAAAACATTGACTGATGTGAAAGCTAAGCTTTTGTTGCACGGCAATAATCATGCCGTTAGATAAATGCAGGGAAGTTGTGGCTAAAATCAAAACAAACACATTACCAAAGACAGAAAAGAAAGCCGTTGCTGAACAGTTTTTGTAATACGAAAAATAGTGCTAAATTAACCCACCACTTACAGAACGAAGTAAGCAAGTGTGCAAGCAGCTTGGTTCCAGTGGCTGGGTTCCAAAACTAAGAAAATACCTGGTTAAATCAGTCCAGTGAAATGTGCTTGTAAAATCTTTCTTTCTTGATAGTTTCCCAAGAAAGTGTTAGTGTTGTAGCTTTGTTTCCTGTTTCCAAATGCGGGAAAGCTAGACCTAAAACGAAACCAAAAACATCGCATCACGACGAAAGCAAAGATGTTGCTGCGGCGGGGGTGCTGAAGGTAAAACTAACAAAAACATTGCTTCACGAGAAACGTTAAGTTGTTGATGCAAAGGCATGGAGCAAGAATAATGCTTGCTAACAAATGCGGGGAAGCTAGACTAAAACAAAACCCAAAACATCGCCTCACGCCGAAAGCAAATCTGTTACTGTGGTTGGCTGTAGCTGAAACTAAATAAAGGTGACTTCGTACATTATAGGAATGCTTGCATCTTTATCAAAGCCCAGGTCATGGTTGAAGAAGCAGCACAGACATGCTATGTTTATAGGAGGAGTGGTTCTGCCTTTTGTTGCCTACACCGTGCAGTTGCCACAGTTAATGTGTGGTGCAGAGTGGCAGCACGTCGTGGAGCATCAGAGCAGAGTCAGCTCTCGCAAATACAAATTCCTCTGTTGTCTCTGTGTTTATTTTGGTTGTAATGCAAGGAAAACCTCCATTTTAAAAGTTTAAGATGGAGGGACTAGCGCATTGTCGCATGTACCTATGTGGGCACTAATCAGGAAATACGATAAAAAATTTAAGTGATCTGGTGTGAAAGAGGAAGCGGGGCGGCCGTGAAGAGGCGCTGCGCTGATTAAGGGAAAGGAAACACGAACACTTGCATGCAGAGCTCTTTCAGATGAAAAAAAAATGTCCCTGAGCCAGTAACTATAATGGGAGAAGTGGTATGCCACAAGTAATCATGGTGATCCATGGCGGTGAATAAACAACAACAAGCTCTCGGCATTGCTGTGGCGGGGGGCGGGGGAGCGGGAGCGCATTGCTTTGAAGTCTGATGGGGGGGCGGGGGAGCGGCTTGGTGGAGCGGATTCCTTTGAAGTCTGATGCCGAGGCCGATGGTGTTTGATGTGCACGCGCCTGCCTCACACGCCTGCCTCACATGAACTGTACGCGATCCGCAGGCTAGGTAGACTTTTTGGACTGCTTACTATAATCTCGCCTATTCAATCCCTAACGGGATAGAATAGTCGAGACCTAAAAATTATGTATTCATTTGTAATGTGACTTTTCTTTCTTTGTTCCCTTTAAATATCAGTCATGGATCCATCAGGCAGCCCTAGAACACAATTAAAATTGCTTTCTAGTTATATCTGCTATTCGAAGTATACACAGATAAGCGCTGAAAATCAGGGTTGGATTGGACTAAAAAATCGGTCCAGGCACACTAATAAACAAGCATTTGCAATGCAATGGGTCTCGCATTTGGAAAGTTTGAGCTATTGGTATTGTAAATGACACATTTTTTATTTATGTGTTGGTTTTGAAAATAGCTAAATTAATAGCTTTGTCATTTACAATGCCAATAGTTTTAACTTTCGCAAATGTGACACCTATAGTATTTGTAATGCAATATGTGTTGTATTTACGTGACTTAGATGTATTGGTATTCCTTTGAAGCCTGATGCCGAGGCTCATACAAATGGGGCGCGATGTGGCTGGCGATGTGCACGCACCTGGCTCACTTGAACTGTACCCGATCCGCAGTTTTGGGTAGACTTTTGAAAGCCTTACTATAATCTCGACAAACAAGCATTGCTAAAGCAATGCTGTAGTCGAGACCTATAAAATAGCCCACATTTGCATTTTGCTTTTCCGCAAAACACTGCTTCGGTGACATTTTATTAAAAAAACGGGGTGGGGAGGGTAAAAAAAATGCACTGATTAGTTTACACTGGTGAAACACACCTGAAAACAAGTGAGGCCACTTTTGCTAAGGCCCCCTGCCACTCCCTCAATATACATAAATGAATGGGCTGGCCCAGCGAGAGAAAGGTAGTGACACCTCTGCCTGTTGATAAAAAAGGGAGCCAATGGACGCCCATCTGCCTCCAGAAAGTCCACTCAGGCACCCACTGGCGGCATCCTTACAACGCAGAATCCGCCCAAATCAGACCCCAAGGCTACCCAAAATAGCAGCCCACAGCTGGAACTCGGATACCGGCCCCTCTGCTATTGCCCGAGTGCCCGCAGTACCATTCCAACCCTGCTGAAAATTCGGCTTTAGGTGACTGCTTATTTTTGTACCGCCTGGAACATCAAAATAATGAGCTGGCAACCCTAATCATAAGACTGGAAGTTTGTTGCAGGATCAGCACATTATTTATTTCCTCCACCCTCGGTCCCTGAATAATGCCATAATAGCAACAGTTTAACTTATATCTGAAACCCTACGCCGCCGTCATAACATGCTGAGTTACTTCAAGTGTCTGGGAATGCACCCTGCATTCAGACAACTCACTCCTCATTCTCGCCTTCACTTTCACGCTCACCCTGCATTCACAGCGATCACAATGCACTAACACCATTCACCCACTCACCCTGCACTCACAGTGATCACGCTGCACTCACAATGCACTTGCACTGTTCACCCTGTACCTCATCCTGCAGTCACACGAGCACACTGCTCACCCTGCACTCATGTGACACTTCACACACCTGTCCCCCTCACTGCTCAATGTCCAATCTCACTCAAACAAGCCCATCACTAACCATGCATTCATTCATCCCATTCTGCACGTTCATCGGCACCCAAATTTATATGGTCACCTAACTCACCCTGCAGGTACTCCGCTTGCCCTACTCTCACACTGTCATATTGCTCACCGTGCACTCACATGGGCACTCCTGCCACCCACACAGTGCAGAGGGATAATGTGCCTGCTACTAAGAATGTGTACATTGCAGATCACAGAACTGAGTGTGAGTAAACTAAGAGTATCGCTTTAAAAAAATAAAATTTTTGTCAGAAAGGTGCTATAGAGAGATGAGGTGCATTGTCGGTAAGTAGTATTGAGGGAATTCGGGTCTAGTTGCGCCCCGGGTGTAAGCCTAAGTATGTGTGAGTGAACATAAAGGTGAAATGTCATGTGTTGTCACTTCCGCTACCCCTGGCCTTTCGGTGAATTGACGTTCATGAGAGCCTTATAGTTATGAGCTCCACCCAGAGCCGTCTGTGAAATGTGAGACACCCATCACAGCCCTCTGTAGAAGAGACCCCCCATGTGAGTTCTTCATAGTTAGACATAACATCCACCAATGGTGACACCCACTTGAGGTCTTATGCACACTCAAGACGTCTTCACACCTACTGAGACAACACTCTCAAGGTGAGACTGCCACCTCAGTCAATGGTAGCTGTGGCACTCACCCACGCAGAACAAGGGCCCGAGGTTACAGTAAGTGACTGTGAGCAGGGCCGGCGCTAGGCATGGGCAGCATGGGCGGCTGCCCAGGGCCCCGAGCTCAGCCCATCAACAGGGGGCCTCGCAAAAGTGTTAACTCACCACATCTTAGGCTTTGCGCCTGTGGTGAGCACTGCGTGGCCCAGGGAAGGGCTGCCTCTTCTCTGGGCTTCACAGGCTTGTGTAGGAATAGCGGAAGAGGCCCCCCTCCCCTGTGCCTTGCAGCCCTTGGCAAAGGCTGTTAACCCCCAGGGGGGGGGGGGCCTTTCCCCCTGGGCCTTGCAGCCTCACGTGTCGCGCGAGGCCGTTCTGAATTTGCCAGGTTTGACCTGTGATTAAGGATGCTGTCCACTTCCCACGCCAGTGACAATTAGCACACATTTTGGGGCCTGACAGTTTTAACATTTATAAAGGCAAGCAACTCTCACTCTTTCAGATGCTGATGAGCTGCGAAAGAGATGCTGGTCAGTGGCTGAAAAGAAGGCGTTGTAGCAAACGAGGGGGGCATGCACCATTAAGGATCAGGAGCACCTTCCGTAATTTAAATGCAAATAGCTTTCAATGTGTAAATGAAACCCGTTTTCTTCTGCTCTTTTTATATAGCGCAAACTTGACCCAAAGGTATTGGAGTGCTTTACGTGAGCACCAGTTACAAAACATGGACATATTCCTTTTTTTAGGCACAGTGTGATTAAGTGACTTGCGAGAATCACAGGATGAGACACAGTCAAAAATCAGCAGCCCTGAAGTAACGCCACTTCTTCTCCCCACGTCTACCTCTCCGGGGAGTAATCTTTTAATGTCTATTTCTCACATGAAAGCTGTTTCAAAGTGCTGCCCTGCTGTCAAATCAGTGGACGGGGCACAGTGCCAAAATTATTTGCCCAGAATCAAACAGTTGGTTAAATCAGTAGAGCCAGGACTGCAGTGCACTCCTACTTGGAGCAAACCCTATATATTTTCCACTGTACTGCATTTAGGTGACATACCCCCAGATGCATCAAGAACCCATTTTGCTATTCCTTAATAGCGAAAAATAACGATTTGCTATTAAGGAATAGCAAAATGCAATGCATGAAGATATCACTAAAAAAATAGCGATTTCTTAAAATTCCTTAATTGCAACTCGCAAATTGCTAATCGCAATTAAGGAATACCTCCCCATTCATTCCTATGGGCCTAAAGGCCCATAGGAATGAATGACAAGACATTCTCAATTTGTGAATCGCAATTAGCGAATCGCAAAATGAGAATGCGATTTCAAGGGTGCAGGGGTGTCCAGAGGACACCCTGTTGCACCCCTGAAATTGATCTGTGCACATATGTTGCGCACACGCATGCCCCCATGCGCAACATGAAACTTTGAAAAATGCACTTTAGTGCATTTTTCAAAGTTTTTGCAAATTACCATGAAGTTGTACTTCATCGTAATTTGCGTGCCCTATTAGCGAAATCGCTATTTTTTAAACTTTAATGCATTGCATTTAAGGAATCTCAATTTGAGATTCCTTAAATGCAAGTAATCGCAATTTAGCGAATTCTCAATTTGCGATTTTTGCATTTGGGATGATGCATCCCAAATGCAAACATACCGGTCGCAAAGGGGCAGATTCTGAGAATCTGCCCCTTTGCGACCAGATTTTCCTTTGATGAATCTGGGCCTATACCATGGGTTGTATGAAGTTACAAAGCATACTTTTACAACGCATGCCTTTACAACACATTTTTCACATCACAACATCCTTTACAACGCATTCCATTACATCGCATGACACGACATCGCATTTTAAGAAACTACATTTACAATGCATTCCATTGCATCGCATACTACCTTTACAACGCATACCATTACAACACATACCACTACATTACATTTATGGTAAGTATTGGATAGTATAGGGGTAAAAATTACTATTCTAACTCCAGGTAGTGCAACAGTAGGGTAAGTGTTGGGTAGTGTAGGGGTAAAAATTACTATTCTAACTCCAGGGGCTGAAACAGTAGGGGAAGTGTTGGATAGTGTAAGGGTACTATGCGTTGTAATGGTATGCGTTGTAATGGTATGCATTGTAGTGACATGCGTTGTAATGACATGCGTTGTAGTGTCATGCATTGTAGTGTCATGCAATGTAATGGTTACTATATGTGTTGTGTTTTAAACTTAACATAATTCTGGTGAGTAAAGAGCCTACACACAAAAAAGATTGTCCTATGTCTCTTAGCATGTGCGTGTGGGATACTGATGAGAGGGTTTATGTTAAAACAAATTACGAAGTATTAATGTCATCCTAAGGTAGCACAATAATGGCACGGAAAGATAAGGGGGCATTTTGAAATTTGCAATTATATCCATGGTGCGAGAGGTTTTCTCTTGTGTAATTTTATTTTTTGAATGATCCCGCCCCTCATTACCTCACAGTATCTCCCCCCCCTTTATGAGGCAGAACTGGAAATTGTATCATGGAGTTATCTCGAAACAATAGGTTAACAAGGAGTAAATAATATACATCTTTGTGAGACCTGCACCTAGCTTTTCCATCCAATGTGACAAATTTAATCCATTTAATACAGATTTAAAATATATGGACTTATTTAATTTGTATATTTATCTTTTTGCCCATGTTGTTACTGATATCCACGTTAGGTCTCTTCAGGGATGCCAAATAAGATCAATAGTCCCGCGATGTAACTTTCAAAGCTCCTTCACTAGGGCGGAGGAGCGTTGCCCCACTGCTTTCTCGCAGTGCGAAAAGCAGAAACACAAAATGCAAAAACTACCATTTTATGTTTCTGTTACGCGCACTGCGAGAAAGCAGAAGTGTTTGGTTGGGGGCGGGCGGGTCTGCTTTATGACAGGGGAGGAGTGCCTTGCCCACTGCTAAGAGCCCTGACTGTTTGGTCTGCCCTCCAGTTATGCACACGCTGGCCTTTCTCCATGTAGGCACCAGTGCACCCTACATGGGCGCCAGGCTGGTCGGCTGACATTGCAGCATTGTGATTGGCTTAGGGAAGGGAGGCTGCCTGCTTCCTGTTCCTGCTAGAGGCAGGAAAGAAGGAAAGCAGGTCAGGAGTAGAGATGACGCAAGACCTGGGAAGGTAAGTTTATTCTATTTTTAAACTACTCCCCCCCCCCCCGCGCGAACCCCCGCGAGATCTTGGCCGCAACTGGATTTTACATGCAAATTAGGGGGGCCTCACAACTTTCCTTTCGCCCAGGGCCCCAGAAGTTCTAGGACCGGCCCTGACTGTGAGCAGGCTGTCTCTTGATAGACTGATGCTATCAGCTTAGAATGACTGCCTGGTTGGTAGTTTCTGCATGGATCAGCAGTCTCTTTTGGACTAAAGGTCTTTTCTGCTACTGTCCTTGCACGATCTCTGGATACCTCACGTCTCTTCTCGAGTTGGTGGGCTTTTCTCGGGGTGGCTGTCTTTCCCTGCGCATGTGTTTCTCTTGAGTGACTGTTTCACTCTGATAACCTCCTCTTGAACCATCACTCTCTCCTTAGACTGACAGTCAGCTTGTGGACGGGCCTGTCTCGCCTGTGACGACAGCTGTGCCTCAGTCAGATGAACTTTGTTTGAAGTCCTCAGTCGGGTGGCCCATCGCGTGGGGGAGGGCGGAACCCCCATGAAGACTCTCTCCTCTCAGCATCGTCTGTTCACATTGGCATCCGCAGCGGCATCTCCACCGAACACAACGAGGCACTGAGCTCGGAGCGCCGCCAGTCCAACCGAGGACACCGGGGCAGCGAGCTGTGCCAGCTGCTCCTTCCAGGAGGCCCCGCGGGAGCCTGGCACTGATTCCAGGGACACCAGCCAGGATGTCCGCGCTATCGTCACAGGATGCACCGGCGCTGGGAGAGAAGTACCTGGGCATGGAAGAAGAGGTCTCTATGGCAACCAGGGCAGGAATGAGGTACCCTGGCCAAGCTATGAAGGTCCCAGCACCACCGTGCCGGTAAAGTACAGAGTGCTAAAGGTTAGGGTTAAGGTGCTTTGACAGAGTTGTGTGGGGGCTCCCAGTACCGGACTAGGCTGAGGCTACCGGCCAGGATTGTCGGTCATTGACAGTGATGTGCGGTGGTGGTGGTGGTGATGGTGGTGGTGGTGGTAGGGGGGTGGGGGGGGGGAGGCAGGGACAGGCGCACCTCAGTGCAATGAAAAACATTACATTATATAGCGCTAAAATCGACTACCCCCCACAGCATTCAGCAATAGGTCAGCCCAGTTTATAGGCGGGCTCCTTTTACTTTGAGCGACTGCACAAAGCTTCGACGGTTCCTAGGGGGTAGTAAGCGCTATATAAGTGCAATTCCAATTACAATTAGTCAAATTCATCTAAAACAGTTCTTTTTTCTTCAGTGATAAACCTGCTTCCTAGTTAGCTCTTTCCTTTTAAATATTTTTTATATTACATTTAAAAGCGGCTTTTTATTTCGCCTGCACTTCGGGTTTCCACTTACATGGTAATTTATTTTTAAGAATTATCACATTTTAATTGACATGTAACATTGTAATGTTGCAATTGTAGTGCTTGGTTAGCTGGTGATTTATTATTTTCTCCACCACAAATAATAATAAAATGCATGGCTCAATTGAAAAGCTTTTATAAAAAATAAAAAAAATCACTAGTTAAAGGACCACATTAGTGAATGTTTTTAAATCTGTATTGCAAGCATATGGTGTCCATTCATAAGCGGCCACATGTTTCCTATTTTTTTCTTTTTATGGAACATTTTTGCATCAGCCTGCTGGGACTAGTCAAGTCAAGTCAAAATATATGTTTATTATGACCATAGTCTTTAAACAATGCAGTGAACATAACGCAGAATGGAGTATGTACCATAAATTCATACACTTATTTTAAAATGTGTCCATTAAAAGATTCTACACACCATTTATCAAAAATACAAAATTCAGTAAAATTTACACTTATGTTAAAACTTATTTTGTATATTTAAAACCTATTCACCTTTTTACTACTCCAATGAATTCATTCCACTAAAACCATACAGTACTACATGTTATTCTTTGGTTCTCAATGCGCTCAGGGCCGCCTTTATAAATTTCCCGAGGGCAATTACAACGTCAATATAGGGGATTTCTGTTAGGAGGCTGGCTGCCTGCGATCTTGTTTTTACATCATATCTTAAAAAAATTGGGCGCAGCCAAAGTTTCCTATGTTCTAGGAGTGTCAGACAATCCAACATAATATGCAGCAGGTCTACCTTAGTTCCCAGATTGCACCTGCAGCGACCATCCAGAACTAACATTTTTAGTTTAAGGTCTCTATTTATTATCCATGGGTTTATCCCAATTCTAAGCCTCAGGATCTCTTGCCTGAGTCCACGATTGGGTAATCTATCAAGGTAGGGGAACCAGTTTTCTTGGGACCAAGCATTTAGCATATACGCAACTGATTTTTTCTTTGTTAATAGCCTATATCAAGCACTTTGGAAACTTCTTTACCCCTTTGCTTCAGGTCACCTTTGGTACTTTGGATTTGATAGGTTCCCAAGTCCAATCCGATCTCTAACGAATTACAGATTCCCTTCAGTTTTTCCCTAGTGGCCTTTGCCCATTTTAGTTCACTTTTCTGAATTTCTTTACGACACCAGTACGCTACTTTTTTACTTTCTGGGTCTTCCAATCTCTTCCAGAATCTGATCACAGCCATCTGAGTTAGTATCGTCCAAGACTTTGTGCCTATTTCAGTTCTGATGGCTTGTATCATAGCAGATTGGGGAACTGATAGGAGCCTTTTTATGCAGTTCCCCTCAATCACATCCCAAGATCCCTTACCGCTCAAATAAAGGATCTCAGCGCCGTATAAAACTTGGGGGGGGATCATTGCGTCAAAGGCTCTAAGCAGAGGTCGATGTGACATCTCGCCATAGTCCCCATTAAACCTTTTTAGGCCGCATATGGAAGAGAGAGCCTTTGCCTTTTTTGATTCCAAATGGGTATTCCAGTTTAGTGTCCTATCGAACCATATACCCAAATATCGGTACTCAGTAACCGTTTCCAGTTTAAGGTCACCTATGTACCAGCTGAATCTACTTAATTTTTTCCCAAAGCATAGGGTTTTAGTTTTACCCAGGTTGATAGTTAGAAATTTCCTGGCACAATATGTGTTAAAGGCATTAAGCTTCCTTTGGAGGCCCCTCTCGGTCTGGTCTACAATTACCAGGTCATCCGCGTACAATAGGCAGGGAATCTTATTTCCATCCATTTTAGGACTGGTACTGCCCTCCACCTCTAGATAGGCCGGGAGATCTGACAGGAAAATCGAAAAGAGCTGGGGGGCCAGCACACAGCCCTGTCTTAATCCATTTGCCATGGGTATTTTTAGATTCAAGGAACCCCCCGTATCTTTAATAACTTGACCCCAGTTTTCCCTATGTAGTTCTTTTATTATACTAAGGAGATCTTTTGGAATATTTAACCTCTTTAGAGTCTCCCATAGGCAGGCCCGATCCACAGAATCAAAGGCTGCTTTGAAGTCGACGAAACAACAGCATAGCTTGCCATTTTGTTCCGTCGACTTCCTCGCCATTGCCCATAGTGCAAATCCGCGGTCTATTGTAGAGTGGCCTGCTCTAAAACCACCCTGTTCTATAGGAATTATTTGGTGCTCATCTACCCATGCATTCAGTTGTTTCAAGATAATTTTAGAGAACACTTTCTCACCTACATCTAGGAGATTTATCAGCCGGTAATTTTTTGGCTCCTCTTTGCTCCCTTTCTTATGGATCGGCCTAATTACGGCCCCTTTCCATGTTCGGGGCATTACCCCTTCCTTTAGTACTACCTGGAACATCTTGGCAAGAAATCTTGCCCACCATTTAACATCCGTTTTCAAAATTATTGCTGGTAGGTTATCTGGGCCTGCTGCCCGTGTTAGCTTTAATTCTTTTATTGTTGTGAGCTCAACTTGCTCTTCATTAAATTTAGGTAGAAGGTCTACTGAGATTTCTTGCCATGTTCTGATCACCATCTCCCCACTTGGGGTCCTAGCCCCGTACAGATCTCTTATGTACCCTTCCCAGGCAGCCTCACTCACCATACAATTTAATTCACCGTCAGTTGCTCCAATTGTAGCTTTTACTAGTTGCCAAAATTGCCTTAGGTTTTTATTTTCTATGGTTTCTAGTAATTCTAACCAGCATTTTTCTTTGTATAACCTTTTTGCGGAGGTTACCGTTTGCTTGAATTCTTTTTTCAGTTTAACTAACTGTTCCTGTCTCTCTAGGGTGAAGATCTTTTTTTGTTTCCTTTGTACTGCTCTTATCTCCCTTTTCTTATTTTGGCACGCCACAGAAAACCCTTTACCACAATTTGTTTGTTTTACCCTTAAGGGATTATTCCCTTTTAATTTTATTTTTAGGCATAGAACAACTTCTTCTAATTTATTAATAAACCATTTCAAGGTTTTATTCTCACAGTTTTCAGGGGCCATTTTTAATTGCATGGCCTTCAATTTTTCTATATATTCCTCTGTTAAACGTGTTGTCACGCGTTTGAGGTACTCCACCTCCTGGGTGATCACTGTTTCTCTCTGTAATTTCCTTCCCCCCGATATTACTAAGTGTAGGAGTTTGTGATCACTCACTTCTTTTAGATCTAATTTAAAATCCCTAATTTCGTGAAAGTTCCATGCCTGCAGGAACATGTAGTCGATTGGACAATTCTGATTGCCTTGGATAAACGTTTTTCCTGCTGGTGAGTCTGACTCTGTTCTCCCATTTACACAGTGGAAACCCCTTCCTCCAAGGGTGTGTATTAAATCTAGATCTTGTTTCGAAGTTTCCCCTGCTGGGAAACTTTCAGGATTTATTCCGTATACCTCTAACTGTTCCTTGTTCCAGATGTCAGCCTTTTTTGGGTTTAATTTATGGTTGAAGTCACCCATTATCATTATTATATCTGCAGGATAGTTTTCTAGAGTACTGTCTACATCCTCTTTAAAACACCTCATTTCCCTTTCATACTCCTCCCCATTGTCCCACTGCATGTATACATTCATTAAGATCAGCATTCTATAGTTTAGATCCACCGTCAACAATTCAATTCTACTTAGTTGTACCCATTTACATTTTGTATTCAACAGTTTTATTTCCCTCATTACTTTTGTTGATACCAATGTCAGCAGCCCCCCCGAGGGCCTCCCACGATTTTTCTTTGTGGCGGGCTGATGTATCTGGGCATATCCATCAAGGGTTGGGGTGACATCGCATAACCAGGTCTCTTGCAGGCAGGCAATGTCCACTTTATTTATGCATTCCTTTATATATTCCCATTTTTGCTCATTGCCTAGCCCATTTACATTCCACGTTATGAGACCTAGTTCTTGCGAGCCCCCTCCATCCTATTCAACGTCACTCAAACCACCATCTTCATCTGAATCCTCCAAATTATTTTCATTGTGGTTACCCATGCTGTCACTATGTGACGACCAGTTACCCCATGGGGAATCATTCTCTGTATTGTCTATTATAATGTTCAGGGAACTTCGGTCTCCTTTTGTTTCCTTATTGAGTACCACTTGTCTCTTCTGTAACCCGGCATGCTGTTTTAAGAAGTTGTTGTCATTAGGGGGTTTTATTTCTTTCTCTGGGATAATCCTTATTCCCTGTTGTGTTATCTCATTTGAGGCTTTTAGGATTGTCCATTTTACCAGGTCCGAGTGAAGGGTGATTTTTGTTATTTCCTTTCCATGTCTATTTTCTACGAAGCCAACCTGCTGGAGGTCTTTAGAGCCAATCCCCCTCAAACTGCCGCATTTTGCAAATGCGGCCAAGACCAATGCCCTATTCAGGGGGTTAATTTTCCTTGTCGGCTTCTCTTTTCTCCCTGCTGGTATCAGGTCTAGAAATAACCATTTATTATCATCAGCTCTCTCGAGTATGTTCGTGTTTATATCATATACTTGTTGACAATTGGTTGTTCTCCCTTCTTTCCGCCCTTTATCTCTCATGTTAGATTCATTCTGTATCTGTGGTCTTTCAGACCTTTGTTCGGTACCCTGTTCAACCCTTAGCCTTACTTTTTGTCTCGTCGTACGGGTAGAGGGCGGGTTCGCAGACTCTTCCCTGTGGGCCTGCCTTTTCCTTGGGGCTCTCGGGGTCTTTGGGGGCCTTGAAGTTTGTGCCTCTACCTGTGTAAGTCTCTGTGATATAAAAGTTGGGGCTGAGGCATTTAGTCCTACCTGTTCCCCCGCCTTCATTGTTTCCTTCCCTTTTCTCATTCCTCCATGTTTCTTTTGCCTCGCTTTTCCTATCCTGTTCCTGGTCCCAAGTGTATCTGACCCACCGCGCCTTTTTATCAGCATAGGTCTTTTTGATATATACACATTTTCTACAGAATCTGCAGCTTCTTTTGCTGATTGATCTACAGGTTTTGGCGGTCTTTCATGGATTATCATGCTTTCTTCATCTGGTATTATCCTGTCGCTTTTCTCATTTGGTAGGAGTATGTCCGTTGGCTTTACCCTGCTTGGCAATTGGCTCTTTATTTCTCCGAGTTCTTCTTCTATATTCTTTAGATGTTGTTTCTGAGCTTTCAACACTCCATTGTTTGAGAGGGTTACTTCCAGGATTCCTTGAAGTGCCTTCTGTAGTAGCAAGATTAAATCCATCAGCGAGGATGTTGGAGTTTCAGAGAGCACCGAGTCCAGTGTAGTATTTCTGGCTGGGTTTGCTGGGTAGTTTGTCCTTAAGCTATCGTGATTTATGGGGGAATTTTGCAGTGGTAGGAGTTGTTGGGGTTGATTTGGTGCACCTCCCCAGATAACGCTCTGATTCAGGCCTTCATTTCCCCTGTGTTCTTCAGACCCTGGTGACAACTGTGAGAACATCTTTGGTGATGAGGATAAACGTGGCGCCAAGATTTGGTGATTTTGACTCTGCAATGTCAGGTTTAGCAGATTGCCGTTCACCCCATCTTCCTTATTTTCAAGATTAGCTTCTTCCTGGGTTGCTCCCCTATTTGGCCCTCTTTGATTTTCCTCTAGCAAGCCTAAATTTTCACCAACTTCTCCGTCGATTTCCACTATTTCTCCATCTATATCCGATGTTATTGCAGGATTTAATGATTTATAATGTTTACCTACAAACTCCTTTATGGACTTTGACGCTGCCGTGTTCTCTTTCTGTTTATTAGTTGTTTGATTGCACCCTCTTTTTGCCTTCTGGGCATTCTTCGTTGCTCTTTTGACTTTTCTTTTCTTTCGTCTCCCTTTACTATTTTCCATAGATGAAGCATGGCTTTCCTGGCTTTCATCCAGGGATTTTGAACCCTCCAATGATTTGCTCCTTCCTAATTCGTCCAGTAATTTTTGCCCTTTTTTTGGTGCCATTTCTAGGCAAATAACTGTTGTTATACCGTTATTATACTTGAGGGTACTAACTCTTAATTATTAGTTTACTTTTATTAAAGGTTATTTATTAAAGGTTGTTCACTTGCCTCTGTTCTGCCTTAGTTGCCTTGGTTGCCTTCAGCCTGCTACCTTGCCACACTAGTACTTATGTCGAATTGAGGTCTCCGACTGCTGGGACTAGACCTATTGGGCTTGTCAATGCTTGTTATTTTATGTTCCCCATCCAATTTTCTATGCTGGCTGTGGCAGGTGGTGGTGCTTAATTTGAGCAGGTGGTTTCTGGTGCTCCGCACCGGCACTTAATTGGTGTCCGGTGCTGGGCGCAGAACTTTTCATCACCATTCACCACACTTATGACACTCTGCCCCATGGTGGCGCTGCTCATCTAATTTAGAGGTGAGCAGAACAACGGTTGTTTATGAATACAAAATACTAATACTTGCTTCCCCAGCCATTCCTTTAGCTTTGGGGACGCAGGCAAGAGAGATGGTTAGTAGTTGCCTTAGTACCGTCATTGGCAGCGATTACGGGGCAATGGGTGGTGCAAGCTACGGTGGCCTCCTGGTTAGGGCCCTGGCACTTATTACTTTACAAATTAAACACTGGCAGGTGGTCATCCACTCTGTGATCTTATGATTCTAGGTGAGTAAGAGATGTGGTTAAATAGAGAAGGGGAATAAGAGTTCAGCCCCTATGGAATGAGTTACTAGTCTCCTCTATATGTTTGTCAGTATACGTCAGATGAAAAGATTTACCAAAACGCACTGCATTATGATCATCATCTTTTTCTTTATAGGATTTCAATGCTGAGAGTAATTGACTCTTTCGGACCTGCAGGGTGGACTGTTCGTGTCCTCAAATGGGGGAACATCGTTTTCAACGCGGTTTTTACACCGCAGTGCCTTTACCCCGCAGCTATTACAACGCAAGTCGTTACTACGACTTGCGCTGGATGGCGCTCTGGGATAAGGAATCTTGTAAATTTATATTCCAACACCTTCCCTACTGTTACGGGGACTGGTGTTGGAATATAAAATTATAAGATTTCAAAAATCCACGCCCTCCAACGCAAGTCGTTGTAACGACTTGCGTTGTAAGACTTGCGTGGTAAAGGCATGCATTGTTACAACATGCGTTGTAACAACGTACATCCCCTCAAATGACCTCAATTTATGACATATCTCTTTGGTCTTGGCCAGGTTGGCTCGTTAGTTAAGCAGGTTATTTTAGCATATATCTTTTCCCTTCCATTGCCAGCAAGGCTCCACTGGGCTTGTATTACAGATAGGGCGCACTTTCCACGTTTGAAGCAGGTGCTTCGGGTACAAACATGGATAGTGTGCCCTATCAGGACGAATACGCTGCCCCCGGGACAGCCGTGAACTCATGCTGCCCCCAGGAGAGCTCATTCAAGAGAAATACGGAGCAGCTGTTTTAAAGCTGCTCTGTTTCTCTGTGCAGGAGTCAACATGCGTGCAGTTTTAGTATTACCTATGTTTATTGAAGATACATCATATGAAAACAAGAAACAGTGGCGACATGAAGGAGCAGATGAACTGTCCGAGGACAGATCCACCAAGCAGTGATAAGGAAGGCACAATCCTCAGAGTACGGCATGGGCAGACAGTCTTATACACAGCAAGCCGCCTACAACCCAAGCAGGGCCGGCCGCGTCATCAAAAGAGTATGAATGAATAACATCTCCGGGCCATCACTACGCCCCCGTCTGTTGAAGGGTCTGTAGCCCAGTTCCCTGTCTTACTGCCGCTGAGTGTTCAACCGTCCCTCTTCGAGCGCCTTCCTGTGCGTCTACAAGTCATCAACCACTGCAAGATCCCCTTATTGCAGAATTCAGTAACAAGCCCCAACATGCCCCGAAAAGGAGAAAGAGGGGAACCCCTTTTGTAAACTGTCCACACCCCCCAAGCCCTCAACCCCCAATTCCCCCCGGTAACCCTCCCCCCTTCCAAACTCCCACCACCCCCCCCCCTCCCTTTGGTCCATGGTCCGCTTTGGCCGCTGTCTACGGCTTCCTCAATCTACAATGGTAAGTTAACGTGCTTTGGGTTCTGTGCCGGTGTCCGTCAATCTTAACAGGCGAAGGTACTTAGGGCAGGTCACCTCCGTGAACTCAGACGCTAACAGGGATAGGAATGGTTTTCACAACTCTGCGTACTTCGCTTCCTCCCCTGCCCCGGACAAGGACAATTTCTCCATACCTAGGACCATCCATAGACGATGGAGCCACCCCTGATAAGTGGGGATGTGTTTGGTTCGCCATTGCGCCACTATGTTCTGTACTGCTGACCCAATGTGATCGCTATCAGGCGACCCCTTCATGATTTCAGTGGGTATGTTAGTGCGTTAGGCAACCCCAGGAGCACGTAGGCGGGGAAGCGAGGGATTTCCGTTTCAAAGTGTGTGTCTATCTCTCCCAGTATCTGGCTCCAGTATCCCTGTAAAAGTGGGCATTCCCAAAGCACATGCACCAACGTGCCCATCTGACCGCATCCGCGCCAGCACCTAGGGTCTTGTGTGCTATCCATTTCGTACAGGCGTTCGGGGGTGTAATACCAGTAGTACGCTACTTTCGTGAGGGTGTCTGTAAGGCCCATGTGATAGGCTGAGTGACGCTCTCTATAGTAGATTCCCTCCCACTCCTTATGTGATAGATTCCTCCCCAGCTCTCGTTCCCAGCGCACCCTACTCGCATTATAGATGTGCTTGTGTTTTTGCATGAGTGTTTTGTAGAGGTCTGAGATCAGTTGTTTGTCAGTGGTGCGGGAGATCAGCCAGTATTCAAATTTGGTCAGGTGTCTGTCAGCCGCCGACCTCACTGTGGTGTTGAGCGCCCAGTGCCTAACTTGGTAGTAACGGAGCCTTTCCGTCTCCGGCAGGTCGAATTCCTGTCTAAGTTGTTGGAAGGGAATCACTCCGTCTGCGTCATAAACGTGATGTAGAGCCCGACAACCCGCAGGCTTCCAGCGTGCAAACGATTTCTCGTCCATCCCTGGGTGGAATTCTGGATTTCCTACGATGGGTGTGAGTGGGGAGGGAAGGGTGGTTAGTTCTTGACTAACCCCTACTCGGTCCCAAATCTCCAGGGGCACTCGCGTGATGAAGGATGCATAGAGATTGGGAGGCCTGTGTTCCCGTCTCATAAAGGGGATTTCCTGCAGCGTCCGTCCTGAGACGGCCTGGTCGTGAAACAACCAGTGTTTCCCCGATTCCCACCTGACCCACTCCACTAGAAAGCGGAGCTGGGATGCTTGAAAGTATGTTGCTAAGTCTGGCATCCCGATTCCGCCCTGGTCTGGCGCTAGGATGGCTATCTAACGCTTCATGCGGGGTTTCCTCCCATTCCAAATGAACTGCGACAACTCTGACTGCATCTGCTTAATCCAACCTCGAGGTGGTGCAAGAGGGATCGTACGGAAGAGGTATAAGATTTGTGGGAGAACTGTCATCTTAACAACCACGACCCTACCCAGCCAAGACAATGGAAAATATTTCCAACGACCTAACTCGCATCTGATTTTCTGCCGCAGTTTAAAATAGTTGAGGTCCACCGAGGCCTGAAGAGAGGGTGCCAGTTGAATCCCAAGATATGGGACTGCTTCCGACGTCCATGGTATGGGGAATTGCGCCTGCAGGTGGGCACGTGTTGCGGGGGCCAGGGACAAGTCGAGGGCCACCGACTTAGTCATATTAACTTTGAAGCCAGAGACGTCACCGAATCTCTCCAGATCTGCGACACACGCCGGCAGGGAGCGCCGCGGGTTTGCGAGGGAAATCAAGACATCGTCAGCGTACAAGCTTATGGTGTGGATGTCACCCCCGAACTTGATGCCCTGCACCGCCGGGTCGGAGCGCAAAAGGTGTGCAAGAGGCTCCATATATAGGGCGAATAGAAGCGGGGATAAAGGGCAGCCCTGCCTGGTGCCGCGTTCGATATGGAACCTCGGCGATGTGTGCCCATTGACCCGAACCGTAGCTGTCAGAAATTTGTAGCAGTTGAACACTCTATTTCGGAATTTGGGTCCAATCCCCGCCTTCAGTAACCCTTTCTCCAGGTAGGGCCAATGTACCCTATCGAATGCCTTTTCGGCGTCAATGGCCAGCATCATGTATTCACCCTCCGTTCGCGCCGCTTTTTCCAGTAGGTGGAAGGCCCGTTTAGTGTTATCTGAGGTCTGGCGTTCTGGAATAAACCCGGACTGATCCGGGTCGACCAGTCCCCCCATATATGGACCTAAGCGGGAGGCAAGAATTTCTGTGTATAGCTTGAGGTCAACATTCAAGAGGGAGATTGGTCTATACGCTCCGCACTCCACAGGATCCTTGCCTGGTTTTGGTATCACTGCAATGGATGCTTCCAGCAAGTCCCCACGGATCGCTCCATCCTCCGCAAAAGAGGTGAAGAGTCGGGCAAGCAGCGGCGCCACTTGATGACAGAATGTTTTGTAAAAGCTTGCCGGGAAACCGTCTGGTCCCGGAGCCTTGCCCAGTTTAAGCCGTGAGATGGCGGAGATGACTTCCTCCGGTCTGATGTCTCTCTCCAGGCAGTCTATTTGCTCTGGCGTCAACCTCGGCAGGGGGATATCCGCCAGGAATTCCGTCTCCGCCTCTGGGCTAGGAGGGTCCGCGGTGTACAGTTTGGCATCGAAATCCCTGAAGGCTTCAGCTATGGCTTGGTGTCCGTCTACCGTGACACCATCGCTCCTCTTTATCTCTCGCACCTCCCTGCGCTGCGTGACCTCGCGAAGTTTATGAGCCAAAAGACGCCCACACCTGTCCCCGCGTATAATAAGCGTGGCATAGGCGTAGTGCTGCGTGTTCTGCCCTATCAAGATCGAGGGCCGCGAGTTGCTGGCGGGCTGCTTTCAGTTGCCTCCATATCCTTGGAGCCCGCGTTCTCCGGTGGATCTATTCCAGCTCCCTGGTCTGCTGTGTGAATTCATCCCTTTTAATTTGATGTTCTGCATTTCTGCAGTCGAGAGAGATATAAATTCACCCCTAAGGACCTCTTTCAGCGCGGCCCATTGCGTGGATAGTGTGGTGTCATTGTTGCTGTTATGTGCAAGATAGTCAGTGATCGCGCTCTGGATTTTCATGACCACTGCTCCCCTATGTAGAAGTGAGTCTCGGAGGCGCCAAACTCTACTGGAGCGCTGTGTAGGTGGCCTGGAAAGGGTGACCGTCACCGGTGCGTGGTCGGAGAGCGAAGCAGTTCCTATCTCGATGCTGGTGGCAAGTGGTTTGACGGCAGTGGAAACCAGCAGGTAGTCAAGACGCGCATATGTTTGGTGGGCTGCTGAGAAATGAGTATAGTCTCTCTCCCCAGGGTGTAGCTCGCGCCATAGGTCTACTAGACCTAAATCTTGCAATCTGGCTCTGCCTGCCGCTGTGAGCGCTCCCACCTGTGTAGTGCGTTGACATTCCAAGACCTGTCAAGAATGTTATCGAAGACCAGATTGAGGTCTCCGCCTAAGACAATGTGACTGTCCGTTGTGTCGGTGACATCAGTGAGTGCTCTGTGCAGAAAATGTTCCTGTCCATCATTGGGCCCATATATCGAGCCAATCGTAAAGGTCCGGTCGCCTACAGCGAACCTGTACACCAGTAGGCGCCCCTTGGTTTCGGCCAGTTTCCCCAGCACTTTGCCCCTGAACTTCTGTGCCACCAGGATCGCCACCCCCGCTTTCTTATCTGGGCATGAGGAGAAAAATTGATGGGGGAATTTACAAGATCTCAGCCTGTTACAGTCTTTATGCAGAAGGTGCGTTTCCTGCAGGAGGCATATGTCCGCCTTCGATTGTTCTAACTGCAGTAGGATCGCCTTGCGCTTAACAGGATTTTTCAGGCCGCGCACATTCAGCGTGAGGATAGTGAGCTCGTCATTCTTCATCTAAAGGATCCAACCCACTCCTTGCCCCTTGTGTAGCCCTAGAATATCCAATCCCGTCAGACCACGCCCACTCCTGCCCCATGGCTCTACCTTCTCTGTCTCTGCTCCAGCCCCACCAGTGATCGAACCATGGACCAAAAACCCTCCACAAACTCCAACTCCCTCCCCCCCCCCAACTGCAAATTGTCATTGTCTCTCATCCAAGGATGAAATGGGAGAAAGAATAAAGTAAGGTAGTCTTACTAGTCTGTCCGGGAGCATCCTCCCGCCAACGGCCTTGCGGCCAGAACAGACAACCAGATCAATCGGCGCCTGTGAGGCTCTCATCCCGCGGGACCGGTGCCACTGTCCGTGGCTACTGCATCCACCGCGGCGCGTTGTCCTGCTGCGATCTCCGTCGCCGGAGGCTTCTTGACTCGCTTCCGCCTTCGCTGTTGGCTCCATTGCAGCCTCCTCCCTTCCGTCTCCGGCGTGGTTCCCTGGGCCTCCGCGTCGTCAGTCGGTGCTTCTATACCTAACAGAGTGCAGGCTTCAGAGACTGATCGGAGTTGGTACTGTTTATTCTCCAGTCTGAAAATGAGGCGAAAGGAGTGGCCCCAGCTGTACGGAATATCATTTTGCTGTAGGTACGATGTGACTGGCTTGAAGAGCCGACACTTGTGCAATGTGAGCGCCGCTAGGTCCTGAAATAGCAGCGGCGACGTGCCCTGGAAAGTTATCGGGTGCTTCTGACGTGCTTTCTGTAGTATCTCCTCCTTGGTACGGAAGTCTTGAACACACACCAATATGTCTGGGGGGGCGCCGTCGCCGCGCGGGGTGGGACGGTCCTGTGAGCCCTATCTAGCTGTAGAGGAGAGTCCAGTGGTTGCCCCAGCACATGGTTGAAGAGCTCTCTAGCATAGCGAAACGCATCTTGGGTAGCGTCGGACGTGGCCACATTGCGAATGCGGATGTTATGGCGTCTGGAGCGATTTTCTAAGTCTTCCAGGTGGAGTTGCAGATCTACTTGCTGATCGTGCAGCCGAATAATCTCCTGTTGCTGAGCTGAGAGTTCTGTCTCCCTTTCGTCGCTCTTGGCTTCCAGGTCCGCCACCCTTTCCCCTATGCCATCCATCTCGCGCCGCACCTCCCGAATTTTGCTGGAGAACTCCGTCTTGAAGGTCTGAATATCATCACGCAGGGAAGCAAAGAGGGATTCCAAAAAGGCCTTCGTAATTGGCTCTGTACCAGTGTCCGGGGCCTGCTCCATTTTTTTCGGCGTCGGGGGTATTGCGTCCTTCTGCGGGGGGGATTGAGACTTGGCAAACATCTCTTTCACTGTTTTGCCTCGGGCGGTCTGCCCGTAGACATCCCTATTTCCAGGCAGTCAGACCACCCGGAGTCCCAGGACCTTTGTTCAGGCTGACCGGTCGCGAGCCTCAACGTGCCTGCGAGTAGGTGGCGGGTCTCACCGAGGCCAGAGAGCTCTCTCGGGCCCCTCCCGCACGGGTGCCCCTCTGTGGTTCCTTGTTGTGTGTGGCAGCGTGCCTCGCCTCCCCTCAGTCTTCCGAACTGTGCCGCGCCTCCCGCAGTGTCCAGGCCGTGGGGGCCGAGTGATTCGGGGTGTGAAAGTTTCTGTGCCCCAGAGGGCCTCCGCCCAGCGTCACTACACACTACCGACCACCGAAGGCGATGTACGAACAGCTGGGCTCCGGGTAGGTATGTCGCTGAATGGTATCGTAGGCCACAGCAAGGGTTGGGCGCCGTGGTTCGTTGCTGGGAGGTACCCTCTCCGGCCTCGACTTCGGGTGAGCACCGCGTCCCCGGTACTTGCGTTGGGCCTCCCTGCCAGGCGGGCGCAGCTCTCCCCTGCCACTTCTGTCCAGGCCCTGTCATCACTAGTGCAGCCCTCCACAGTCCCTCAAGACTCTCAGTGCCCCCTCTTGGCTGGCGGCGCTCCACTCCACTTACTGCGCCTCGTGGGCCGTCCACGCTGGGTTTTCTGACCGGGCCTCCTCTCTCTAGAGCCCACGGGGACTCCTCTCGATTCCCCCAGGACTCCGCCGCGAGCGTATTTGCTGCTCACCTGTGAGTCATCGAGAGATGGGGTGCCGTCTGTCCCAAGGCTGCTGCTCCGGGCTCTCCAGGGCCTAGACCTCCATCAGTGCTGCCGCGCGGACTCGGCTGCTGTCACAACGCTGCGTGGGATGGGCTCCACGCGGCCTTTGAACCCCAGGCAGCCCGCCGTTCATGATGGTGTGTTGCGGTCTAGGAGTGTGCGGGTAGCCAAGGCTCATTCATCTGCCGCTCCCGGACGTGGTGGATCGCTGCACCGCCGCGCAGGCCAGGCCGCTTCCTGAGCGCCGTGGGGGAAGGGCGCCCAACGGCCTCCGAGCTCCAGGCCGGTCGACGCTCGCTGTAACTCGCTTCTACTTCGCCCGCGGCGGGTTCTCTGGTCCCGTGAGTGCTGCCTGCAGTTCCGACAGCTCCGGGACCCCGTGTTGCGGGTCCCGGTATGCCAGAACCGGTGCTAGAAGTCGGCCGTCGGCGGGAGCCGGGGATTTACGCGACCGCTCTCATCGCCATCTTGGCCACGCCCCCCATGCGTGCAGTTTTAAAAGGTATTAGAGATCCCCTTGCAGGGGGGTGCAGTGAGTGACTGCACCTGCCTCCAACGGGATGTCTGAGGGGGTCCATGGGACCCTCTTTCATCCCTTTAGAGAGCTGCATTTACAAGGTGCACTGAAAGTGCGCCACCTGTTTGTGGCGCACTTTCAGCGTGCCTTCTATAGGCATATATGCCTCTGCGCCCACTTCGGTAATACGGCGCGGGTGCAGAGGCAAAGTGATTCCCTGATTTGCAAGGGGCCACGCCCCTCCCATGCAAATGAAGGAACACCCTTTAATGACAGCGCTGGTGGTATATATGCACCAGCGACTCTGTCTTACAGACGTGGGCACACAAGCATTTGCGTGCCCTTCTGTAATACCAAAGTGCCC
Source organism: Lissotriton helveticus (assembly GCF_964261635.1). Classification (NCBI taxonomy): domain Eukaryota; kingdom Metazoa; phylum Chordata; class Amphibia; order Caudata; family Salamandridae; genus Lissotriton; species Lissotriton helveticus. The sequence continues at coordinate 509,143,585 of NC_136065.1, read as the reverse complement.
TGGGAGTGCAGAAAGCAGGCGCATACGTCGGTTGCGCCCCAGAGCACTTGTGTTATACGGCTGCATGTCCTTTCATACATTATATGCCTGTCCCATTGATAATATTGGATCAGGCAGTGAATTGGTATCTGAGACATTATGGTGACATGGATTATATCAAATGGAGGCTGGGAGGACCATTTCAGGGACATGGGCTACTTTCTTTCATTTTGGTCAGAGGTAGTAGATGGGGGAGACTGTGTACTATATCTGTAAAGTGTGTGGAGTCCTCTATGTCATTAGGTAGGTTGAAGATATTCAGATGCATTGAAGCAGAGAGTACTTTTGATATTGAGTTGAGACTGAGGCATATTATTTGATTTGGATGGTCTAGTTTTTAACTTCCATTTTATGTCGTAGTCACTGTGAGATTATGTTGGGTGGAGTTTCCCACTTTGGGTCTAATGCCGTTGTATTTGGTCAGGGCCTGGTGTGCTGTCCAGAAAAGTTCTGTAGCTCTGAACCGTGCTTGCATATTGTTTGATTTGGATGGTCTAGTTTTTTAACTTCCATTTTATGTCGTAGTCACTGTGAGATTATGTTGGGTGGAGTTCCCTAGTTGGGGCCTGATGCCGCTGTCTGTCGACTGGACCCGGGAGTGCTGTCTAGGACAGTTCTGTAGCTCTGTAGAGGGACCAAGCTTGCACATTGTTTGATTGCGATGGTCATGTTATTACATTCCATTTTATGTGATAGTCACTGGCAACAGATTTGCTCCCTTGTCAGACTTAAATTCCTGCGACTGACTCGAACCTGAAGCAGCCAAAGAACGGGAGGACGCGTCCGACTCATTGGTTACAGGTAGCGGTCAGGTATCGCAACAACCAATAGCTGAATGTGCAGAGGAGATTGCGATAGCATACACAGAACCATCCACTGACCACTGTAAGATAATGAGTTGGAACGTGGCGGGTTTAAACGTCAAACGCCAGGATCATGCATGGCTAAATTTTATTTCTAACCATCATATTATCGCCCTGCAGGAAACCTGGGATACGGCGTATAACCTTTGGTGGGACGGTTACATTAGTTTTACTAAACCTGCAGTCCCTAGTAGAGCGGGTAGAGCCAAGGGGGGTTTGGTGTTCTTGTTCTCACTGGCTCTAAAAGGTAGTTATAGGCAGATTCGCTCTGATTCCGACAACATTTTAATCATCGAGAGGGTGACCAGTAAAGCTTGTAAATCACTATATGTAAACTTTTATAATTCTAGGAACAGCGAATATTATGGTCGTAATATCGCAAGCCTAGATTCTATTTTAAATACAGTATTTCAGGATAAAAACTTTGTTTATGAGTTAATTTTATTAGGCGATTTTAATATTCATTTATGCAAATTAGCCTGCAAGGGTAGTGATGCAAAGGACGCCGAGGATGTAGCCATACAGGGCCCTCATTTCGAACATTCTGCAGAGGGGCAGGAGCTTGAGGAACTCCTGGCCAACTTTGATTTAATCGAACCTGACTGCACGCTGAGAATTCCAACTTTTACCGGCACCCTACATGGCACAGTGATCGATTATATTTTCGTAACTCGGGGAATTTTAAGTTGGACTATGGCTTATTGCACCGTACCCACTCACTTCAGCGATCACAACCCAGTTCTCCTTGAAGTGGCCTGGGGTGCCTATATGGGGGCACCCCCAGCAATGGAAAAAGTGGCACATCCTTTGAGGTCTGCTGATCAAAACAGAAGAGTGAAGTGGGCTAAAGTGATACCTGAAAATTTCTATAAAAAATGCTTCCCCAAAATTGAAGCCCAAGTTGAGCTTTGTAGAAACCCGGGCACACACGGGCACACCATAGTCACAGCATACGAGGCAATCTGCACCCAAGTCTCGAAGGATCTCCTGGTTAAATCCACCCCGGGAGCACAAGGTCACAAGCGCTGGTTTGATCACGAATGTTCGAAAGCACACAGAGAACTGCTAGCGGCACTAAAATTTGTACCCAGGGATAGAGCTGAAATCTCTAGAAAAAGGAAGATCTACAAGGTGGCCACAAAAAATCGCAAAAACGCAATCAAACGCGAAACCTGGGATAATCTCCTTTCCGCGGCTGTTTTAAAGGACAGTAGGAGATTTTGGGAGATCTTAAGGCAACCGCTATTTGCGGAAGATAACAACGCACCCATGGACTGTGTGATCGCTGATGAAACATGGTTGTCCTTTTTTAAGAATGTATATGGGGGAGATGATGACGATAGCAGTAATAGGGGCCAGCTGTCTAGGAAAAACGTACACCCCATTATCTTCAACCCGCAAGAAGTTGAAAAAGCGCTCCTGGCAACCACTAAACACAAGGCACCTGGCCCGGATGGGGTTCCGGCCGATTTCTTCATGTTCTCTCCCAAACTATGGGCCGTAGTTATGGCAAATTTGTTTAATGCAGTGAACAGCAACCCGGCGCCTGCCACCTGGGCCATATCCACGATTGTCCCCATTTTCAAAAACAAAGGGCGCAGGGACGACCCTGCTTTTTATAGGCCCATATCCCTACTGGACTCGACTATAAAAATATTGGGCAGAGTTCTGTTAGCTAGATTGAGGGAGAACCTTGAGGACCGTGGAGGCCTATCAGACTTGCAATACGGCTTTAGAGAGAGAAAGGGAACCATCGAACAGTGCACCAACTTACATCTCCTTATTTCCAAGTATACTGTAGCCAAGGAGGGGTCTGTGTTTCTTGCCTTTATGGACCTTTCATCGGCGTTCGATCTTGTCAACAGATCAAAACTGTGGGTGATTCTGTTGGAGCTGGGCATCGAAGAAGCCTTGGTCTCGTTTATGGCCACTATGCATCAGGAACTCTTCGCAGCAGTCCGAGTGTCAAACAATGGCAGATGTACCCCATTATTTAAATCTTTGAAGGGGGTACGTCAAGGCTGCATTTTAGCCCCCACGCTTTTTACCATCTACATCAATGGTTTGGGGGCTCATCTGCGCGGCCTGAAGGCGGACGTCCCACGTGCAGGGGATGTGCAAATTCCGGCACTCCTGTACGCTGACGACGCCGTGCTGATTGCTCGAACTGGTGTTGGCCTCCAGACTCTTTTGGACGCATTTGGCATTTTTATGAATAAATTGGACCTGAAGGTGAATGTATCAAAATCGCACACTATGGTAATGGGGCGCGAGTGCACCAAAAAAAGGCACAAATCTTTCTTTTGTAGTGGGGTCCCCGTCTCAATGGTAACGACATTCCCCTATTTGGGTGTTTTATTTGATCAAAAGGGAACATGGGGACCACAGATAAGAGCCAAAAAGTTGGCGGTAATTAGATCCTCTTCAGCGATCCTTGGTTTTGCAGGTAAACTGGGAGCCCGGCCCATGGAAGCCCTTCTAAAGATCTATAAGAGCAAGCCAGTGGCCATTGCACTTTACGGGTCTCCATTGTGGGGCTATGTTAACCTTGACCCTATCCAGAGAGCTGAAAACAGATTTATTAGATCTCTTTTATCTGTTCCTCAGTCTACCCCAACTTACTCAATCCATCAAGAGGTGGGCCTACCATATTTGTCAGACTTACTGAGTTTAGCACCCCTGATTCTATGGTTGAAATTATGGTTAAATGAAGATCTCCCACTAAACCATACAATCCTGAAGGATGTTTTGTCATTAGATAAATATAGCAGTATCCCATGGATGGCATACCTAAGTAAATCTTTTACTGACCTGGGCCGCCCTGAGCTCTTTTTATGTCCAGACAAAATCAGGGTTGAAGATATAGGTCATGTAAAAAAGGCATACATGTATAGAAAGGAAGCGCACCGTGAGGACGCAGAATTATTGAAGCCATCAGTTAGGTCTCATAATCTTTTGGTTAGTGCCCCCTCAATTGCACCTTATCTTATTTTTGTAACCGTTCCCCACCACAGGTTCCTGCTAACCAAATTCAGGTTTAACCTGATACATTACCATCTTGGCTCATATAAGGGATGGCAGAAGCCAGAGGAAGCCCCACCATGTAGATGCGATGACTTTTCGGTGCAGGATACACTGCACTTCGTCATGTTTTGCAGCTTTTTCCAGGAGCAGAGGAAAAAATATCTATTCCCTGTCCTGAAAGAAGCTGGCTTTACTCAGGTCCGCCCAGCCTTGCTTTACTTACAGCTTTTGTCAAATCCCCGCACTACCTTTTGCATCGCGAATTTTTTAGTCTCCGCAGCGAGGGTAAAAGCTGCTGGTCAAAACTCGCCTTAGTAATTTTTAAGGGTTTTCTTTTATTAGATTTACTTTTGCTTTTTATGAATGAATCTGTATAGTCTTAATATTTGTATAGTATTTAACTTTATCTGTAAGCTTAATGACTTTTATGAAAATGCTGGGCTATGTATGTATGGGCATATGTATCCTATGTTATGTTTTATTGTTTATTGTGTGTGTTTCTTTGTATGACTTGTTAAAAGTCGAATAAAGATATCCTGACTGACTGACACTGTGAGATTATGTTGGGTGGAGTTCCCCACTTTGGGTCTAATGCCGTTGTATTTGGTCTGGGCCTGGTGTGCTGTCCAGGAAGGTTCTGTAGCTCTGAACCGTGCTTACATATTGTTTGATTTGGATGGTCTAGTTTTTTAACTTCCATTTTATGTCGTAGTCACTGTGAGATTATGTTGGGTGGAGTTCCCCAGTTTGGGTCTGATGCGCTGTCTGTCTTCTGGGCCTGGTGTGCTGTCCAGGACAGTTCTGTAGCTCTGGGCCGTGCTTGTACTGGTTGAACGGTTTTTGTTCTGGGTTATATACCCAGGGTCAGTGGTTGATGTAATTATCTTGGGGACAGCCATGCTTTTACCTCTCTTGTGAACTTGAAATTCTCCTGAATGTTTCAAAAACTAGCTGGCCATGAGTTCTAGAACCTGGTAGCTTGTACAGAGAAAGAACTTCCTATGGGTTTCTTGTTGTAGGGCGCTATGACAATCCGTGGTGCTAGCCTGGAGCACTGTGTCTACATTTCATTGGTTGCATTTTATTTGTAGCAATAGTGGTCTTATTCCTTGGGAAGATCTAGGGATGGTACAAAGTGCTTTGTACATTGATTATTCAGCTACAGGTAGCAAGTGGAGTGTTTGGAGGACTAGCATCTGTGAGCGGAGGAGGAGCCTTGGAGGAGTGTTTGGAGTTATTAAATTTTGTGAGTGGTTAGACAGGGCACACAAAAATATAGGCTATTAGTATAAGATTTGAGATCACAAGAGTGAGGATAACATGTAGCTCATATGGTATCCAGGATGTGGGAAGATGCACTGCAGTGTTTTCATTGTGTAGAAGATGCTTCTTGTGACCTCTTTGGCATTTGGTACCAAGGATAGATCTATGTCCATGATTACTCCTGGGTTCCTTACTTCTTTATGTAACTGGCGGAGCATCAAGTTCCTTGGGCAATATGGTTGTTGCCTGGTGTTTGTGCCATTATCCACAGGCCACGATATCCGTCTTTGAGGTTTTAAACTTTAGGTGGTTAATCATCATCCATGCATCTAAGACACAAAGATATAGTCAAGTCTTTACTTTTAGAGGCTTTTGGCCCATCCAGTTTCAGTGATTTGCATAATATCTGATTAGATGTAACATGCAGGGCTAACTGAACTGATCAGGACCATTGAGAGGGTTGGGTAGGTGTTGAAGAAAAGAGGGTAGAGATGATTCAGCCCTGAGGGGCGCCACAATGTTAGTTGTTTATGAAAGTTAGCAGAAACACCTAGCTTTGTCTGTCTTTAATGAGACAATCCATTTTAGAGTGTTTTCGTCTATTCTGAGGCGATGGAATCTATGTAATTGGGTCTAGTAGTGAAATGTGTTCAATACTCCTGAGAGGTGCAAAAACATGTGATTTTCATCTTCCTTGGAATTTATTTTTATTTATTTGAGAACAACTCACATGTTCTCACAATTATTTTAGAACAACTCCCGTGTACTCATAAAGAACCAGGCTTATGCCTGTATCTGACTTATTTATTTCCTTTCATAGCGCAAATTCCACTCAAGCGTAGTGTTATAAAGTAATGTAACTTCGCATGTGCCTTTTAAAATTTTTGCCAACATGCATAACTAATTTAACGTAGGAAAGAAAAACCCGGGCAATGGAAGTGAGTCGCCTCCTGTGGCAATGGGTGAAGCTACTACATTTCACAATACATGTCTGAGTGTATGACTGAGTGTGTGAGACCTATGGTGACATTGTAGCACAAGAAATAATTGTATACCATGTTCATGTTATACTATTTAATCCCAGTGTGCCACGTGGCCAGTAATATCTATGAAGGGTGCACCCTGAAAGGTGGGACCCACTACGGGGCTTCAAGGCTCTGTGTTACTCTCCTGTTGTCACGAAGACACGCAATTTCCATTTTTATTTACACTATCAATTCTTTCTAAGACTTTTAATCTTGGTGTAAGTCAAATCAACCAATTTCACTATCACACCTGAAAATAGGGATTTCTAAAGGGAAAGTCCATTGCTGGAAAAGTTATGTTCTTGTGGCATTGAATCATATAGCACTGCACTACTTGTACCTGGTCTTATAGCGCCCTGTGCGCGATGAACCTCGGTATTACTAATGATAGCTGGACTACATTTCCCAGAATCCTATGCTGTGAGTTAAAAGTTTCACCCCTTGTTTCCTCACTACCAGTAAATGCCACAGCAGCTCCTACATCTGTAAAAGCGGGAACATTCCAGGCACTTTAAGAAAAGGACGAGACCGTGGCTCACATTGCATAGAATTTGAATCTAGCCCTTCGTCGAAGTGAACCAAGCTAAAAACTCCCGCTAAAGACTATGCTGCTACATGAAAGTCCAGGACTGGAACGCAGGGATCCGAAGACAAAACTGGAGGGTCTCTCAAAGGGGCGTGGTCGATATAATTAAGGGTGTGGCCTAAAAACACCTAAGCTAAAAAAAATTGCTGAGCACAGTAGTGTGCCGTATTTTGCTTTATTTTAAACATTGCATCCAGATATATGATACAACAAGTAATATTACACCTACAACAAGCCAGGACTATTTGCTTTGTCAGTGGTTGTTAGTTGCATAAGATAAATAAGTAAAAAATATGGCTTCGTTGTATATAACATGAAAAATGCTTCAGTTCTGAAATGATGAGACTGTTAAAGGACTATAACGGGTCTCTTTGAAGAAACATTAAAGGCAGTGAAGGTTAGCACTGCTGCAGAGTTAAGATTTATTTTTCACCCTGAGGGTGAGGGCAAAAAAAGGAGACCACGATAGGAACCCGTCTCGGCACCTGCAATTTAGAATTGACGGTGCTGAGCACCAGCAGGACCCGGCCCACTTAAAGCCATGCGATTAGCACATTAAAGAACATTAGGATCATCTTTCTCGTCGGACCTTATATCACATTTAGAAATACCAAGCCAAGCAGATGAATGATTGACTGTAGGTGTCATGAAATTTTACAGCGTGCTTTCTTTTAATGCACTGCTGCTTTAAGAGATCTCTTCTAAAGCGTTGCGGGGATGGGCGTGTTGGGCAGTAGTTTACGACACAGGCGTGTTGGCGTCTCAGGTAAGATCTGCGAGAAGAGCAGTAGGGGGAGCGATGGTGTATCGTACGAGGGGAGTGAGTGGACGCTGGACCCCCAATGCACGGCTGGATCACCCATAGGGTCGTAACCGGTAGGTTTAAGCTGCCTTACTGCAACCTCCAGAAGCGGGGCTGGGGTCTCCCACCCTCCTATCAAGAAAGCCCCCCCCCCCCCTTCAGGCGCCGAGTCGTAGCTCTCTCGGGCAAGGTCGATGGAACATTCCCGCACATGCCAACTCTCCCCTTGCAGGGACTGTTTATCCCGTAGCATTCTCCCTCTTGAAACTTCTTCCACTGACAAATTAACGGGTAATTTACATTTATCCGGGATGCCTCTCAGCGTGCCCCTTATAGCGGTTCCCACATGGGACATGTTCAATCTCATGGGCAGGGCAGTTAGTTGCAAGACCCAAGCAACACCCTTGTCCCATCTCCGTTGGGTTGTAGGAGGGGAGGGGAGTGGTGCCCCCCCCCTCTGTTAGCCATGCGGGTAGTTTCACTTTCACGGCACTCTTGGGGGCAGTGCAACCTTCAGGTGAAGTTGGTGCTCACCCGAGGGATAGGTTAACCTGCTGTCTCCACCTCGTCAAGGGCAGTGTGCCACGTTTTTGCGAGACAGTTTGGCAACCTGATGCATTCTGGGCGCTGTAGTCCAGACTACTTCAATCGATCCAATGAAGCTAATACGCACGGAATCGATGATTACCTAAAGAACGCCCACTAGGGCATCCCTGCGCCCTCGGAGACGTGGATTCTTCTGATAACTTCGCCCAGGGGGCAGGCCCCACGCTTGGCAAGGCAGTGGGCAGCTGCCCAGGCCCTCGCGCTCCGCTGAAAACCAGGGGGCCCCCACTTCACTGTGAAAGGCCGTACTTTATCAGTTAGCCCCCTCACCCCCGCTCCTCCAGGGTCCCGTGCCCCACCCGATTACATTATGAATTGAGGTGACCTGACCTTGCTGGTCAGGGCGTGGTTGTATTCCTGGGGGTGCACGGGTGAGGGGAAGGGACAAACGGAATGGCGGTACAGCACAGCAGCTATGCCAGCAGTTATATTGGCTCACAGGGACATGTGCCGGGCAGCGCCTCTGTTAAACACCGGCCATTCTAGTCTGTATTTTCTGCGTTTTGATTCTAGGCAACAGAAGGCCCCTTTGTTTCCAGGACCAGCCGGATACAGCCTAGGTAAGGAGAGAGGGGGGGGGGGGGGGGGGGGGTAGAGAGGAGGCAGCCCGATCACCTGGGTTTTGTTAACCTTTGCATCACCCATAGCAAATATTTTTCACTTCTGTAAATAGGAATGTGCATTTCAAATGTATGCAGAACTGCCACGGTAGGGCGTTGTTTTGCCAAGTCCTTGTTACTGATTCGAGACCGAGGGGAGGGGGTCTCCGTCCCTCCAAATACTGGATCAGGCTGCAAGGTCCAGTTGTGGGGACCCCTTCCCTGGGTCTTGAAGCCAATATGTAGGGCTACCCATGGCAGGTGGCCCCCATACCCTGAGCCTGGCAGCTAGGGTTGCCACCTGGGAGGTGTTTTACGGGCACTGCCGGTATTTTGATCTCACGTGGGATAAAACAAATAATCAAAACCACCTAAAGCTGGTATTTATTAGCTTATATCCATACATTATTTAATCAGCAAATATAAATAGAAACCCTTCTTTAAATATGTTGAAAAGCCGCTTTAATGAACCATGTCTACTCGCACCTCTGCGAGTTCAGCCCACTATAGCAGTCTGTCGCCAGGGCAAGTCATTAGGGTTTATTTGCTTGTTTTAGAATAAAATGTTTATTTCCTGCTGCCTCTTTTCTGTATAGGTTATGAGCTGTAACGCGCCGCATGCAAAAAAATGGTTTGCTCTGCCGGTAACACGCTTGCATGTACCTGCGACTAATTAAAAGACCAACTAGACGTATTCGAGTTTGAAATGTGCTTTTAGAGTTTGAAATGTGCTTTTAAAGTCCCCACTGCACTGTCTGCTTTGGTGGTATGTAACATCGAGAGATCACTTCGCCAGCTTCAAAATAAATTTAGAGTTTCAAACCGTGGCGGCTGGCATCAACGGGAAAGAGGAGGGGGCGCACGCACGCTCCAAATAAAATATCAAAATGGGCGTGCACAAATATAAAGAGGCTGACCAAAAAGACATGCGCACTTTGTTAAATGTGCACATACAAACTACCCTCCTCCCAGTCCCTGCTGCTGTCATTCAGCAGTGGCCTGCCCGCGTCCTGGCACTCATTCAGGACGGTAGGATGAAAAATAAAATTGTAATGAAGAATTACCATTTTATTTTTCATCTAGGGGGCATTTAAGTGGGGGCGCCATTCCAACGGAGGAGCCGCCCCTGGTTTCGACAAATAAAGTGATGAAGGATTCTTGTTTCGGCTACAAAACATGTTTCAGATTGTAGACCAATCAAATCCGTAAGTGAAAACCTTCACATGAAAAAGCATCTTTCCAGCATACATGCAGATGCCAATGGGCCCAGATTAATCTCTCACATTGGTTCACATTGACCATGATTGTAAGGGTTTGCTGTGTTCTCTGCATGCGTTTTGCTAGTAAATGTTTGTTCGCATTGACACTTGGAAGCCTTATCTGAGTGAAATATTCCGTGTCTCCTTGCCTTGGGACGTTATCTGGACATGGGTAGACCATTGACTCAAAGTAGGGTAGTGGGATAGGATGCAGAACTATCAACATTTAACACCCAACAGAGATTAACTTTCACATGTCGTTGTGTACAAGAAAAAGCCACCATAATTGAGGATATGACTTTCTAGCTTTTACAACGTTACTGCTGGAGCAAAGCCACCACTGTTTACAGAAGGTTTCACCCAACGACCAAAGAGTAAAGTAAAAAATGCTGAAAAGTCATGTTACAAATGTTGTGAATGTATACAATGTAGTTTGAAGCCCTATTTAGTAGCAGTACCAGCCTTGGCAGGCTCTTAAAACAACAACAAATAGTCGGTATTTTATTCTCTTTGAAAGGTGGTAACAAGTGTAATGTAATGCAAAATGTTATCGTTTAGTTAATTAAAACCGTAACAATTGTCCTTACTGTTTATAGCGGCTATGATAAAAGAATCAAGCAAGTTTCAAAATCATTCGACTGTCCGATACTCCAAGAATTATATCACAGATTTAAAATCAACTGTTAACCATGAATACGCTCCAAGATTCAATGAAATAGTGCCTGTGCTCTACTTTTTTCTACATGGATTGCAGAAGTGACCCAGCAATTACCAGATGACAAGAGTTAATCGGTTCGGTACAGGCAGCAAGTCATTATGATTGAGAATAGTAGTCTCTACGTGTGGGTGGTCCAGTCCACTTGCTCCCTCCTTGCGGTATTGTCCTCAGGATGGTTGTTCAAAAAGGATCATTTAGTGCTGGCGTTAGTCCTTCTGTAGGTGGACCCTCTCATTGCTGTGTTGACTTTGTTGCCTGTTCATATATGCACAGGAACTTACCGCCTTTTTGTTATAGATATATTAGTAAATTAAATGCGCTAATCAAAGTCAAGTTCTAAACAAATGAAGGATGGTGTGAAAAATCAAGCACCTTCTCTTTTGTGTTGGAAGGGCAATACTTCAGAAATTGTAAAATACCCTTCACACACTGAAACCTGATTCAGTGTCATGCTTCAAAAGTTGGGGTCTTCCTGTCCCTCTACAGGACAGGGCGTGCTACGACCTACGTAGAAGCAGGAGCACTTTTATTCGTGATTAAGTGTAGTGCGTGGGGTGGTATGGTCGTGAAAGATGTGTGATAGTTAAAAATTTCCTGGCTAGTGGAAAAAATAATTTTATTGCCTTCCCTAGCTGGAAATAGTAAAAAATGGGGAGGTGTAGATGGTGTACTATAATTCACTTTCTACAGGGTCGACATGTTTCAGAAGCTATCCCCCTGGCTTTCTCCCTGAGGACCAAAAAGAACGATCCCTACGTCACCTTAATCGGTGATATATTAATTTGATGTACATATGCCTTCTGGTCAAAAGTACTGTTCTCTGTACGCCTTACTTAGACAGTCAAAAAGAAATATACCAATTGTATATGGATTGTAAGTCTCTGAAATGAAAAGATACATGGGATAGACAACATCGCTCATTATTTATCACACATTGTATTCACATCACCATCATGTGGAAAGTATTGTGGGGACTACCACTGGGATATATTTCTCTCATGCAGACACAAAAATTGTCATGCCGGTAGTGGGTGTCGTGCAACCCAAAAGGGAATCCCACTAACTCACAAATACCTAAAACACTCCTCGCAGTGGTTTGTAAAGTATTTACGTTTAGCTTAGGTTTCATATCTCCTTCATGCTTCATTGTGGACTTTAAAAGTTTTGTTGTATCCCACATGTAGTCATTAGACAGGTATGCATACATGTGAGCATTCACTCCTAAGCAATCATACTTCCACATCGTGTTATCAAATTTTAGTTGGTATACATACATCTGTGTATTAAAGTTGTTGCCCCATGAGCTAACACAAGAGGTGAAAGGCACCTGTGTTCAGACACTGTAGGTTTTTAAAGAAAGGAGTATAAACAGCCGAGTCGTTGTCGTACACTGATTTAAAGTGTCGTAATCGGCGGTCGGCTCTTTAAATACTAACAATCGTCTTACTTACATGCTAGCGCATTCACCCAGGGATTACCTTCTAATGGCTCACTGGAACATACTCTGGATGTTATCAGAGCCCGACTTTTAACTTGTTTGCCGATGTACAAAAGTGTGCTCAAAACTTGGAAAACAAGGGGCAGAAAACTAGACTGAGAACTCCACAAAAAATGGCCGCTGCTAATAGGTCCTTGTAGAGGCTTTGTCATAACCACACTTCCTGGTTGGATGATAGTGTTGGTTGTAGAGAAAAACCTGGACTGTGCACCTAACTCAAAATGGCCACCGTCAATGGGATCTCGATGGGGCCTCCCATATCCATACTTCCTGTTTAGTAGTTCGTGTTGGCAATGGTTGTATTTTATCATGGGAAGAGTGAAATCGGTTTGCATGGGTGGATATCAAGGACGGAGAATTTCTAACCACAATTTCACCAAAAACACCTTACCGCTTCACAATACCAAAAATTCACAAAAATCAGGACTCGCCACCGTGCCGTCCAATAGTGTCTGGTATTGGATCCATTTTGGAACCGGTCTCCAAGTTTGCGGATGCATTTTTATGACCTTTAGTACAAAAAACCTCGACGTATCTAAAAGATACTAATGATGTCCTGATACTCTTAGAAGGTAAAGAGTTCAACCCAGAGCAGGAACTACTGATTAGTTGTGATGTGGAAAGCGTGTACACCAGTCTTCCCCACAACAAGACCGTAGGTATCATAGTATACGTCTTGTTCGACGCAGACTGGGATTACCAGATACCAAGAGACGTGATCATGGAGTGCTGCCAACTGGCACTTAAATAGAACTTTTTTGAATACCGCAACACACTGTATCTATAGAAACATGGGACCAGCATGGGGAGCACTTTTGCTCCCTGCATAGCTGGTCTCTATGTCCACCATTTGGAGAAACAGAAAATCCTTAATTCCAGCAATCCATTCCGCGAACATATATATGTATGGAAATGATATATAGATGACATACTGATAATCTGGGATGGTGATGAGACAACGGCCAGACAGTTCCTAACATGGCTCAACTACCAAGACCAGTTCTTGAAGTTCACAAGCACCATTTTAAATGAGAAATTAGTCTTCCTGGATTTAAACATCTATGCCAAAGAAGGGAAACTGGTAACAACTACCCATTTTAAGGAGACCTGAAAAAACTGCCTATTACTGTACAAAAGCTTCCACCCACGACATCTTCACGACAACCTCCCATACGGACAATTCCTGTGCTAGCGTAGGAACTGCACTAAAATTAAAGATTTCAACAATCAGGCGATCTTAAAAAGAAACGCCAATACCCTAAAAGGGTGATTGATAAGGCATATAAAAGAGCCCAAAACAATTGCAGAGATAGCCTTTTGGAACCACAACCCCAAAAAGAGGAGGAAAATCGCACAGTGTGTATCCCGACCTTAAATACGAACGCCAATGAAATTACGAAAATCGTGAACAAGCATTATCGAATTCTCAATAGCTGAGGCATGAATCTATCTAAACCTATCTTCTCACACAGAAGAGGGAAGAGCATTAGGAACATGGTGAAACACACCAGCCAAAAGAAAAAGGAAGAGAACATACTATGCAGACAACAATATTACCGCCGGTCTCTGGATACCACCCATGTGGAATGTGCAATGTATGTAGACTGACCAAAAAAAGTAAAGAAATATTCTTCCAAGATGGAACAAGGTGGGATCAAAGAAATGTCACCACTTGCAATTCCAAAATGTGGTCTTATTTGATCACCTGCCCATGTCTCAATCAATCATTTGTAAAGCGCACTACATACCTGTGAGGGTCTCAAGGTGCTGGGGAGAAGGGGGGGGGGGGCTACTAATCGAACAGCCAGGTCTTCAATATCCTCCTGAAGGTCAGCAGGTCAGCCGGTCTTGGGTCTGTCGTAGGCTCAGTGGGAGGGTGTTCCATGTCTTGGCGGCAAGTTGGGAGAAGGATCTCCCGCCGGTGGTTGAACAGTACTTTTGACCAGCAGGCATATGTACATCAATATTAGTATATCACCGATTACGGGGACGTAGGTATCGTTCTTTTTTTGGTCCTGAGGAAGAAAGCCATGGGCATGGCCTCTGAAACACCTCAACCCTGTAGAAAGTGACTCATTATAGTACACCATCTACGCCTCCCCATTTTGTTCTATTTCCAGCTAGGGAAGGCAATAAAATTATTTTTTTTCACTAGCCAGGGAATTTTTAACTATCACACATCTTTCACGACCCTACCACCCCACGCTCTACACTTAATCACGAATACAAGTGCTCCAGCGTCTACGTAGGTCATAGCACGCCCCATCCCGTAAAGGGACGGGAAGACCCCAATTATGAAGCATGACACTGCATCAGGTTTCAGTGTGTGAGGGGTATTTTACAATTTCTGAAGTATTGCTCTTTCAACAAAAAAGAGAAGGTGCTTGATTTTTCACACCATCCTTCATTTGTTTAGAACTTGATTTTGATTAGTGCATTTAATGCACTAATATATTTATAACAAAAAGGCGGTAGAATCCTTGTGTTGTATAAACAGTATTGTGAGGAGGACGATTCTACCTCTTCCCTCTTCACTCCCCCCTTTTATTTCTTGAATGCGCAGGAACTTAACCAGTTTACAGTTCCTCTGATGGTCAGATGGATCAAGGCCTTTGATAATAGCCGCCCAGCATGTTCTTATTCCTCTGTCCAGAAAAGCTTTTCTTAGTAAAGTGACTCATGCTGGGTGAAACTTCTCACAGATGCCTATTAGGTGGAAAAGATCTTCTTTTGGACTTCCACATAGACTACACCTTTTTACTTCCGTATTTTTCCACTTCAGGGCGTCTGCCAGTGAGGGATATTTTCTGAAACTTAAAGCCATTAGCTGTTTCTTTTAGGTGGTCCGGAAATGTTAGATTTAAGTAAGCTGCTGGTTTAAGAACCTTGTAGTTGATGAGAACTGTCCAATCCGGGCCGGCTCTAGGGCGGTGCGATCGGTGCCACTGCACCGGGCGCTGACTTTGGGTGAGGGCACCATGTTTATTGTTTTAAAGGCACCAGATGCCACGTTCCTTGTCCCAGCAATTTTCAAGCATCAATAAAAATGTCACTAACTCCAGTGATTAATATTCTTCCTGGTGAGAGATAGGAGCTAAGACTGGTAGATGAAGTTTTGACTCCTCATAGTGCAGAAGGTTAATGTGCCTGCTGCAAAGAACATGTCCTATTCAGATCACAAAGTGCACACACTATAAATAGGTCAAAGGGTTATCTCTTTTGTCAGAGATCATTTTGTTACTTGCAGTTTAAAAGTTACAATCATAATATAGAGCAGTGAGCTATTAACTGTCCTCAAAGAGCTGCATGCAAACTGCAAGGAATATATTACAGCTACATGATTTTTTTCCCAGTCTTCCCTTACTTAAATATTGCAAAAAGGGTTCATTTGGGTAGAAATCATATCTTGGTATTAAAGAATGTTACTTTCAAATTATGAATTTGTGCTTTTCCAGACCAAGGACTCTTAAACTATACTGCCTACCATTATGGATGACATGTGACTCCTACACCTTGTAGGTCTCTGTCTTATGTAACATTTCCTATACACCGATTTACACAGGCATGATTGTCTCCGTGCAATGTATGTGTGATGTAAGGTTTTCTGACACCTTAAACTGGTATGAGTGTCACTATAAAACAAAATGAATCTGAGACAGTGGTTATGGAGACTTGAGGACCATTGTCAAATGGTGGTAGTGCGGGAATCCTTGGAGAGGTGGTAATGGGAGTGGGCACCGACAAACATTGTCACACAGGGAGCCACCAGTACTAAAGCCGGCCATGTGTCCAGTCGTGGGATCTCTGGCTCAAAATACTTTTGTTGAGCAAGAGCGAGTGGAGTTTTGTGACTTAAATGTTACATAAGACAGATTTTTGTTCCAGAGATCTAAGGTGTAAGTAGATTTAACTGCATTGTGCAAATAGTGCATATGTGATATGTTAGGACCTTTCTCTAGCTCTAACCACAGAGCCTTGTTTAGTTTAGAGTTCACCTAATTTTGCTTTATACGGTACCACACTTAAATTGTTGAGTGTAGCCTACCAACTGTCTCATTCATTAAACCAAATCCTAATCGCAATTGGGCGGGGGACGCCATTTGAGGGAGCTGAAAAATCCTTTTAAAGATGCTAGTTAGATTGTGGAGTAGAGTTTTATATTTTCCTTGGAAGGCAACGCTGGCGTAGGTTAAAGTTAGTAGTGTTTCCGTGATCAGTGGTTTGATAGAGGGCCCCCCCAAGTTGACTGCCAGTGTCTTGTAGGCAAACGTTAATGCGTTTGCCCGTTGGGCCATGTCGTTTTTCTGTTCTCGTTGGTTTAATTATTATCAAGGTAGAGTCCCAAGTATTTGTAGCTTGACACGTAGTCCAAGGCTTTGTCTTCAAGACAGATGTTATATGAACAGGCTGGCCGGGTGCTAATCAGCATTTTTTAAAAATATTTTTGCTATATTAACTTGTAGCTTGTTTACTGTTAGCAATTCTACAAGACCAGGTATTATCCTTATGAGACCAGTCTTGATCAAACTGAATAGGACAATGTCGTCGGCGTAGATGAGGTGCGAAAGGGGCAATAATCCCTTGCGTGGGGAATGGGAGTTGAATGGGCTAAGTTTATCCGATAGATCAGCTAAAAACAAGTTAAATAAATGGGGAGCAAGCATGCAACCCTGCTTCAGAACCTAATTTGTGATCCATTTTCTTGAGACTCTTGAGCCATCTCCAAGTTTTACTCTTTGTATTTGTATTTAATTTATTTATAGAGCGCTAACAATCATCCTGAGTAGGATATCACGGCGCTAAGGTTGGATGCTGAGAGGTACAATAACCACACTGAGTAATGATTTATTCTGATTTAGGGAAAAGTAGTGTCTTTAGTTGTTTCCTAAAAGATAGAAGATCGTCTGTCAGTCTAAGACTGGGAGGTAGTTCATTCCACTTAGTAGCCGCCAGATGCGAGAAGGCCCGCTCTCCCATCCTGACAGTCTTCACCCGAGTGGTAGTAGCTCTACCTAAAGTACTGGATCGAAGGTTCCTCGGTGGTCTGTGGAATTCGACTTTATTATGTAGAATGGTAGGGCCTGCGTTGTAGAGCACCTTGTGTGTGATACACAGTAATTTAAAATTGGCTCTCTGTCGCATCGGGAGCCAATGAAGTTCTCGCATGCAGCTTTTAGCCGAATCAAATCTCTTTTTATTACAGACAGCCTTTGCCGCGGCATTTTGCACTATCTGCAATTTAGAAAAGAGATAGTCTGCCATTCCGACAAACAGTGAGTTGCCATAGTCCAATCTGCTCATCAGCAATGACTGAACCAGGGTTTTCCTACATTCAGTCGGGATCCAGGGGAAAACTCGTCTGAGCATTTTCAGCAATGCAAAGCCTCTCCCACAGACAATGGAGACATGTGATTTCATGGACAGAGCACTGTCCAATACCACTCCCAGGTTTTTTGCTTTTGGGGTGGGATTCGGAGGCAACCCCAGGTTGCTTGGCCACCAGCTGTTATCCCAGAGCTGGGGATTTTTGCCAAACAAGAGGATTTCTGACTTGTCTGCATTTAATCTCAGACAATGCTCTTGCATCCAGTTGGCCAGTTCAGTCAGACAGTTTATCAGTCGGGTTTTAGGGTCATTCTTTTCATCAATGGTAACCATTAACTGGGTGTCGTCAGCATAAGAACACATTTCAACACCCCACCTTCTTCCAATGGCTGCCAATGAGGACACGAAAACATTAAACAAAGTTGGACTGAGTGAGGCCCCCTGGGGAACCCCATATTTAATGTTTCGCGGGGGAGAGATGAAATCACCCAAACACACTGATTGTGTTCGTTCCTCCAGAAAAGATTTTAGCCATCCCAATGCCTTGTCTCGTATACCTTTCCCTTCCAGGGCTTTCAGTAATTGGTCGTGTGGAACGGTATCAAAAGCCGCAGATAAATCAAGGAGTATTAAGACGACTGTCTTACCTTGATCTACCTGGGCCCTAATGTTATCCGTCACCGCCAGAAGTGTTATTTCAGTACTGTTGTTCACCCTGAAACCCGTCTGGGAATCGTCCAACAGTTCATTGACTTCCAGATAGTTGGAAAGCCGTCTGTTGACCAATTTCTCCAGCACTTTTGAGAGGTAGGGTAACTGGGATATTGGCCGGTAGTTGGCAGGATTATTAACATCTAATCCTGCCTTTTTTACTAGTGGAGTAACTAGGGCTTGCTTCCAAGATCTTGGGAATGTAGCAGAGCATAAGGAAAGATTCAGAACTTTCGTTACGATGGGGCAAATTACAGGGGTTAGCTGAGAGTAAATGTGGTGTGGACATGGATCTAGTGGGGATCCCGACTTAACTTCAAGCATGGCTTTGCCCACCTCGGCTTCTGAGAAAGGGCCAAAACCTGTACAAGTAACTTGAGTCGTAATTGGTGCATTGTTCTCAATAGTTTCTGGTGTGCAATCGGAGAAGGAGGCATAGATATTATCAATGTTCTCACAGAAGAAATCATTTAATTTGTTGCAGTTCTCCTGTGATGGAGTAAGTTTTACTGAGAGATTTGTTGGATTGCATAGTTCCCCAACAATTTAAAAAAGTTCCTTTGTGGAATTTTTATTCTCAGATATTCTACGTGTAAAATACTCCTTTTTTGCCTTCTTAATTGCTTTATTGTAGAGTACGAGCGCTTGTTTATATGCGCTTCTAGTCTCGTCAGACTTGCCTAGTCTCCATTTATGTTCTAGAGAGGTACATTTTCTCTTTAGAGATTTCAGTTCTGGTCCGTACCACCATTCTGATTTAGTAGTTCTGGGTTTGTGATGAACACGTACGGTAGAACAGAACTCAAGTGCAGTCTTAATGTTTGTGTGAAGTGACTCCATTTCTTCATGAATATCAGTGCCTGCTACGTTCGGGTGTGAGAAGTGTTGTTTGAAGTTATCTATTGAAAAGTTTTTCCAGCTCCTCGTATTTGTTACACTAGATCCCAATCTTCGCGTATGTATAGTGGGTAAATTGATACAGAAAGTGATCATATGATGATCTGTCCATAGCAGAGATGTTACAGAGTTAATGTCAATGGACTCTATGTTAGAAAATATCAAGTCCAGTATGTGACCTGCCGAGTGTGTAGGTTGGTTGACTCTTTGAGATATCTGCAGGATTTCCATATCTTCCACTAATTGTTTTGTTAAGGGGTTGTTACATTTATCAAAATGTATGTTGAAATCTCCAAGAAGGAGAATATTTTTGTTCTTCAAACAAACTGGCATCATTTGCTCCAGTAGTTGTGTACTAAAGTTCAATGTACAACCGGGAGGGTTATAAATTAGTACTCCTCCAAATAATACATTAGTATTCAGGGACACAGAGAATGCCATAGATTCACACCTTTCTACTTGTATGCTCGTCTCTTGCTTACAGGTAATAAAATCTTTAAATAAGAGAGCGACGCCTCCTCCCTTTTGTTTTATTCTATTCACATTCAAGATCTTATATTCTGGAGGGAGAGCTGTGACTATATCGGGGGTGTTATGTTCATCCAGCCATGTTTCTGTTAAAAAAGCCAAGTCGGGCTTATGTTCGTTTAAAAAATCCCAAATGTATGTAGAATGTTTGGGCAGAGATCTGACATTCACATACATGCACTTAAAAGGGGTTGTCAGGGTCTGCAATGGCACATGACTTTGTTTGGGAACACTTTCCCATCTACAGTTATAGCAACTAAATGGACCCTGCGTCTCTAATGGACCCACGCGAGCACATACGTGAGTGTTGTGTGGCGACTTGTAGTTAATCTTCCTCAGCTCATGACTGGTGTATGAAATCATACTTGTATAGGGTACAGTAATGGAGGATTGAGCCGGGATTGTAGTCCCTGGTCCCGTACCGTCGCAGACGGGCTGGACTTTGGCGTGACTTCGGCGCGCTTCCGGCGCGCCCGCTGCGCCGTCTTCCCATGGTACACATTTATAGATGGCTGAGGAGGGTAGGAGTCAGCCAGCGACTAGCGCGCCGCCCTGCCTTCCCCAAGATGGCGGCCGTCTCTCGCCCCAGCCCCTACTTCGGCTGGGCGAGGAAAATAACGGCAGGTAAGGTGAAAATTAAGCGCTGCGAGCGCTAGCGGGACGATTCCCAAGGGTCCTGCACAATTTAAAAGTTAGCAGATTAAAATACACAAAAGTCTTAAAATTCGATCAGGACATGTGCAAATTAGCAGTTAGTTCATACAAATCAATGTCAGCTATTATCAGCACCCCCCCAGCGTGACCAACAACCAAAGGTCGGAGTGTCAATGTCCAGCGTTATTTTATAGACTTCTGGAAAGGGCAGGAGTCAGCCAGCGACTAGCGCGCCGCCCTGCCTTCCCCCAAGATGGCGGCCGTCTCTCGCCCCAGCATCGGCTGGGCGAGGAAAATAACGGCAGGTAAGGTGAAAATTAAGTGCTGCGAGCGCTAGCGGGACGATTCCCAAGGGTCCTGCACAATTTAAAAGTTAGCAGATTAAAATACACAAAAGTCTTAAAATTCGATCAGGACATGTGCAAATTAGCAGTTAGTTCATACAAATCCATGTCAGCTATTATCAGCACCCCCCCCCCCAGCGTGACCAACAACCATGTATCCGTGTAAAATAACATTAAACCTTTTAAAATTCTTTCTGGTATGTTCCATGACCTCAGTTTCATCCATAATAATGGTAACAAGTGGCGTAGCAAAGGCCCCTGAAGCCTTCGCAGTGTGGAGGGGAGGGAGGCCCGAGCTCTAGGGGGCCACCTCAGCATTGTCCCCTGGGCTGAGAGCTCCTGTGTAAGTCTGAAAGGGAGCCCTTCCATGCAATTTGCAGAAAAATACCCTGAAATACTGTGTAGCAGTCGGCTCACATCCTGGAACTGTTGCTTTCACAGTCCATCCCGAATGGTGACCGGGAAACTCTATGGAGGATTTAATATCTACGTACATTTATTGTGTAGGCAGCGCAGATGAATTCCAATAGTACCGGTATGGGAGATGCTGCTGCACCCCTAAACAAACATTCTAATAACCCTGCTGCAGTTCCAAAGTAAATGGGAATAAAGTTGTCTTTACATTTTGCTTTTATCTTGTCACATTTGCTGTGTGTTCAAAGACAAAGGTCAAATATCAGACTGTCAGGAGACGAATTGCTTCTTATTTTTATTTATATATATATATATATATATATATATATATATATATATATGTATATATGTATATATATATATATATGTGTATATATATGTATTTTTACAACGAGATTGGTGTAAACGTTTCTTTTCCTTGAGTGCAAAGTGAGAGAATTTGTATATCTAACAATGGGACAGTCTTTCTGGTGAGAAAGGAAAGGCTATAAAATTACGTGTTTTTCAAACACGCCGCAAAATTTCAAGAAATAAAAATGGGCTCAGGGGAGTTACAACAGGGTGGCATGGAGGTTAGTTGGTCACTAGTTGGGAGCAATGCTAAGTTTACCGTCTCTGTAATAATAATAATAGTTTCTAAAGCGCCTGGTTATACTAACTAGTATGTTCCCGCGCTGCAGCTAGTCTCCCATTTTGCTTTGGTAACATGAGATAATCCTAAAGGCACAGAGAAACTATGTGGAAGAGCCAGGTTTTAAATTTTTTTCGAAAGGTCCCTTCCGAGAGTACAGACCTAAGTGTCAGAGGGAGGTAATTACAGTGTTTTGCGGCCAGCCGTCTGAAAGATCTTCTCCCCCCCCCCCCCCCCATTTTTGATCTTATGATTACTGGTAATTTCATCAGTCCTATCCCCAGGGGTATAAGGGGTCAATAGATTGTGTAGCTAGCAGGGACCCTTTCCTTGCAGGATGCAGTGGCTATTGCATAGTGTTTTAAAAAGAATTCTTTTATCTGGAGCCAATGTAGGGTTGCCAGGGCGTTCTTGGATGGAGCTCTCCTGGGCAATATCAAAACAAGGCGGGCCGCTGCATTTTGAATGCATTGCAATCTTTGTACACATTTGTACACATTTCCCACTTGCTCCAAGATTTAGAGCGTTCCCATAGCCCAGACGAGATGTTACCAGTGCATGCACCAATGTTTTTCTGGCGGATACAGGGAGCACGTCTAGCGTCTTCCATAGGCCCTTCATTATTCCGAAACATTTCCCTGCAACAATCTTGGTGTGGTGGTCAAAGGAGAGCTTCGAGTCCAGCCACACCCACAAGTTCTTAACCTGGCCCTGGGGGAAATGGGTGGTGCCCAGGGACTGAGGCCACCACGTCGGACGATATGGATGGAGTCCTACCTACTATTAAAACCTCCGTCTTGCTGCCGTTCAATTTGAGGCAGTTGCTTGCCATCCAGACATCTAGTGCCTGTAGGCAAGTGGAAAAGTTGATGGCTGCCTTTTCATGGGGTTGCGATTGTGGCACCACTAGTTGCGTGTCATCTGTGTAAGATACGACACTGATATCTTATTTCGCAATCAGGTCAGCTAGGGGGGCCGTATATAGATTAAAAAGGGTGGGACAGAGAATGGAACCCTGGGGGACCCCTTGAGCCAGTCTGATGCTTTTCGAGTAGAACGGACTCTGAGACACTTGACAGCTTCGGTCCTGTAAGAAGGATCTCATCCATTCCAAGGCCAGTTCGTCCAGCCCTCCTCTTTCGAGGCGCTGTAGGAGCAGAGTGTGGTTGACAGTATCGAAAGCAGCGCTGAGGTCCAACAGTACCAGCGCCACCGTCTGGCCATCATCTGCGTGTCTACGTATTGTTTCGGTTGATAGGAGCAATGCTGACCCCTTCTAATAAGTAGCCTGAAAGCCCGATTGTGTGGGGTGTAATAGATTATGCTTATTCATGTGCGAGGTTAGCTGAGTGTTGACCACATTTTCTGCAAGTTTAGCGAAATACGGCAGGAGAGAGACTGGTCGGTAGTTATCCAAGTGGCTTGCATTCACCCCCAGCTTTTTCTTAATGGGGATGACGACCGCTTCCTTCCATTGCTTTGGGACTGTCCCTGATTCAAAGGAGAGTTTCAGGAGGTGTACAATATAGGGTACCAAAATCTCCATACTATCTCTCAGGGTCATTGTGCATGGTGTACTGCTCCAGTCCAGGTGTTTTCTGTAAATTCTGGCACTTGTAGTGGTGTTTATTCCACGAGAAAACAGCACTACAAATCCCATAATTGTAAGAAAAACATGTGGATTGGAACATCACAAATGGGTCCGGGAAACTTCGCAGCTGCAAGGACCTTGAAAATATTCATGGGTGCTAGTAGAGAGCATCTTAAGAACTCTGATGGTTGTATGAAGGTGGTGAGGACTGATTCCCAGAGAGCACACCAGGTCACAGCCATAGACCTTTTAACCACTTTAACTCAGTCTGTGAAGATAAGGGTCTGTTGGCTGCACTATATGTTTTGGGGCAGGATCCTCGTTAGTCTAGGACTGCTTTACTTTAGGAGTTCTTTTTCTAATTCATCCATATTTACTTCAGTGCTTTGCTTTAAAGGACATCGCTAGAGAGTGAAAGGGCTCCATTTCAAAGTCCGATTTTCATTACTACTGGGCCAGAGACCCGAAGTGACCTGCCTCACTGAAAGCCATGAAACTGGTTTTATGTTGCTGCCTTTGCATTGGTACAGCCTTGCCTATGATGATTGTTTTTCTCTGCCCTGTGACTCACAGCCATAATGTAGCACTGCGAAACCTAGACAAATGCCCTCTTCCCAGGCGCATAACAGCCCTGGATAATCAGTGCCATGACCAGATAAGGGGGGCCCCCCAACACTAGGCCTCATGACAGCCACGATTCACCACTGCAAGCCCCAGGGGAGGTGGACTCTCTCGAGGGCCTTGTAGCTCTAAATTATGGCTGCAAGTCCCAGGGCAGTATGGGGCATTAATTAAAGGCAAGGTTTAACCAAAGCAAGTTAAGCAGTATAAACCCAGGGTCAATGCTTAGTGAGGCAGGTTCTTCTGGATCGCTAGCTAAGCAGTAATTAAAATCTGTCTTTATAAGAAGTCTAAATTGTTCTCTCTTTTGATATATATCTCAACAATGACTGTAAAACCTTTCACAGCAACCCATGTCAGTCACGCCAAAGAGATTGCTCCTATTTGTTTGTCATGTCTTGTTTACTTTACTTCCCTAAGAGTGTTCATTTTTTTTCTGTTTTTTGGCTTTATCTATTTTCCCTTGCAACATATAATTTTTTGGGTGTGCATACTTTGAAACATTGTGAACATAGATGTTTGTATGACTGTAGGTTGTTGGTGGGTATTTATAACAGGCCTATATGCAGTGCGGGGATGACACAGAGGCTTCCAGTCGGTTATAAAGGTGTTTAGAATACTAACTACGGGTTGTCTAGATTGAACAATGGTGCATTCTAGCAGTAAATATTTACATTTCTTTCTTTTGCTGTAGACCTCACCTTATATATAGATCAAACTCTACCTGCTCAAAAGGAGCAATCTCACTAACCGTGGATCCGGTTACTTTCAGATTACACTTGTATTGCTGGTGTTGGAGTAAGTGCCTGCAGATCGAGAATAGATCTGTGTAGAAAGTCTCAACATATGTACATGGATACCTTCCTCAAACTGTAGCCTCCTTTATTTTCCAGGTTTTTTTTTCATTCATTTTTTTCATTTTTCATTCCCTTTTAGGTTTCGCCCACGGCGAAATCTCATGATCCTACATATGGGCTTTGGTTCAGCCTCTGTCTCCCATTGGCTAGCTCCATAAATGGAGGCTAGCCATTTGGAGACAGAGGCTGTCAATCACGCTTTCTCGTGAAACCGCGATTCGGGGGCGTTTCTCGGTCTTTTTTAAGCCCCGCCCCTTTGTCCTGGGCCGCGCTGTCATTGGCTGCCGGCCCGGGACACCCCGTGACGTCCTTCCCCGGGCCGCGCTGTGATTGGCTGCCGGCCCGGGACACCCCTGTGACGTCATTTCCCGGGCCGCGCTGTGATTGGCTGCCGGCCCGGGACCTGACTTGTTTCTCTTTGTTTAGGCACTCTACGAATTTGCATGTGTATTCCAGATGTCTCCCTTGTATACTTTCTCGCCTCTGCCACACTTGTGTTGTGCCTTCTCTGCCCATGTGCTTGGAAGCATGGAGTCAGATCATTGATTTCTCCTTACACAATTGAAGAAAGGTCTTAAATACCTGCAGGGGGTCGAGCGTTATTTCCGCCAGCTCCTTCTGAATTCTGTAGGAAAAATGAGAAGAAACACTAAGCGTTTGAAACACTGTGCGAAATAAATCAGAAGTACACTGCCCTCTACCACCATGCAGTTAAATGCAACGCTCGCTCGGCTGCCTTCAGTATTGCTAACATGGCTGCTTCCTCTTTCTTCTAGAAGGCATAACTCGAATCCTATGACGGGAAAACTTCGCATGTTTTCTCCTATTAACAGCTAGAAAATTAAGAGCCATTCTCAAATGGTATACAGATGGCCATCAGAAGAGCCCAGAAAAGTGACAATCTGTGGCAGGGTGTTTTTTTACATGAGAGATTTCCTGTTTAAGCTAATATGCAAATGAGGCAAAAGGACGGGGATGGACAATTGCAACGAGACAGAGAGTGAGAGAGGCAGTATTAACCAACTCGAATACAAACTTTAGGACAGCAAGTGTCATCTATGGGGTAAAAGATGATTATTCGTATTTTGTGAAGAGTTCGAGGAGTTTAATCCTGCAAGTGGGAAAAACGCCATCAGTACTTCAACAGACTTTTTGGGCTAGTTAAACTGAGTATCTCTCACACGTGCTACATATACATGTTGTGCAGTTCCTAATTAAAGGTATAAACAGTACAATACAAAAGCACAAACGTGCCTGCCTCCATTTAGTGAAACTGCTGATTTTTTTAAATTGCAAAACAATGTTCAGAAAGAAAACGGACTACTTCATCAAAATCCCTAAACGACCAGAATCTGTTCACAGCAAAATTAGCGTTTCCTCAACTATTCTCAAAGAAGAAGACTCGCCGGGAGAAGAGGAGTGGGGATATTTTACCACATGAAGTGACCGCCCCCACCACCACTCAATCAGCCCTCCCTTTCTACAAGCTGAACGCTTTCAAGCGTGCTCAAGTCTGAGCCCGTCATGGGGGGCTGTGTGGGGAAACCGCCGCGAGGGGAGAGCCAGGGCTCCCGTGGCAGGGCGGCCGGACACCCCCGGAAGAGAGCAGGTAAGAGGGGTCTGGACTCCAGCCACTGGGGGTAGGGGTGCAGATGGCTGGGATTCCCCACAAACTGTGATGGGCATGGGAACGTGGTCATGGAAGTTAGCAGGGATATACATTGGGGTTGTGCTTGCATCCTCTGTGGAGCTGAAAGTGGGCAAAGGCAAATTAACCTTTACTTTTAGAAAAGAATAGTGGTACCTGGGATTTACAAGGTCCTTGGCTCCACAATCAACCAAGAGCAGAATAAAGTGGGAGACACTCTAGTGCTACGAGCCTGAAGGGCCACTGCTGGAGGGATTCACTTGCATAGCCAACAATGTGCATTTACATTAAGCAGTGCCAAGGGAGCTGAATGTGACTGCTGAGCTTGCATCGGGGCCCTGTCTCAAACACCGCAGCTTTGGACTGGCAACGAAAGAGTGGTAGTTGGCACTGACTGTGGGCATTCACCATCATAACCCCGAGGGAGCGGTGATCCGTGCAGATCTGCCTTGTGGACACTGGATGCACAAGCATCAGGAGATTAGGGGGAGGGGAGCTTCTGTGGGGTGTATGATGTAGCAGAAGAGCCACCCCAGGCTAGCCTTTGTGGTACCAATGAGTCCTTCGTTTGGGGACAAAGATGAGGACAATATTGTGGGACTGAAGTGTTTCATGATCTGTGTACACCAGAGAAGACTAAAGATATTTTGAATCCGCAACAATTATGTCACATAGCAATTAGAAAACACAATCATTCTGACACGTGACAATAGCAAAGTCTCTAACTTAACACAGAAATCACTAGAACAGCATAGGCAGTCTTCCCTTCTTGCTAGCCCAATTATTGCAACTTTCAACTCATGACACTGCATGTATTTGCGCGTGTTTCTAGCAATTTCAAATGTACAGATTTATTTTATTGCTTATCATTTGTGTTGTATTCACCCTATCTACCACCTCTATCAACGGGTGGTCTGAAATGGATCTGTGTCCAGAGAATCAAAGCCCCTCTCTGTGCGGGCACTCACTCTATTTATAACGCTCCCCTCCCATGGGGGGGCCTATCAGTAGTGCAGCAGGCGCAGTGGCACCGGGGCCCAATGATCTAAGGTTCTCAGTGATTTATTTAAGGGACTCTCTGCACCCATATATGTGTCTGCATTTCAGCACCTAAATGGGGACATTAGGGTTGGGGGTGTTTTCAGCTTCCATTAGTGCGCGTGGCAATCTCCCTACGCCACTGCCTTACCAGTGGCATGGGACCTCGGAAGAGGGTCCCTGATTTGGGCTGCATGTGGAAATGGGGTATCATCAGAGTACGAGGGTGCTATAGCTCCTTGAGGCCCCGCCCCCAACAAGCACACACACACGCACCGGGCACGGGCGGTCTGGTCTCGATGCCACTCTGCTCACAGATTGGCACTGCTGGCTGTGTCTTACAGATGTAAAGTAAATATGCCGCTTTACCACACACTCTGAAAGTCTGTAGTGTAATAAGCAAAAGCCTGTCTCCCGGTGTCTGCTTTCTAGTTACACTGTGCGCAGTCTGTTACCTGCCTCGCCCTTACAGCGCTCCGAAGCCCACTCGTGGTCGTGGCAGGGCGGCACTACATAAAACTATACAAATAAATAAAAGCCAATGTATCACACTGGAGAGGGCAGACGAGGTGCCCTCGGGTTTCCTGGGGGGTGGGTCGAGGTGTGAGGGGCGGGTCGGTCTTGACGCCGCGGGAATCATTTGGAACTCATTCCTCGCAGTGTTATGGGATCTTAGTCAGGGATGTGTGGGTGGGAGGGACCCCCGGGGGGCGCTTTCCGTCTGGGCAACAAAGAGGCCTTTGCCTCTGACGGGGACATCTCTGGTTGTGGGGTGGGGGGAAGGGGCAGAGCAGCACCCCAGAATGGATGGGGGCCTAATCTGTGCAAGAACAGCACAAGGCAGTTTAATTACTAGAAATGGCTGATGTTGGAAAGCACAAGGGGTTCAATGTGACATTGGGGGGTGGGGGGGGGGGCAATAAGGGGATTGGTCATTCTTAAATTGGAGGGGAGGGTGTGCAGAAACTCTAGTTCGCTCCCCGGCACTGAGATCATTAAAGTCTGACCCCTTCCTCCCCCGCCCTTGGTTGTAATGGGGAGCTTAGGACCGGCTTTCTACAAAAGATGCCCAGTAGCACTGCCAGTAAATCACTCGTTTGCTAGTGGGAAGGGGAGCGAAGCTGTAGCGACATTCACTGTGTCCCGCGCAAACTAGGCAGAACGAGGGGGCTCAGGCTTGAGGACTTAAAGCGTCTCAGGCTTGAGGACTTAAAGCGTCTGCCCAAGATCACACAGTGTTTTCATGAACGGAAGACTAAGTAAGATCCACTTTGGTTTTGACTCCGGTGGGCACAAATCCGCATTTTCTCGACAGACCATTTTAATTTTTTTTTAAAGTGTCATAAAGGTGGCAGCAAGTCCTAAACGAAGAACTTGTGTGGTGAGGACCCAGCTGTACGTCATCTTGGTGAAAAAGAGCTCCGTGCACCAATGCGCGCTTGCATGCCTCTGATTTCTCAGTCTGTCGGAAACTCCAATTGGGGGGTCGGAAAGCAGTGAGTGAGGTCGGAGGAGGGAGGGGCTGGGGGCAATGCACCGATCCCATCGGCCTCAGCAGGGACATTCCTGCAGCCTCAGTGACACCCCCCTCTGGATCCCGCCTCCTTCTGTTGCCCCTCCCCGACAGCTAACTAAACTGCCCCTCCTAGCTGCGAGACACTGATCTGCTATCCCTCTGTGCTAGAAAAGACACTCATGTTTTCCGAGCATTTGTTGGTGTGGGGCTGAACTCTGGGAGCATGTAGTGGGGGTGTGGCCAGCCCCTCCTCTCTTCCATGTGTTCGCTGGCCTCTCGTCGTGCCCTTCCCTGTCAGGGGTGGGAGCCACACCCCCCACATCTCCCGGGAGTTCCTCTGAGGTTTATCCACACAGCTTTTCCAGCCCTCGTCACCCCAACCGCCCTGTCCGTGCTGTCCCCATTGCTTCATCCACTCCCGCCGTCAGTGTCGCCCTTCCCGTCCAACGCAACTCCGCAAGGGGACTCTGCAGGACCTGTGCTCACTCATCTGAACGTGAGAGGCAGGCAGCACAGACTGTATAAGTGAAACTCTGTCTCAAGGCGTCCATCTGGAAACCCGTCATCCCAGGCCTCTCCAACCCTCAGATCCTGCCGTTCCTCCACTCTTGTGCCAGGTCTTCCCAGCTCCTTCGCCCACACCCAGAAGTTCTGTCACAAATACGACTCCTCTCCTCGTACACACAAACCCAGCAGTTTCACCACAGTTCTGCCTACTCTCTCAAGGCCACCGAGTACAATCAACTATAGACAAACAGGCGGTTTTTCGTTTTAATGTATGTCCAGATTTGTGTCGCAATGTATGGTGGTGCAGTGTATGACTGGGCGTTCGAGACCAAGTGAGTTGAAGGGAGCATGTATTGTATTGCACAGTCTTGAATACACTATCTCCTACAGGGACGCCTGCTGACTCTCCTCTTGATACTCTTCTGCAGGAGTAAATGCACAAGCCAGTTTTCATCGTAGTGCAAAATGCTAACTGAAATAGTTGCAATACAAATCGCATTTGCGAGAGATTAAGCTATTGCCATTGTAAATGACAATGCCATTTATGTATCTGTTTTCAAAACCAACACATAAATAAAAAGTTTGTCATTCACAATGCCAATAGCTCAAACTTTTCCAAAGGCGAAACCGTTGCATTGTAAATGCTTGTTTCTATTGTTAGGTCAATGAAGTAGAGAAGTATGTTTTAGATAAAATGTACAGTATTATTATTTTTTTTTATTTTTTTTTTTTTAAAAAAAACCTTTATTGTGCATTTAAAAGAAAAACAAATACGGGCCTACAACCAGCAGGCCGGCCACGACACTGTAGGCACAAAATGTAAGCAATGCAATTCCTCAGCGGCATCAAACAATATAGCATCAATCAGTAGCAGTCACAATACACAAGAACACGTCGCCAAGGGTAGGAGCAATGAGGTTTAAGTTTTAAATTTAATCTAAAGAAAATCAATGAAGAATAGATGCAAGAAGAGCTGAGTCCATACAATAACTTCACAACCTGGGTAGGTAGCATAATGAAGATCAACAGTAGAGATAAACATTCCACGGTATTGCAATATAATGCCGAACAGCAGGAGTATCAGTACACATATACGCACCACCTACAGTGCCACCCACTCCCCACTAATCCCTTGTCAGACCCAGAGCAGAAAAAGGAACAAGAAAGCGCAGAAACGATAGAGAAAACAAGGCCCATAGAAACCAAAAAGAAAAACTAAATCCACCCCCCCACCCTACAACAATCCGGAGGCTACGGCCTACCCCCCCCCGGTAAAGTGCCTGTCGCCCTTTAAAGAAACCCGAAATATAGAGAAGAAAAGAAAAGAAAAGAAAAGAAATAAGATTCTCACTCATGAAGAGGAGAAAAGGTAAAGAAAAAACTTTCACAAGTGATAAAGGGAGCAAGGAAAGACATTCCCGGATCCCCATTAAAGAAGAAGGTGGGGAGGAGCCAATAAAATAACAGATCTCCCGGACATCCAGCCAAAAAGGATACAGACGTCATTAGAGTCTAGAAGGACACAGGCCGAAAAACAAGGGGGTTACAAATGCGGTACACAAGAGCGCAAACCGGACCCATAAAACACCCCCCCATGTGTAAAATAGACAACCGGATATGAGCAGTCCCAAATCATAATCGAAGGTGTCAGGAGAAACAAGAAGGAAAACAGATGTGAAGAACTGAAGCGTTGATACGCGCCAAAAAGGCGCCATAGGTATAAATCACAGAAAATAGGCCAATGCAAGTGAAAACCCGGGACCCCCTAGTGTCATATAAGTTGCAAACGATCACTACATCATGGTACCTGCCCGAAACCCGCCCCAACCAGAGCAAAGACTAAGATGGCCGCCCCAGGCAGTGCAGAGACACAGAGAAATAAAATGGACGCCACCCTTCACAGGCAAACCCCCGTCCCATTAGACAGTACATAACCCTCCATAAGTGTCGATCCCCTCCACAACATAGGAATAATATGGAAACAAATATAGGCTCAATAGCCATCAACCGCATCTTCCGTCCCCGAGCAACCCGCCCGCAAAACAACAGTCGCCCCACAGAGAGGAACCAAAAATGATAGAACACAATACTTGCGACTTGAAATGAAGGGAGAGGCCAGCGCACAGAACAGGAGAGACAGTACGGAATAGGTAGAAGTCTCACAGAATGCATAATCAACACATCGAACAATGTATCAGTCCGGGGTCACAACCAAGCGGACAGTCAGTGTCAATAGGGAAAAAGTCATCAACCCTGTCCCGAGCGTCGGAATCCCACCAGGCTGAGCCACAGCGAAGCAGAGAAACAATATGGCAACAGAGAGAGTGTGAGTGTCGCAGGAACACAAAATGGCCGTCGAGATCCAACAGTAACTCCATCAGCTGAAGTAATGAGTTCCCTAGGAACCTGCAGAGCATACGAGTTCTTTGAATGCAAAGTTGGAGGGCACAATCCAGGGGCCCGTGATGAGGTCGACAACGGTGTAAAAATGCCCCAAGGCACTCGCGACGAGCAGTCCAACAATGTTACACTCTCCGGTGAAAGGAGAAACAAAGTATCTCTGGTAAAGGCAGCAGACAGACAATCTCGGGCACCGGTCAATTCGGGAGCGAGCACCTCTGTCCCGCAGGCTGAAGGAAGCACTGTATCGCAATGAAGCGCAAGCGGAGACGAGGGTAGACGTGGCGGGGTCAGTATATTGCAGTCCCATCGCAGCGACGACGCCATGTCGTCCAGCTTCTTCCACAGCACTTGGCAGCCTAGGCGCATATCAGCGCGGAGGACATGCAGGGCAGTCAGGAGGGTTGTGAGAGAAATTGCAGGCTGAAGCCCCGGGCTCTCACCTCCCAAGGGGGGTATTTGAGAATCTGACCCCGTCGCAGGCGGGGTAACACAGGCCAGTGACAGGGCGCCCTCCCCCATACCTCGGTGCCTCCAACAAAGCCATCACGGCGAAAGTCCGGGGAAATCACAGGATAGTCGTGGCCCAGGCGAGCGTCATTGCGGGGCTAAAGCATTTATAAAGTACAGCACCAGTAAGGCACACAGCGCGGAGAGGCGCCCCGTATCATAGGGGGTAGCGAGGCGCGGGGCCTGGCAAGCACAGGCTATCAAACATGGCCGTGCAACACTCTCCGTCCGTATCTGCCCCAAACAAAGGATGTGCTGCGATAGGGTGCCTCAGCTCCATAAGTGCTCGTTCCTGGCCTCCTTCTGCAATCGCCGCACGCGTCGCAGCACAGACAGTGCTCCGTGAGGTCCCCACCAGAGCCCAGGTCTTCAGTGCCGATAAGGTATCCTGGCCGCCATCAGGTCTCCGGGGAACGGCAAAGAGCCCCTGTGCAGACGGGCTCCCGGGCTGCGGGCATCACCGCGGCTATCTCCGGCCACCGGGCAGGTCGAGAGACCAGGATCACACCTCTGGAATCAGCGCCGCGCCGCTCTCCATCCGGTAGTGAAATGCATCAGGATATATGCCAGGATCACGGAGCGACGGTAACAGGCTGAAGGAGCCGGGAGCCTACAGGTCTGCTCCGGACGCCATCTTGGCTCCTCCCATGTACAGTATTATTAAATTGGTCCATAGCAGCATATACTGTCCACAGTGTTTGAAAATTATAGAGGTACTGTAGGAGTCACCATATTAAAGGCAATCTCAAGTATGTTTTAAATTAAGCTGGGTAAATAATATTTATTGGTAAGTAGTAGGGGTAGGATGTCGGACAGAAGATTAACTTTTCTTGCTTTGATTTGCTATTGAAACAGCATCCTAAGCATTTTTGTGATCGGTGTACTATAATTTGAAAACCTACACATACTGCATGTTCCCATTTCTGTATATACAATGGTATTTCATTTACGTTTATGCTGCGGGGTCAAGCTTTTTAACATAAGGAAAAATGGCTAGCTGTGACTGTGACATTGGATAGAAAAATGCCTCTGATGCATTCAAGAGAAAAAGGAAGCAGGAGCCAAAGAAGACCAGACCGAGGGAAGCGTTACTTAAGTTAATGAGGAGAGGGATGAACAATGAGGGAATGTAACCCCAACACAATGGGTTTTCAGTTCCAAAATCAGGAGCCAGGGATCCCTTAGGGCCAGCACCAAGCATCAGCTGCAGCTAGCGTACTCATTCAGTATGACATAAACACATCACTACTACCACAGCCAGCATAGTCTCCAATATC
The DNA here is from genome assembly GCF_964261635.1 of Lissotriton helveticus. Taxonomy (NCBI): domain Eukaryota; kingdom Metazoa; phylum Chordata; class Amphibia; order Caudata; family Salamandridae; genus Lissotriton; species Lissotriton helveticus. The sequence continues at coordinate 509,109,834 of NC_136065.1, read as the reverse complement.
GAGGAACGTTCTCATGAGCAGCAAATTACAAAGGGACCAGTATCACGGTTGCAAGAACAGGAACCGCAGGACCAATAGCAAGAAAAAGCCAGTGACACCTCCAAGGAAAGGTACAATGGAACTCGGACGGACAACAGCAAGTTAATATCGCAATTAATATGCCACCTGAATATTATGATCGATGAGTAAAGAACCAGTATGGCCAGTGGCTGGATATTGTAAAAGTGGCAAAAACTGATAGTGGTGAAACTATTAGCGAAGCTGCTGGAAAGTTTATCCACGACATTGATGATGACCTGGTTAATGGTCTACTACTCAAGATGATAAAATATATTACTATCTAGCAGAAAGAGGACCTACCCAGGCTGGACGTAATGCATGTGATTATTTTGCACGTGACTCTCAAAATCGATCCTTCAATCCTACTTATTTCAAAAGGGAATTGAGGAATGGTCAGCAAATTAACCAGCAGTGGCTAGTTTATTCGACGTGCAAAAATGCTGTATTTTGTTTCTGCTACAAATTATTTGTTATTACTTCAACTAACACTCAGCTCGCGAGCAGCGGTTTGTGGACAGCATTTATATGAACATGAAAATTCTCAGGAGCACCCAAAAAATATTATGGAGTGGAAGGAGCTTGAACGGAAGGAATACATTATTGATGAGAAAAACCATGCTAAAATCCAGCAGGCGAGGATGCCTTGGCGAAATGTCTTGGTGAGGCTCCTAGCAATTTCACAGTACCTAGCATGGTTATGACCATGGTAAAAATGTGTGGACAATACAGTGGAGTGTAATCTTAAGAACTGACAGGATTATTTTACACTGTACTCCTGCCACAAATGGAACCTGGTTTTGGGAGATGCTGCAGCTTCATCCACATATGCTGCCAACTTCTTCGATAATATCCAACAAATTTACTCATTGTTCTCTTCATCAACAAAAAGGTGGAATAGATTAACTGAAGCTGGAGAGAGCCTTTGCCTCAAAGCCTCTCTGGTACTCGGTGGGAATGCAGTCTGTAAAGAGTCAAAGCTGTCAGATTTCAGATCAGTCTAATATATGAAACACTTATGGAGGTGTTTGAAATAGATAAATATGTGAAAACCAGAAATTGAAGCACCATCACTAACATCAGAGCTTGCATCACATGAATTCCTCCTATCTTTGGTCATATGGTATGATATTTTAATGAAATCAACACAGTCAGTAAACTGATGCAGAGTGAGAACATGCAGCTTTATCTAGACGTGAACAACGTTCAGGAACTACTTGCATTCTTAAAGTATTGCCATGAGGAATTTACAGCTGCACTGATTTCAGCAAATTAACTTGCAGGTGAATTGGAATTTCCAAAAGAATTCAAATGTGATCGAAAGGTATCAAAGAAAATGCTTAGATATGAGGTACCTGACATGCCAAAACCCCTTGAATCTACAACATACCCTCACTATAAACACCCTGATACCTTCCTTAATGAATCAATACCAGGGAACCATTCAATGAGAATAATCTAGAACTTTGGAGTTACTCTATGTATGTTTCACTGGAAGTGTATTTTTATGTGCTTATCAATTTACTTCTCTCCTCATTTTCAATTGCAATCTTTCCTTTTATCTGCTTTTTATAAGAAGTGTGTACATTTCTCACCTGTTTTCCATCTCATCGCCTTCTAAGGAAAATGTATTCTGTATTCTAAATCCGAAAGCTTTGGTTCTTGGTCCTGCCCTTTTTTTACCTGGTCAGTGAGTTACATAGCTTTCAAATAGAAATAAAAAGTACATGGATCTCAACTCCACTCAACTTCATCTTGCTATTCCAGTTTCATAATTTTTATCAGTGATGCTATTCATTTTATTTGCCACAATGCTCTGAAATGTTTACCAGCACTAATCTGGAAACAATCGGTTCACATGGAGTAAAAATATACATCTTTGTAAGATCTGCACCTAGGGCCTCATTTATGAGGCCTTGCGTGAGTTTTGCGCTTCCGATGCGTCACTTTTTGTGACGCATCGGCGACGTAAAACATGCCTCCTGATGCGCACTATTTACAAAGTGACGCATCTAAGCAGATGCGTCACTTTGTAAATCCCTGCGCTACATTATACCTGCGTCCGGTATAATGTATGCAGAGGGGGGCGTTCACCCGCAAAAAGCCTCATAATAGTGACGCAGTGAAATCTGAGATTTCACTGCGTCACTTTAAGGACGCTGTTGCGTCAAAATCTTGCGCCTGCCTCGCAGCACGCGTAAGACTGACGCAAGCCCTTTCACATGGGGCTTTCCCCATGTGAAAGGAAGCATTGCTGGAGTTGCGTCACTTCTGTGACACACTCCAGCAATGCGTCACTTTTGCGCCTACAGATACGTCAGAAATACTAACGTATCTGTAACTCCTTGCGACATGATGCGTCATATTTATAATATGACGCGTCAATCATGTCACAAGGAGAGCTCAGTGAAAAGTGACGCATCGCTGTTTTCACGCAGCGATGCGTCACTTTTCATAAATGAGGCCCCTAGTTTTTCCGTCCAATGTGACTAATGTAATCCATTAAAACAGTTTTAAAATATATGGATTTATTCAATTTGTGGATATTCTTTTTCGCCGTGTTACATATATTCACATTAGGTCTCTTCAGTGATGCCAAATAAGATCAATAGTCCTACGATGTCACTTTCTGTGATGTCCCATGCAAATTAGAGGGGCCCTTCATCTTCCCTTTGGCCTGGGCCCCAGAAGTCCTAGGACTGGACCTGCCAGTCTGGACAAATGCAGAATCAGAGGGTCACTAAAACACTTTCTTGGAGTAGGAGCTATTTCCCCTTGTGGTTCTAGAGGTAGACGGAACAGAGCGAATTGAACAGATTGGTTAGCTCTCGTCTTTTCACTTGAACCCATGTCACAGTAGGAACCCCAATCAGTAAGATTGAAGTTCTTGCCGAAATTACTTGTCCCGATAAATTAAACTATGCTTTGTGTCTGCCTATTTGAAGCATCTAACCGCTGGAAAGTTGCATTACCGGGTTGAACTTTAGTCTCCTTTGTTTGTATCCAAGTGTAGTGCATTTCAATGCAAATTAACATTGCAATTAGTTTCAATGCCATAGAACAGACCATGTAGCTGTGGCCAGCCAAGTGCCATAATTACCCCCTACATGACATACACATTTGTGCACATGCAACACTGCTTTCATGCAGTTTCTAAATTTCCACCTGTGCAGCATAGCGCTGGGTTTACAAGCATTGGCAAAGCCAACCGTTCTTGCCAATGCAAGAGCTATTGGCTTTGCCAATGTGTTTTAGACATGTTGTAAACCAGCATGGCTACTGCTCAACATGGCTGAAAGTTTGTGTTGTAGAGAAATTTTGTAGAGTAGCGAGTTGTAGAAAGGGCATGTCGAGGCATCGTAGAATGGAGTGACGTATATTAGAGTGGTGCAGAGTAGACTACAGTGGAGTGTAGTAGTGTAGAGTGGTGTACAGAACAGTGGCTCAGAGTAGAGTGCTGTAGAGTACAATGGTGTAGGGTAGCTTAAACGTGCAGTGGAGTAGTGTTGTAAAGAAGGGTATAGTGGAATAGAGTGCAGTGGTGCAGATAAAAATTGGCGTAGAGTACTGTGGCCTAGAGTGCATTGGTTTTGAGTAGAGTAGAATAGTGTAGAGTGCAGTGGCTTAGAGTGGAGTTGGACAGCGTAGATTACAGTGGTGTACAGCTGCATTGAGTGCAGTGGCATATGTTTGATTATTTCAGAGTACAGTGAAGTGGTGCAGGGTAGCGTGCAGTTGTGCAGAGTAGATTAGAGCGGTATTTGAATAGAGTGGTATTGGCGTAAGGTGTTTTGGCTTAGAGTGCAGTGCTGTAGAATGGCATAGAGTACAGTGGAGCGGCACAGCATAGAGTGTAGTGGCATAGATTGTTGTTGAGTGGAGCAGGGTAGAGTACAGTGCAGTGGAATCAGTTAAAGTGTAGTTGTGTAGAATAGAGAGGTGTAGTGTGCAGTGACACAGAGTACAATGGTGTAGAGTACAGTGGAGTAGAGTCTTGTAGAGTATAGTGACAGAGTGCAGTGGTGCTGAATAGATTGACATAAAGTAAATTGACGTACAGTGCATTGGTTTTGAGTAGACTGTTGTGGATTTGCACAGCATAGATTACAGTGATGCAGAGTGGAGTAGAGCGGCGTTGAGTGCAGCAGCATAGGATAACTTGTTTCTGAGGAGAGTAAAGTGGTGTGGTGTAGGGCAGAATGGAGTGGTGCAGATTAGAGTAGTATTGGCTTAGAGTGCAGTGGTGTGGACTGGTGCAGCATAGAGTAGTAGAGTAGATTGTCTCGGAACAGAGTGAAGTGGTTTAGAGTGAAGTAGTACAGGGTAGAGCAGAGGGGTGTAGGTTGCAGTGGTGCAGAGTAAAATAGAGTAACATAGAGTGCAGTGGAGTAGTGTTGCAGAGTACAGTGGAGTGGAGTAGAGTGCAGAGTAGAATGGTGAAGAGTACAGTGGCCTAGAGTGTATTGTTGAGCAGAGTGGAGTTGTGCAGCATAGATTGCAGTGGCGTTGAGTGCAGTGGCACAGGGTAGATTAGAGTGCTATTGGCGTAGAATGTATAGGCTTAGAGTGCAGTGGTGTGAAGCAGTGGAGCAGCATGGCGTAGAGTGTAGTGGTGTAGAGTAGATTGCTTCAGAGTAGAGTCAAGTGGCATAGAGTGGAGTGGTACAGGGGAGAGTAGAGTACAGTGGTGCAGAGCAGAATATAGTGGCATAGAGTATAATGACATGGGGAGGTGCTGAGTACAGCAGTGCAAAATAGAGTGCATTGGTTTTTAGTAGATTGCCGTAGGTGGAGATATGCAGCATAGATTGCACTAGCGCAGAGTAGAGTGGCGTTGAGTGCAGCGGCATAGGTTAGATTGTTTCAGATTAGACTGAAGTGAAGTGGTGCAGGGCAGAGTGCAGTGGCATTGAATGCAGTTGTGCAGAGTAGATTAGTGATATTTGCATAGTGACATGGGGCCAGAGTGTACTGGCTTGGAGTGCAGTGTTGTAGAGAGGTGTGTGGAGATTAGTGGTGCACAGTAGATTGCTTCAGAGCAGGGTAGAGTGGTGTAGAGTGCAGTGGTGTAGAATAGAGCGACACAGAGTGCAGTGACATAGAGTATAATGGTGTAGATTGCAGTGGAGCAGAATGTTGTAGAGTGCAGTGATGCAGAGTAGATTGGTCATAGAGTACAGTGGCGTAGAGTGCATTGATTTTGACTAGAGTAGTGTGGAGTGCATTGGTGTAAAGTGCTGTTGAACAGTGTAGATTCCAGTGGCATTGGGTAGATTGTTTCACAGTAGAGTGAAGTGTAGTGGTGCAGGGTAGAGTGCAGTGGTGCAGAGCCGATAAGATTGGTATTGGCGTGGAGTGCAATGGAGCAGAGTAGAATGTTTCAGAGTAGATTGGAGTGGCGTAGAGTGCAGTGGTGTAGAGTAGATCATAGTTTCATAGAGTGGAATGTATTGGCAAAGAGTGTGTTTGTGTAGAGTGTAGTGTTGCTGAGTGGAGTAATGCAGAGTAGACTGTAGTGGCCTATATTGTAGTGGTGTAGGGTGCAGTAGTGAACCGTCAATCAATCAGGTGTCTTGTGAAGCGAGACTACTCGCCTGTAAAGGGTCTCAAGGTGCTGGGGGAGTGCGGGGGAGAGGGGAGAGAAGGTTTAGAGGACTGCTGATCCATTGAAGGCACTGTGGTTCAGTCATAGAGCCAGGTCTTGAGCGCAGTGGTGCAGAGTAGAGTGGTGTTGAGTTCACTGGCATAAAGTAGAGTGGTGCATAGTAGAGCAGAGGGGCATGGAGTCGCGTAGATTGGCGTATGGACAGTGTGGTAGCGCACTACCATTACAGATGCAACATTTCCAATTGAAATGAAGATTACATTAGCACAAACATACAGTTTGGCTGATGAAAGTATACAGCGCACAAACTTTAATGTGTAGAAATATCATCACCTAGTGAAGTGATTTATTTTCCTCATATACAAATTTATTTCCACTAAACTTTAGAATTGTAAAACAATATGCTTCATTTGTGCTTTTCTAATTCTGATATATTCTGAAATATCTGCACAGTTCATTCACAGACGTTTACGTTTTGCTGTGTGCTGGAAAAAATACTTTCTGTCACAGCAAGATTGTCACATAAATCCTCTCATTTTGAAGTCGGAGAAAGACAACTAAACACCAAGCTCCATGGAAGACCGAGCCTGACATTTTACTTCTGTCTTTGGATACACAGCAAATGTGACAAGAAAAAAACAAGATTTAAAAGCCGATTTACAGAAAATGAGCAATCTCTGGAAGAACACCGTAAAAAGGGACTAACTCTGGAACAAATAAAGCCAGCAAACAGAAATCAAGTACATGTGAGTTATAAACCACAAAGTCAGTAGTAAGCTGTGGGTAAAAAGCATTCCCAGGAAAGCTTTCCGAAATTCCCCAATATCTTTATCAAACCGGACTGCTACTCTATCTGGTAGCCTTTGATCTAAAGAGGCGAACTGCTGTGTTCTAAAGCATGTCAGTTTGTGGCAGCATTTGTATAGTGCAAAACTAGCTTGGAAGCACCAAATATCTGAACTCGGGATTACAATTCATAATGGATACAATGTGGCAGGTTATTCAGAGTGTGGTTGGTTTCTATCGCATAGGCTTGCTGCGTTCTTTGAAAATGGGTCTTCAGCTTCATTCTGAATTACAGGAGAATAGGGTCAATCATGATGTTGATGGTGGTGTTAAAGATCCTGGGTGCATAGATGGCGAAGACTTTTAGTTTTTTTCATTTCTTTGTTTCCAATATGGTGATGTCCTGGCTCTTGGTGTGGTGTGGCGCAATCTGCTCAACTTGGCTAAGGTGGTTATTTTCTTGCTTGTATGCAGGTTGTGGCCTTTTAGGAGTTGCAGTATATCTTGTAGGAGATGCCTTCTTCTAGAGTGAATATATGCACTTCCTTCAGTGTTGGATATTGTGGTCGGCCTTCTTTAGCCCTTTAACGAGCTGTGCTGCATAATAACAAAAATAATAATAAAGGAAATTTATAAAGCACACAGCTACCTCCGCTGAGGTGTCCCGGCGGTAAGGCAGAAGACCTCAAAGCAAAGCGACCAAGCTGCTAATCCCTATGCTTATGGTGTACTTTGACCTCTCGAGTGACCATCCTTAGTTGGCACTGACTTTTATTTCTTTTATCACTTTACACTTGTGTTTTGGGGCAGATTAATATAAAAAGTTAAAAATGGCACATATTTACTTAAACAACCATGATAATTGCTCGATCTACCACAGAACAAATGCAGGGCCATCTTGGTTGTACCAATGAGTCCTAAAGACTTGGCAATCTAGAACCCCACCTTGATCCATATTGGGACACATTGCCTTGCTTTCTCTAGAATGGGAGCAGGGTCATGGAATCACAGCACGGGGGAAACAAGTTGATAGATTAATTATGACGTTGAATCTCTAATCCAGAGCATTCTAATGTACTCTTGCTTGAACAGGTGTTCCATTCTGATGGACCACCAGTTTTATTAAAAAAAGTAATAGTATAAGCCAACATGGTTGATGTGTAACTTTAGTATAGAAGTGTAATTGTTACAACAAACCCGTCTCCCTAATGTTTATTGTTTTCATTATTTTATGTCCATTATGTTGCAGCATCCATGTGGGAATTCTCAGGTTATATAGTTACTAATGATTTTAATTTCTCATGTTACAACTACCTTGTTAGAAGCTGGTTCTGACACTAGGGGCCGCCCGGATTTTTCGCTTTTTGAGCACCTAATTGAGCTTTTACGGTGGGGGAGCCTCATAATTTGGAACTCCTCCACAGGGAACTCATAATGAAGGAGACTGCATGGAGATTTTACTGGTGTCCGCCTGGCTTGACTAGGCCGCTGTGCAGCAGCTGGAGTATGGGACACTGTGCTGGTTACATGCAGACAAGGGTGTACATGCGTGTGCACACGTGTAGGAGCTGCGCAGGGGAGATTCCTAGCGTGCGCAGTCCAGGAGCAGCTACATAGTGAATGGTGTGGCAGGACTTATGCAGAATTGGGTAGTGACATGGAATAGGCTTTATACCCTGGGAAGGAACATGCCAGGGAAAGTCAGTGTGTTTTACTGTGTGTTCACTTCATTATTCCCCTATGGGGATGTGGGGCCCATGGCTAAAATGACTTCCACAAGGCCTACAGATTCCAGACACGCACTAAAATCCATTGTAGAGTAGGTGAAAATAAGTATTCTGCAGAGTCCAAAGTCATATGTACTGCTTTTGGGTCATACAGAACTGTCATATTTCTCTGAGCCAGCCATGACCAGACCCAGGCTGAGGGTTGACCTCAGCTGGATGGATTGATAACCTTTCTTCCACAAGCTAGGGCCTCCTCTCCACAAAGAAGATGGGTGGGGCTACAGGCTCATCCATTAGCAGCTGTCACTGGGTGCCAGGCACCAGTTTGCACCCAGGAGAGAAGGCAGTGAAAGGGGGAAGGAGTTGGGTTTCAGAGGCCATGTGGCCAGATACACTGGACAACTCCATTTTGAACAAACCCAGAGACTGGACAAGGAGGGGGCAGGGGCAGGGAAGTGATGTGTTGCTGTTTGATAGGACCCACAGAGACTTTCTGCCAGCCCCCTACTCAACTTTTAAAAAGTACTTGCAAGGGAAGAGAAGCTCTCTCTGGGGTGTGGTCTGCTGAGGTGGAAGGTGCTAAAGCCTGGCAATGGGCAGTTGGAAGGAGAGACCCCCTGACTGTCAGCCAGGCCCCTAACCGCACCAGAAGAAGCACCCTGGACTGGTGCGCAGAAGCAGGGGCCTCTGTGCAGGGATAAGAGAGGCGCAGGAGGTGAGCCAGGTGAAAGGCTGGCGCAGGGAGCCAGTGCAGACCGCTCCCTGCAGAGTGCACCCTCTTGGAGACCCGGGGAGTAAAGCGAGTATTCCCAGTGGCTGGGGGCGCCGCCAGGTGCAAGAAGATGCGAAAATGGGGCAGATCTGACCTCCAGGGGCTGAAATATGGCCCCCAGAAGGTGAGCGACCTTGGACCTGTGGCCCCCTGACGGCGAAGCGTGTGAGGCTCTGCCACTGGTCCCGGAAGGCCCCCGGGGTGGGTCAGGTCCCGGGGACTGCCCTCAAACGTGGAGAGCCTGCGGGGGTCCCGGGTGGGACCGGGGCCCCAAACAAGGAAGGAGGAGCCAGGGGCCCGGGTGGGACCGCGCCCCCGACCAAAGCACGGAGCAGCCGGGTGTGCGCTCCCCGCGTTGCATACCCTTACCCAGGGGTCCGGGTGGGACCGGGCCCCCCACCGAGGCCCCAGAAAGCTGCAGGAGCTTGAAGCGCCCCATGAGGCCTTGCAAGGCATGAGGAATGGATTGTTTTTGGCGTTTTGGTGGCCCCCAGAGGAGAGGGGTCACCCTTGAGTGTGAAAATGTGCTGGGGGGAGCTGCTGGAGCAGCGCAGTCTCTCCCCCAGCACAAAGCTAAGTCCCACCCTAAGTTTCTTGAGGATTTAAAAAGAACAACCCCTCAACTCTCAGCGAAGATTGCATCACCTCCTAGGCTGGAACTTTTGTTCTACAGCTGGGGGTTCGTTGAGAAGTGCATCAAAGATTGGAGGGCTGACTTGAAGATGTCTCGAAGGGCATCCCCTGGAGATGAAATGGCGTAATTGCACTGAAATGCATTTATTATTGGGTATTTCTTTTAGAGGGACTGATGTTCAATGTGACGTACTGGTGTAAGGTGATGTCACAAGCAAAGTGGATTTAAGTGGCTAGACACTCCTGCTAGGGTGTCTGACGGTATTTACAACTTAATCCTTTGATCATCTGTGATGCCTTTAGGGGCTGTAATTGCAATGCATTTTTAATGATATCCAAATGTGCTGAGTACTGTCATTCTAAAGTGTGCGTAAACATGTAGTCTTGCTGCTGCGCTTAGGTGAAGACCCCAGACTGTTAGCCCTTAAGATGTAGAGGTGTATACTTTAGGGTCAGTAGGAGATGCTTGGTCAGTGTCATATGTCACCAAGGCAGGTTTATCCCCGTTTAATGCTTGTTGAGGTAATGGGAGGGGGACGCCACTGGGATGGTGCCAGTGTGCAGAGCCCTCGCTCCAGGATAGGTTCAACTAATTGCATTGGGGGCAAGATGATGTGCATACATGGGAGTGGTGGTACTAGACCCCACCCCCCCCTGTGGGAGGGGTGGAGATGTTATGCAATGTCACAAAGTAATTCCGAAAGCTTATGTATATTTGTAAATTGGTGTAGGTGTGTGTTTAATAAATGTACTCTTACTTTTATAAAGCAAAGTACAGACTGGACAATCAATTGAGTTATTTTTGCGCACCTGCAAATGGCGATTACTAGCCCACACCACCTCCCTTGAGTAAGCCTCAGACTGCTCTGCAACGCTACCCTCTGAGTCAGGCGCTGCCCTAGGGTGTTTGGTTCCCAGTGACGGACAAATGTGTCATGTTATTTGTGCAGGCCTCACAGATGCTGCCTCGTTTTCCAACATACCTTCTATTAGGCGTTAAGATACTGTGAGGAAATGGAAGGTTGCAGCAATATTTATTGAACTACCCTGATGTAGCTAGTAGAAGCGCGTCTGAAATGTAGATTAGGAGGTTATAACATTTGTAGCTGTATGTGGCTGTTTCGAAGCTTGCCCCTAATGAAAGGTTGTGCTGCTGTGAAAATATCAGCAAATCTTTGGAGCATATAACCTTTAAATATGCTTTATTAATTATGTCCAGGGATATATTCCAGGGAAGTATTCTGGACTTTATCAAGAAAATTAATTGGGGTGCTGTGATAAATGGAGATGCAGGGTAACCAGTAGTACAGGTGATATCGGGATGACTTATTCTTTAGGATAAGAGTCATAGGTTACAGGTAGGAGATGGTAAGAAGGAAGCAGGAAGGCCCCACCACCAGGAGCAGCATCCTTGCTGCTCAGCCCATGAGGAGCAGCGGATATAAAGCTAAGGAGAGAATGCATGGCATAGAAAGGAAGATACCACAGGCACAATTAAGCTTTTAATTCCCTGGTGCATCTAGAGATGTAATTAGAAAGGTTGATACTTTTTTCTGAACGTTGCTGTATGTCGCAATTGTAAAACAAGGATAATAAGGCAGGTTCTTAATTGAGTGTGCTACTGAAAGTTTTTACTGGTGGTCCTTATTTTATGGATTTATATTGAAATTATTTTTAATTCAATTGTAAAAATGTATTTAAAAAATGAAAGCATGCATTGGTTTGTCTTCCTCAGAGGTCCTTATTGTTGTATGCCATGTATGAGCAAGATGATTAGGGTTTGGTTTGTTGGTTTCAGTTTCCTTTTTTTGGACCAGGCAGCATGCTATAAAAGTAGGTGTTGAAAATGATCGTTTGAAAGGAGTTGAACTCCCATGGATTGGTAAAAGAGCTGTGAAAGGGGAACCAATTACTACCACTACTTTCCTGTGTTAGTAAATGTGACCATACACACCGTATGGTTATTCACTGTGGTGGTAATGATGTAGGAGACTTAACTGGAGTTAGATTGGAAATTGAGATGAGACATTTTTCATCTTATGGTCAGTTTCTGAACAAACCTTTTTGTTTTCTCAAATATTTGTTCGAAACAAAAGTGGAAGTGAATTACTGTAAATCCTGCTTGGTTTTTAATGATTTGAAGACATATGAACAAAGCAGTGTCAGCATTCCTTTGCGATCATAAAATGTCTTCCATTTATTCATTTATATATAAAATGCCAATGCTGCACTGTATCGTCCAGATGGTATACATTTTTAAACCTATGGAAACCATATTTTCATTTCAAAACTAAAAACTTGGCTTGACACATATATTTAAATATGTTTACTAAAAATAGTTCTTTAAGAGATATTATGTCTGTTTTATTTTGTCATAAATACTTTTTTTATTTCAATTAATTTTACAGTGTTTATAAGAATTTTGAGAAAGTAACACGTAGATTGTAATCTTTAAAAGAAAAATATTTAAATCAATAAATACAGAAAATGCTAAACTGCCTAATTTCTTATATGTTTACAAAAAGAGTAAAAAGCTATATTTCACATAAAAACACAAAACATATTTTGTAAGTGGTTTAGATTATCTTGATGCATCATTAGCCACTGTGGGAAAAAAATATATGGTCTGCCGAGTTTTGTAGAGATTTTTTAAATGGTGACAAAGTTATTACCTTTCAGAAATCTGAGTAACTCCCATCTTTTCCAAGTGGGATGACAAAAAGAGTAAAGTCTACGTCGTGGCGGTGCCGCGATTATACCAAAATGAAAGAAATAGATGTTTTTTCTATTTCTTTACTTTTGGTATAATCGCGGCACCCGCGCTTTACTTTTAAAATGTTATAAGCAAAGCGCGGGAGCCTGGCGAGCGTTTGTTAAAGTACCGCTGAGGAATGAAACCCGAGCATTTGCAGAAACTGTTTCTCATGTGCACCCACAAGACTGGAAAGGCTGCAACTAACGAGATGCCGTGTTTTAACCTTCACTTTATTGCAATGGGTCTGGCATACTTTGTGATTAAAAATGCTTGAGATTTAACCGTGTCTGTTAACTGAGGCGAGAAACGCGTTATTATGTCTCGCAGCCTTGCCATTTACTCCCGAGAATGCAGACTAATAAATACCGATCCGCACGGGCCAAGCCTGGCTAATGGACTCCGTGCTGCGTCGCCAGTGCCTCAAATGTTACCGGCGGCTTTACACCTACCGAAATGTCCCGTCTCGTACTGTAGTACAGTGCACTGAACGCTCCGCAGCCTGGTAAAATGTTGCGGCTCCAGAGGTATGCTGTGTTAAGAGTGCAAACACATTTTAATTCTGTAAACGAGGGTTCAGTGGAAAAGAAATCCAAGAAGCTTGGAGCATGTTGTGTACTCTGGTGCAGAGCGGGGGTTCTCCAGCCTGGTAAGCACCGTAGGCTGGCATGAGCACGTGGGCAAACAGGTCAGTTATTGACCATAACCACATTAGTAATGTTGAAACCGCGGGCAGCACAGCTTCGTTAAACTTGGAGGATATAAAGCGCCAATTAAAGCTTCCTGAAACCCGGCTAAATAACGTCTAGCGGTTCTGTTCTTGTGGTCTTCCGCGTAGCTGTTAATCCGAGACATTTAAATTATGGTGCCCGAACCCACAGCTTGATTCCTCTTCCGAGCTTACTAACTTTCACAAAGGGCATTTGCCCGAACATGTCAGCTCACGTGTGGGCATTGTAGCATCACCCGACGCGTCCATGTTAAAGATGCAGGTCATTGACACAGGCAAGCTTGGAAGTTTCTAGAGCCACCTCATCTGGAGCACGAGCCGGACAGGGAGGCCACTCCCTAAAGATAAAGGCGACTTACATCTTACTTTTAGCATCCTCCTCTCTTCTGCAGACCTGCCCTTCTGTCCTGGAGCTCTGAACCGGTCACTCAAATCTTGGGGACCAGTTGCTTGCTCGAAGCTGCAATACTGCTGTACCCGCCTGTCCCTTAGTCCGTAATCCATTCATCGCGCCCCGTTCCCAAAGCGTAGTGTTGCCAGCCCCTTCCTAACTTTCTAAAGTTTTTGTTTTTGTTACTACAATGAATGTCTTAAATAAACGGGTCCCCAAGCATCATAAAAAAAAAAACAATCCAGACTGTTCCAGCCTTAGCGATCGTACATGCTTCTCGCATTTGTTACTGATCGCCAACTACAATGAAAGGGAGAAAAAGGTTTATTGTATAAACACATTTTAATTTGAGTCCTTGAAGCTGCAACACTTCTGCACCCGCCGGTCCCTTAGTCCCTAATCTATCCATCCACCTGCCCAATCGTTAACCCACCCACCCACCCTACCAACCATCAATCCATCTGTCCATCCTCTTGTCTATTCTTCCCCTACCTTCCTGTCCGCCACCTATTTCTTCCTCTTGCCTCCTTTCTCTTTCTATTTTTTGTTTTTTCTCCCCATCTCCTCCACACTTCTATATATTACCCATTTCTTCCACTTTTACTCTTCTACTTTTTCACACCCCATCCCCACGTTCTCTTGTCTTCCCCTCTATCCTGTCCTTTCGCCCACTCCATCTCATTCTTTCTCACACAGGTTCTTCCTCCACTGTTCACTCCTCTCCCACTGTTTTTCATCCTTTCTCCCGGCCTCTGCGTATGTTACCTCACATGCCCTACTCGCCCCATAGTGCAGGTGTGGTGAGACTCACTGAGGGGAGGCTGTGACACGGCTCTCCGGGTCCGCGCACACGGCTGACGATATATCACGCCATGTCACTGTGGTAGTTCCGCCGCTAAGGAATGAGTACACGGAGGCCTGTAGGAGTGTAAAGCTTCTTTATTACGGAGCGCCGGAGAAACGCTCTGCCGCTATCGATTCAGGCCTCGCACTGTCATGGCCGCCCATCCGGTTCCGGTCTGCGTGTTCAGTAAAACACTAGACCGTCACCACATATCTCCCCCCCCCCCCCCTTTAACACAATGAACACAACAGAAACAGTCTTACTTGGCAGTCTTACTTGGTGCTCATGATAAAGTCTTCAAACTTCTTGGACTCTTACAACTCTGCCAGCTCTCGTTCTGTCCATCCCCTTCACGCACTGTCCATCTCCCAACATGTGGGAAATACCTTGCAGACTCTCCTCGGGGGGTACACCTTCGTTCTTGTTCGTTGCTCCTCTTGTCTGCCTCCTTACTGACTCCTCCTCGGGGTGTCTCCGCTCCCTTTTCTTTGTCCTTTTCTCAATAATCCTTCCTTCATTCCTTCATTCCTTCATTCCTTCACATCTTCCTCTCCTGCTCCTTCTCCTCCTGGTCCTTCTGTCCCTTCTACCTGAAGCGGTTCTTCGTCTCTTGTCTCTTCCCAGTTAAGAATCTTATTGCATCAGGCAATCCTGTCTTGCGACCACACTTTTCCATCGCTGAGAAGTGGAGATCGGGCGTATGGCTCAATGACTTTGAGGGGTGGTGTGAACTTGCTTTCTCCTTTTCTTTTCATGATCGCCAGTTTCACCCTCACCCACTCTCCTTTTTCCAATGTCTTCCCTTCCACTCTGCGTCTCTTATTGTAATGTTCTGCATATGTTGGCTGTGCTTCCTCTATATTCCTCTTTACCACTGCCGGAGACCACTTGCTCTGCACCACCATGTGCCTCCACGCTAGATTGTCTTTTGTGTACGGTTCCCTTCCTCTCAACACCTTGAACGGGCTGTACCCTGTGCTTCCCGGGGTAATTCGGTATGCCCAAAGCATTTTGGGCAGCTCTTTTTCCCAGTCCAATCCGGCACTGATCGCTGCTTCGATCGTCCCCATGATAACTCTGTTGAACCGTTCTGCCAGTCCATTTCCGGCCGGATGGTATATGGGCGTGTGTTTTACTTCAATCCCATTCTTGGCCATAAATGCTCCCCATTTGGCTGACACAAATTGTGGTCCATTGTCACATGTTATCACTTTGGGGATGCCCTCCTTAACAAATATTGCGTTCAGGAAGGACAGCACTGCTTCAGTGTCCACCGTTTCTTTTACTTCCACCTCCGGCCATTTAGAATATCTGTCTACCATTACAATGGCAGACTTCTGCACTCCTTCCTTGTTGAGGATGGACCCTATGATGTCGATGGACACCATTTCCCATGGCCCGCTGGGTGTTGGTAACTTTCCTAACGGGGGTCTCATCAAGGTCTGTGACTTGTCCGCACGACTCGCAATTCCTCACGTGCCTCTCCACTTGGGCATCTATTGCTGGCCACCAGTACATTTGTTTCGCTAGTGCCTTTGTCTTTGTTATCCCTTGATGGCCTTCATGTAGGATTGCTAGCAGATGTTCCACTAAACACTGGGGAGGGATTATTTTGTCCCCTCTTAAGAGAAATGTAGGATTTTCCCCCAAAGACAGTTCTTTCCTGACTTCCCAGTATTTCCTCATCTGGCTGTGCAGGTGCCTTTTGTCCGGCCACCCATGCGTCGCATCCTTTGACGGCTTCCAGGGTCTCGTCCTGTTCATATGCCTCAGCCCACTCCTGCGCGCTGATGCTCTGTTCCATGTCCTCCATGGTGGCCACCATGTAACCCTCCCATCCGGGGGGTTCTTGTTCATCCACTCCTTCCCTTGCTGCCGCTCTACTCAAGAAGTCTGCCACTCTGTTCTTCGGGCCAGGTATGTACTCCACCTCGTACACATAGTCCAACAACCTTAGTGTCATTTTAGCTATTCTAGGCGTTGCATGTGCGTGTCCATTGGAGGTAAGTACCTTAATCAACGGTTTGTGATCTGTGCGTACTAGATACCTGGCTCCCCACAGGAATTGTCTAAAACGTTCCATGGCCCATACCACCGTTAACATTTCCTTTTCTATAACACTAAATTTTTCCTCATTTGGCGCCAGGGATCTCGAAGCAAAGCAAACCGTGGATATCTCTCCCTTTGGTGTCTTCTGCATAAACACTGCGCCCAGCCCTTTGTCGCTGGCGTCCGTGGTGAGAATTGACGCTGCTGCTTGATCGAATCCTTTGAGCGGTATTGCCTCGCTCCTCTTTCTTCAACGCCTCAAATTCCTCTAGTTCCTCTTTGTCCCACTTGAACCCATTCTTTTCTTTTAGCAGTTGTCTGATGTGGTGGGTCTTAGTGGAAAAGTGTGGAATAAATTTGCTATAAAATTCGGCCATCCCCAAGAATAACCTGACATCTTCTTTCTTAGCGGGGGCTGGTGCATCTCTTATGGCTGCCATGTTGGCTCTCTTGGGCTCAATCCCTTTCTCGCTAATTTCATGTCCCAAGTAGGTCACAGATTGCTCGCCGAACTTGCACTTTCACTATTCGGCCGTGAGTCCATTGTTCTTTAGTATTTCCAGGACTTTGTGCAGTTTCTCGTTATGTTCCATTTTCGACCTTCCCATCACAAGGATGTCATCCTGGAAGTACTGTACGCCTTCCACTTTCTGAACCATCGTGTGCATTAACTTTTGGAAGACTGCAGCAGCTGATGCCAGCCCGAACGGCATCCTCACGAATTTGTAACACCCGAATGGTGTTATGAAGGACGTGAGGTGGCTGCACGAGGGATGCAAGTCTACCTGATGGTATGCTGATGATAGGTCTACCATGGAAAACCACTTGATACCTTTGGTTTTCGTGAGCATTTCGTTGATGCGTGGTAGGGGAAACTTATCTACTAGAATGTTTTTGTTCAGCTCACGAAGGTCGACACACAACCTCACCTTCCCGTTGGGTTTCTGCGCCACGACCAAGGGAGATAGCCATTCCGCACTTTCGATCGCCTTTATGATCCCGTTCCTCTCCAACCTTTCTAGTTCTTCTTGTACCGCTTCGCGGCACCAGAACGGGATGTTCCTGGCCTTGTGGCTCACTGGAATAGCTCTTTCTTTCAGGTGTATCATGTGCGTGTACTTGGTCAATCATCCTATCTCCCCACTGAACACCTCCGGGTATTCCCTTTTCCACGCCTCTCCTACAAAGACTTCTTCCGTGATTGTTGACATCACTTTTTCTACTCCTCCTGGGTTGGGTTTGATGCCTAAGTCGCCTTGGTTCCTCCATCCTAGGACAGAGGGCCCTTTTTCTGACAGGTATAGCTTACATTCTGCTCGACCTCTGAACTCAAATGATAACAGACAATATCCTACCATGGGGATTCTTTGTCCTGTGTAGGTGACTGGCCTCACGTCTACGGGCTGCAGCTCCTTCTGTATGGCCCCCATGAATTCTTCCTCCCATACTTTTCTCTGGACAATTGTGATGGGAGATCCTGAGTCCACCACTGTCAATCGTTACCCCTCCTATCTTCAGCACTGGCTTTCTGGATGTTTTACAGTTTACGTCCAGTACTTGCGCATCTATGTAGAGAATTTCTTTGCCTTCTTCGTCTCTCCTTGCTCTTCGTCTTCCTCTGCGTCGCACTGGTTAACTTACTTTACTGCTGCCCCCTTGGGTTTCCTCCTGCAGACTCTCTCATAGTGTCCAAGTGTCCCGCAATATGCGCACTTGGCCTTGAACGCTGGGCACATTTTGTCGTTCCCCACATGCGATGAGCTGCCGCACCGATAGCAGCTTGTTTTCCTTTCCCAGTTCACTTTCGGTGCCGCCCCCGTACTTTGCTGCTTTTTCCTTGCAAACTGACCTCTGGGCAGTCCTGTTGTCTTGTTTTATCTCCCTTATTGCTCACCATCACTCTGCATACGGTTTGTTTGCTGCTCGTGTCCTTTCTGGCTGTTTCTGCGCATCTCTTGGACAACTCTGCCTTCACCAATGCCCATACTTCTTTGAGTGGGGCGTCTCCATTTATCCACAGCTTCTCTTGCACTGCAGTGTTCGAGGTATGAATTATTATGATTTGATCCCTCACTAACTCGTCGTGCAGGTTTCCAAATCTGCATGTCAATGCTAGTTTCTGGAGCGCCGCTACATATTCATCGATGGTCTCTCCGCTCTCTTGCTTTCTCTGGAAGAAATTGCATCGGTCTATGGCCACACACACCACTGGCTGTTAGTGAGCGTCTGTCTTTGAAGGCGTGCTGAAACACGTCGGTGTCCGTCGCCTGTCGGGTTGCCTTTACCATGTTGTCGTACACTCTAATGCCTTCCGGCCCTAAATTATGCAGCAGGATCTTTTTCGTTCTTTCACTGGAGTATGCTGCATCGCTTTCCTCCTCCAATGCCGACAGGTAATTTTGGAAGTACCTCTTCCAGTCCTCCCACGGCATTGTGGGTTCACCTCTCTTTGGCAAGAACGGCACCAGCGCGCTCAGTGAGGTGGAGGGTGTTGTCATTCTTACTCTGTCCCTCTGGGGCCCGTGAGCTTGTTCGTTGTTGCCTGGCAGGCTAGCTGGGGCTGGTCTCTCCTCCCCTGCTCTGCTGGGACTTGAGCTGTCTCCCTCGCTTCCTGACGCACCTCGGGAGTACAGGATTGCCTCCCGTTCTGCTCTTTGCCGCTCCCTGTGCTTGTTGCTTCTGTCGCGGGGCCTTGACCTTCGCTTCTTTATTTCCTCCCTTGGAGGGCACCTGGTGGCAGTACACTAGCCCTGTGCGTGGTTCCTATTACCGCGCTGCTCCCTGGACACGTGTGGCCCCTTGTGCGCCTCTCCTTTCTCTTCGTTTTCCTGGAGCAGGAGCTGTGGAGCGTAGGCACGTGGTCTGGGCCACCTGTATATTCGCTCTTAAGCTTGGTAGGTATGCCACTGTGTGCTTGCAGAGTGCGTCTGTCCTCTGTCTATTTGATGCCTCACCTGCCGTCTGTGGTCGGTACTTGTTTCCGCTTTTCCTGCCACTCGGCTCTCCTCAATGCTTTCTGTGGGGCACACCTGCTTCACCCATTTCTGTGGCCGCTGGAATATATACGCTCGCTGGCGGCGTTCCCGCGTGTCCTCTCTGCCGCGCTCCGATGATAGATGGATATAGATATATACTTTTTTTTTTTCTGGGATCCTGTGTGTGCTTAGGCATCCTGCCTCGTCGCCATTTGTGGTAGTTCCGCCGCTATGGAATGAGTACACTGAGGTCTGTAGGAGTGTAAAGCTTCTTTATTACTGAGCGCCGGAGAAACGCTCTGCCGCTATCGATTCCGGCCTCGCACTGTCGTGGCCGCCCTTCCGGTTCAGGTCTGCGTGTTCCATAAAACACTAGACCGTCACCACAGTCACTAGAAGAGTAACGCCCCGGCCCCTCCGTGGCTCTGCTGCACCCTGGACTCTGGTCTCAGCGGCTCCTCAGGGAGGTATTAAGGGTTACAGCTCTCGCTTTACGAGGGTTTGTAAACCCGGTGCCTGCCGTTAAAGTGCCCAAGGCGAGGCCGCACTGACAGCTCTGGGCCACTCCGACAGCTCTGGGCCACTCCGACTGTGCCCGGAAAGTTACCTCAACGGCATGACCAGTTACAGATGTCTGAGGTGGGTTGTCTGTCTGTGGGAAAACGCAGCTTGGCTACTTTATGAGCTCAGTGGCCAGACCTGAACAGTAAAGCAAGGCATGAAATAAAACACTTCCACCAACAGAGACTAGAGAAGAGGCACGAGGTGTTAGCACTCTCTGCTATTATCTCGCGATAGCACCGGGTGCTGAGCGGCTGCCTCCCAAGATGCTACCCTGTGCTCCTCTCTCTCTCCCACAACCCCTACGCTCTAGCTTTCTGGCTGTCCTATTTTTCTCTATCAACCCCGTCCCCTCTCCCTTCCCTATCTTTTCACTTTCATCAACAACCTCTTCATCTCTTTACACTCCATTCTTCCTGGTCTAGCTTTTTTATTCTCACTCCCCTTTCCCCCACACCTTCTCAGTAGTCTGTTCTCTTGTCTCCCTGTCTCCCTATCTCGCTCTTGTACTTCTCGCGTTTCACTTGTTAGCACATCCACCCACCCATCCATCCGTTCTCTCTGCCTGCCTCTACACCTCTCTGCCTGCCTCTGTGCCTGCCTCTACGCCTCTCTGCCTGCCTCTACGCCTCTCTGCCTGCCTCTACACGCACGCTTATGCACATATATATATATATATGTGTGTGTGTGTGTGTGTGTGTGTGTGTGTGTGTGTGTATATAATTACCTACTGGCGGTCGCCAGTAGGTAGTTATAGTTAGGATAGTTTTCCATAGGAAATCCGCAACATTCTATTGGGAATAACTTTGGCGCCGAATGAGGGATCTGCCTGTATTTTCCTTAACTTTGCCTCGCTGCGCTCCGCTCCTTCCCTGAAAGTTTCGGGGGGATCCATCAAGCAGGGGCCGAGATAAAAGGGGGGTCCCAAAACGTGTTTTCCCCGTGTTAATTTCCGTAGGGCAGTTGGACTCACTTTTAGCCCGCACGGCTGAATGGATTTCCACCAAACTTGGCAAAATTGTAGGGACTGGTACCCCGATGTGCCTTTGCTATGTCTCAAGATATATGCTCCAGTGGTTTTTACGAAAATTGACTTTGAAAAAATATATATTGGGCTATATATATGTTAGAGCCCAAATGTAGCCCAAAGATGGCCACCAGAGACAAAAAAAACCAAATGTAGCCCAAATATCAGCCAGATGTAGCCCAACTATAGCCCAATGACAGAATGTCCCAGAGTGTTCTAAAGAACAACTAGAACGTTAACAGTCTTACTTATGACAAAAGTATGGCACACCTGAAGTCATCTTGATTGGAATAAAGTGGTAACACTTAATACATTTAATTTGAAAAGGAACAAAATGAGGGGTTTCATTTTGCCATAAAAAATGTATATACCCGGTTGCCAGGCATTTTAAAGCAATGCATAATAACAACTTACAATGCTTGGAATACTATGTCATTGCCTCAGTTCCAAAACCCAGGCGAGGTGGTGACAGGGAAAAAATGCTTAGGAGACTTGAATCCCAGTTTATTATAGAACTAGACAGCAGATTTCCCAATGGATTGAACACAACGGAAGACTTACATGTTTTTTTGTAACCATATTCTCTATCTTATGTTTAACACATGCAATTATCCGTCCTGATCTGCCTCACCCAACCAAGATTTGTTACGAATTTCACTTACATAATTTTATACCCTTTTTGTACTCTGTGCACTCTGTTTTTTCTTTATTCACTGGTTTAGAGGATTCACACTACCTTCCCTACTATTTTTTGGGACACAGACACTATGACAATTTTCTGGTTTGTTTTCATCAGATATAT
>NC_136065.1:508628123-509083123 GCF_964261635.1 Lissotriton helveticus | reverse complement strand
CGCTTACGCTACGCGCCCCCGGGGCTCGTCGCGTAAGCGCGTCTGATGCTTATGTTGCGCGATCGCATGCGGAGTGCTTCCGGGTGCGCTTACGCCGTGCATATCACGCGGACGCGGCTACGCGATACGTCCCGATGATTGGGCGTGCCCCGGGGCGCTTACGTAGCGCGTTTGTATGCGCGTGGGTGCTTCCGGGCATGCTTATGCCGTACGTATCACGCGGCTACGCGATACGTCACGAGGATGTTTTTGTTCGCGGCAATAGCGGTAACAGGACGCTCCCTGGTACGTGCCCCGGGGCGTGCCGCAAAATTGCGCTGACTGGGGCGCTCCCCGGTACGCGCCCCGGGAGCGCACCATGGCAAAAAAATTTTTTTAAAAATGTTTTAATAAAAAAATTGTATTATATAAATATACAATATAGGATTCATTATAAAAAATATTACATTTCATAGGTTTGAGGCCCTATATATAGTTAGGAATTGGCATTTACAAAACCTATGAAATTCACTGAAAAAAACCATAGGTTTCACACCAGTTATAGTCAGCTGGAAATTTTACTCGCATAAAACCATTGAAATTCCCACGTTATAGTTAGTTGGACTCACTAACTTGCGCGTGCAATGCACTGCTGACGACGTCACATATTACATCACTCATGACCTGGTCAGTGACATCACTCATGACATCACTGATGACACCATCCTTGCGACAGAGTGACAGACCTCCTTTCACTGAAATGTAACCCTTGAAACACATATTCAAAAATAAAAACTAACATTTTCAAAAAAATGGAGATAGCCATACCAGTTACAACAACCAATTCAATTATTCCACCATCTATATACTCATGCACTCATTCACCAACAGTTCTATATAGTCACTCATACATATACTCACTCTTCATATAAAGTGATACACCTATGCATCCTCTTACACACCGACAGTCATCCTAAAGATACTCTCACACATGCAAATAAACTATTGAACATCCATTTATTTGCATGTACAGCTATACACACTACCACTTTACTTCTAAGGAAACTTACACATACTTACTCTCTTAAACAATCACTTATAGAAACACATACTAATTTAAACAGGAGCTCTTACAATGCCTCACTCTCACATATACTCGCTTATATACATCAATCTTCATATATACTAGATTAAACCATATGTAGTTACTGATAAACACACTAGTGAGACAGTCATTCACTCACCAACACACACATATACACACTCATCCACCCATACAGCCCTGCACATATGCGGTCTTCAAAACACATACAAACAGAGAGTCAGTCATTCATGCATCTTTGTGCTAAGTAATACCCCTACCAAACCATACAAACACTCATACTGATCCTAAGAAAAACATCTAATAACCCATATACATACACATGTAGCAACTCACCAACCCATGCAGGCACTTATACACAAAGTGAAACACTAATACATATATTTGAATAATTAAACATTACTCTCTAATATATGTATTCACTAAGATACACTTAATAAACCAGTTAACCAATTGTTTTTTTTAAAAAACATCCATGTAAACACTTATTTAAACATTTATTCTTTAACACATATTTATTTTTTAAAAAGACACACATTCACTGGATGGTGTCATCAGTGATGTCACTGACCATGTCATGAGTGATGTAATGTGACGTCATCAGCAGTGCATTGCACGCGCATGTTATAGTGAGTCCAAGTACCTATAACGTGGGATTTTCAATGGTTTTATGCGAGTAAAATTTCCAGCGGACTATAACTGGTGTAAAAACCTATAGTTTTTTCAGTGAATTTAATAGGTTTTTTAAATGGTAATTCCTAACTAGAACTGGTGTGAAACCTATGGTTTTTTTTTCAGTGAATTTCATAGGTTTTTTAAATGCTAATTCCTAACTAGAACTGGTGTGAAACCTATGGTTTTTTTCAGTGTGTGTATGTATATATATATATATATATATATATATATATATATATATATATATATATATATATATATATACACATTTTTTTTTTATTTTTTTATTTTTGTTGCAATGTGGTCTTGTAACAGGATCGCTCTCCAGTGGGTGCCGGCGTTGGGCCAGACCAATGGCCAAAAAATAATTTTTGGTACAAAGGACACCGCACACAGCAACTTCAGTTCACAGATTTATTTCAGTGCCCAGTCTAACACCAACGCGTTTCAGCCTGACGGCCTTGCCCAATAAATCTGTGAACTGAAGTTGCTGTGTGCGGCGTCCTTTGTACCAAAAAAAGAAAAAGAAAAAAAAGAAATATATATATATATATATATATATATATATATATATATATATATATATATATATATATATATATAATTCCCACGTTATAGTTAGTTGGACTCACTATAACTTGCGCGTCTGCAATGCACTGCTGATGACGTCACATATTACATCACTCATGACAGTGTTTTTTAAAAAAAAAAATTGATTGGTTAACTGGCTTATTAAGTGTATCTTAGTGAATACATATATTAGCGAGTAATGTTTAAATATATGCATGAGTGATGTAATATGTGACGTCATCAGCAGTGCATTGCAGACGTGCAAGTTATAGTGAGTCCAACGAACTATAACGTGGGAATTTCAATGGTTTAATGAGTAAAATTTCCAGCTAACTATAACTGGTATGAAACCTATGGTTTTTTTCAGTGAATTTCAAAGGTTTTTTAAATGCCAATTCCTAACTATAACTGGTGTGTAACCTATGTTTTTTTCAGTGAATATATATATATATATATATATATAATTAAATTGCGGCGTCCCACGCCGCGGAGACGCCCTGCCGCATAACCTGTGGACCCGAGGCACCTGACAGAGGGGTGCTTCGAGGAGCTAATGAATGCCGAATCTTGCGGGGTGTTATTTTCAACAATCACGGATGTGCTCCCTCACTTTTGGACCCATTTGGGAATTATTGACACTCTCGAAGCCTCATGCAGCACCCATTTGGGAAGTAGGGCTACACACCCCAGAAGGCCACTTGGTAGGTCCCACTTGGGCGGGGCATATGGTGTAAAGTCCACGCAGCTGACAAGACTTTGGGGTTCAGCCAGTGAGCAAGGGCGCAATGCCCGAAACATGTATGGCGATTCTGATGTGAGCTGTAGTGCAACGTGTCTGCTGCCCGCATTAAACGAAGGCACCTTTCATTACCTGTGTGGCGTCTCCTTGCATGGTGAAACTTTGTTTGGAACAATATATATATATATATATATATATATATATATATCTATGGCAAAATGAACCCCCTCATGTTGTTCCTTTGCAAATTAAATGTTTTAAGTGTTAACACTTTATTCCAATCACGATGACTTCAGGTGTGCCATACTTTTGTCATAAGTAAGACTGTTAGCGCTCTAGTTGTTCTTTAGAACACTCTGGGACATTCTGTCATTGGGCTATCGGGCTACATCTGGCTGATATTTGGGCTACATTTGTTTTTTTTTGTCTCTGGTGGCCATCTTTGGGCTACATTGGGCTACATTTGGGCTCTAACATATATATAGCCCAATGTAGCCCAATATATATTTTTTCAAAGTTAATTTTCGTAAAAACCACTGGAGCATATATCTTGAGACATAGCAAAGGCACATCGGGGTACCAGTCCCTACAATTTTGCCAAGTTTGGTGGAAATCCATTCAGCCGTTCGGGCTAAAAGTGAGTCCAACCGCCCTATGGAAATTAACATTTGGAAAACACGTTTTGGGACCCCCCTTTTATCTCGGCCCCTGCTTGATGGATCCCCCCGAAACTTTCAGGGAAGGAGCGGAGCGCAGCGAGGCAAAGTTGAGGAAAATTACAGGCAGATCCCTCATTCGGCGCCAAAGTTATTCCCAATAGAATGTTGCGGATTTCCTATGGATATCGATCCTAACTATAACTACCTACGGCGACCGCCAGTAGGTAATATACACATCTGCATATCTATATAAATGCATGTTATGTACATGAAAGTTTGAAAAACACTAATAAAAGCAAAGCTAAAAAGCCATCTAATTACAAACAGAATTTCTTTAACTTAAACGAGAGCGAGACCTATTTCATTTTCAATGCTTGTTGTCTTTACAATTAAGAGAATAAATATAGGGCCCACTAGAGAACCATTTTATGCTCATCTTTTAATTTCTACCAGGTCTGAGACCTGGCCTACTTAAAGCCTTGTTTCTGACTGAGCTATACCAACTCAGTTCTGCTGTGGGAACACTGCTTTTCCTCTGGTATGAGTAGCTGATACATTGGCTAAGGAACTGAGAAAAGAGTAGACTGTGCAACCCAGTGCATTGGGGTGGTAAGGGCATGGTCCCTTATGCAAACAAGGAAAGAGGGGCTCCTCTGCCCCCCCTCCTTTTCTTTCCCCCCACTCTTAGGCTCAGGTACCATTACACTTGCTGCACTTATGATAGCTATGCCTCAGAACAGTTGCTACTGGCTGTAAGAGTGATCACTTTAGCATGGGTGCTGGGGAACGTATAGTAAGCGTAATTAACATTCTACTCTTTCTCCCATGGTTCAGCTCCAATCCCACTTTAATTCAATATTCGTTTTATTTTTTTGCAGAATCACTCTACTCCAACCACCGCCAGCTCCAACATGCGGTGACCCAACAGAACCTACAATGCCTCAGATCTCATCGGCAAACTTACCAGCAGTTGCAGAAGCCATTCTTGGAAGCTCTGGGTCAGCAGCAGTGCCAGTATTTAGTTTTAGGAAGGCCACACCAGTAGTACCAATGGAAGCTGATGGTTCAGTGTCAATGGCTGAGTCGTCTACTGCTAATCCTGCAGTGCCATTGCTTCTTGGCTCGCCTAAGGTCTCTTGTGTGATAGGGGTGGCTTCTCCCAGTGCCTGTCCAGCTGAAGCACCACAAACTGTCTCCAGAACTGAGCCCTCAGTGCCACCAGTGGATTCTACGGATGGTGACAAAGCAACAACAAAGATGGAGTCTACCGTTCCTGGCCCAACACCACAGACCCTAACCGCTGTCAGAAACCAAACGTTCACGCATCTGGAAAACCCTCCAAAGAAGTCGTGCATGGGCACCAGTCATTCTGAATCAAGGTAAGTCTCCAATGGTGGAGGTTATGGACAAGTGGAGGACTAATCACTCCATGTCACCGAGGAGGCAAAGTGCTTAGGACTGTAAACAACATCCAAGTGCTATGGCTCTGGGGTTGAATTCTTATGATTTCAGTAGATGCCAACCAAGAAGGTTAGTTATTGATCTGTAAAGAGCAAATATGTTGCCACGGGCCCCTTTGCAGTGCAGGTAGGAATATAGCAGAGTTTAAACGGGCTTAAAGCTAGCAAAGGAGCATAGGTTGTAAGCGCATGTTCACGCTAGTCCCAGGAGGAAGCCGAAGGAGCAACTTAAGCACATAAAAGGCCCAGTCTATAATAAGTCCCAGGGCCTATTCTAATATATTTACAGCACCTAGATTTGGTAGAATGACTTCTCTGAAAGATGGTAGTATACTTTTTTTTTTTTTTGCAGATTTATATAGCGCGAACTCGACCCGAAGGTATTGGAGCGCTTTACATGAGCACCAATTACGTTACACAAGGACACATTATTATTTTTTTATTTGTAGTCACAGGTAATGTGGAAAGAGATTGCAGGCGAATGTATTAGACATTCCAAGGAAGGGTTCCTGTACTCACTGCCATCTCCAGTGTTTTTCTGCTGTATTTTGGAATGCAGATAAGACTGGTGCCTCTAGGTATAAGTTTGTATTCCATACTGAGGCGAGTGGCTTTTATGTCGGTGTAGATGGGACTAGTGCCTCTAAAGGGTTTGAATATGCTAAACTAAATTTTAATTACATTGTTGCTTTGGGAGATAGTGCAGATATTTCACAACTCATATGCTCTTGACACGTTACAATATATGCAGGAGGTAGTGGTGGTATATAAGGTAGCACATCAATTCTAAAAAGCATAAACGGTGGAATCCGTATTTTTTTTATGAAAGCTCGTTAATAATGGTGCCCCTCAAGGTAACAGGAAAACGACACCCCACTACCACGGTACTCACCACAAGGAAGTTCAAACGAATTCCCCTGTTAAACTAGACAAAGTGATTGTACCTCGGCACTCTCAAATTACACATTTTCATTAATGTATAGTTGAACAGATCTCTTTATCCAAAATTAGTGTAACAACTCACAGAAAAATCAATTTAGAGAGTCAATTATGCAAAAAAACTTCTATTTCCTATTAACAGTGTTTCACTCGAGTAGTATAGACATATACGATGTACAAATAGACCAATAACATAAATTGTTTCCTATCATATAATACTGTTTACAATTCGACACTTATAGGTCCCGTTCTTGAACCGTCTTAGTAAGCATATGACGATAGCAGCCAAAACATGTTTCATTACTGATGTAACTTCAAGGCTCATATTTGCGTGATTGTTTACTTTGTCAATCCCAAGTGAAAAGGTAAAATGTCGTCCCAAATGGGGATCCTGGTATTGCGAATTGCCGGTATCAATTCTTTCGTTTTTGGGCATACACATCCAATAAGTGGACCCTAGAAAGGATGTAACCCGGCTCCAGTGTTAGGCATATATTCTTTGACGTTCTCTAATATGGCGCATCCCCCTCTCAAGCCAGCCAAAAGTTTTGCAGGGTCCGTCGATCTGAGGAGAAACACGTGTTTACGGCCGAGATCAGAGGCACAACATAGCCCATGTACTTTCAATAGTATTGTTTTGACTTATGCTGGGTGCTACCTTGTGTCTGGACAAAGCTAAACCTCAGAAGAGCTGTAATGACAGCAAAACACGTGTCAGGGGTTGCTTTTATTCATTTCAGGTTGGCTTGGATGGTATTTTCCCAATCCAAAGCTGTAATATTGTGCCTGCAGTGGTAAATGGCTTTTGTCATTTTACAGCTCGGCGTGGATAGCACTGTGCTAATCCTATGCTTAAAAAGTTTGATAGAAAAGCAGACATTTGAGGTGAGCAAATTTAGAGTGCCGCTGGTGTTGAGAGTGCTCTACACAGGAGCTGCCTTCCACCTAAACTTGGGAACTACCGAGAGTTCTCCTTCTTTTTTGCAGAATTTATGCATCACTCTATGCCTGCAAGGGTATTGTTTTTATATATATATATATATATATATATATATATATATATATATATATATATATATTTTTTTTTTTACATGTAACTTTTAAGCACGTGATGTTCGATAGCAATGGTAACAGAAGTTCTGAGCAATTTCAATGGTGCTTTTTTTATTCACCACATACAATGAAAAGCTGAGGAGACTAAATGTGTAACCTTTCACTTTCTCTCCAGTTACCACAGTAGGAACATTACCAATAGAGTGAATGTAAATCTGAGCACAACCTAAAGCTGCTATATTTGAAACCTGTAGCACAGAGGTTTCAGTGAGGGAATGTTTCTTTTTTAATGTATTTTGGTAGCCTGCAGGCCACAAGTTCCTGCCCAAGTTGTTGCAGGGATTCTGCACATACACAGAACTATGCGCGGGAAAACAGGACCTCGGTGTATAGGGGTTGTACCTTCCTACCACCTTTAGCGTCCCAGAACTGCCTAGCTATAGTGTCTCATTCTTTCTCCGACAAAATCACGAAGATACAAATGATTAGACAACCCAGAACACAACGCTCACTCAGGAATTGTGGTAGCAAGAAATAGGCTTTCGCTCACTCACTCTAACTCGCCCACAATAAGATTGTCAGAGTCCCTGTATAGTTCAAAAATGTTTATTTTAACTATTGTGCTCTATATTACAGTATACGATCCACTTCCAGCAGCAAAATACATAAACCTAGCACAGTTAGAATTGTTACAATACCATAGTAAATGAAGGGGGATGTCATTATATATAGACAGTGTAAAAAGCACTATACGGCCTAACCACCCTCCCGTTGGTGCGTTGAGGTTTATTATATAAAGGAAGATCTCTGGGCTTTGTCAGCAGACCCCATACCTTAGAGCCTAGAAACTTTACATCATGGGAACAGCCTAGCTCTTCTCCAAGGAAAGTTTTCCCTCCAAGTGTGTGTGAACAGGCAACTCCATGATCTCAAAGCACAAGCTCTCTAGCAGTGAAGCTGTGTGTAGCATGTTTTGTCTGGGTGCTGGGACTGACCAGAACAGAATAACAAGGGGCATGTTTTTCGACCTTGCACATCGTGTTCAGACTAAACCCCAGGAACAGCAGAGAACGCAGAAAGCAGACCCATCTCATATGAAAGACCGAGTCTTGCAGAGTCTTGCAAAATAAAATCATGTAGTAACGTGCACAAAAGCAGCATCATGGCAACAGAGCTCATGCTAACATAGCAATGTCGAGAATGATCCTAAGGGCCATATCAGAAAGTGAATTCTACTGCTGCAAAGATCTTCATATAACCAGCAAGGTTTAAGTATGAATATTTAAAGGGAGAACTAAAATGTTCATTATTCTGTGTCAAACTAGAGGAGGCTTGACCACAAAGGTGTGCAACACTGGAAATGCCTTCCAAGTTATCTTCTTACATGACGTTGTTTTTAAAAGGGCATGCATTAGTCAAGGAATTACAAATATAGGATGAGTAATCATGGCTTGAAAGTATCACTTATTTAATGTCACAAATTTCTTTCAATTGTTGACAAAAGGGTATACTCATCAATTAAGTATTTAAGAATAGAACCCATCATGTTGAATAAATTCGAAGTGTTTAATATTAACAAATTCTTATATACATAACTCGCTTGGCATCTCTTACAAATATGTAACAATGTTTTTGGACACTGGTACTGTTCGAAGAGCAACATAACATAGGTGACCTTGGGTGGTTGCACTTGGGTTGACTTTCGTTGGGTTATTTTGAACTGCTGCAAGCTACAATAGAACAAGTCAATCAAGATCATGGCTCCTCTGATCTTCGCTCCACCCACTTGGGTGGTTCCTCAGCTTGGGTTTATTCTCTGTGGCTTTGTTGTAGTCACTGCGAGGGATCACTGATCATTCCTGGAGGAAGGAGACAAGGTTTGCAGGCCCAGCACTGTTGGAAAGTAGGGAGTTTTTTTGTTGCTGCCGTTGAAGCAAAATCTGATAATCTCCAACCCTAGGATGTGATTATAGATATTTAGAGATAGAAGACCATCTGTATCTAAAACTAAAGGTTGGGGGCTTTGCTGACGAGGTTATGATGTATTACAATGAATGGGCGGAGTAAAGGGCCTTGCCCGACAACATGGAAGCCTGGATGGAAATCTTATGTTTTTCTTCGGGCAATAACCACGCCTCATGCCAAGATGGGGTAAAGGCCGCTTTATTGGACATGTAGGCAGAATAATAATAATGCATTCAATTCATATACAGACATTTCCCCAGCTAAACCCCCATCCCCTAAGCCATGTCCCCCAACCACTATTTGCCCACCTTGTCCATCCCAAAGCTCCTCACATAACGCTTAACTCAGTCTCCTGCCTACCTCTTCGCTCCTATTCCTAATGCCCCCAACCCTTCCTGCCTGTCTTGCTTTCTTCCCAATCTGCCACCAGGAAAAACCCCGTCACGGGTGTTGTTCCTGTCCCCCCCCCCCCCGCCCCCGCCCCCCCCGTAACCGCTGCTTTCATAAGAGTTCCGAAAGAAAATCACTGTCGCCAAACAGGAAAAACTTTATTCTATCACGAACGTGAGTCAAACATAAAGAAAAGATTGAAACAAACTGCCGTCAGTAACAGCGAAAAACACATTGGTGCCAAATAATTGTAACAAAATAGCAAAATTCTGAAGAAACTGCTCTTATAATGAAGATTGAGAAAGGCAATGAGAAATGAGCAAGGAGAAGGAAAAACGCAGAAACATGAAGGCAGAGAAGGATTCGCAGAAGGGTGTGGGATCCGGAAAGGGACGCACAGGTGAAGCAAACTAGAGGTAGAGGAATGGATAGAGACAGGGAAAGCATAGCGAAAAACTAATAAAGCTATTGATAACAATATAAACAATGCCTCGCTGTCGCTATAACAGTACACATTCTAACACCATGGGTTTATGCCCAAAATTCCGGCCAGCATGCCCTTAAAATTCAATAAATAGATTTCATTTCCGATGAATGACAGGTGCACCCCATCATGTTTGAAGAATTGAAAATCTGCAGTTTGAATTTCATCATGTACCAACCAAACAATTCTGTTAATGAAACAAAAAGTTGCATTTCCCTGTTGACCTTCCTACGTGCTCTTTCCATGGCCGTATAGCTGTCTGCCCCTTTCCACAGTCTGCGGGCACCCGCGTAGCTAGGGGCGGTGCGGGGGGGGGGGGGGGGAGCGCGTCGATACGCCCCCGGCGGCACTATCTTTGGGACGGCCGCATGCACTGCACTTTTGGCCCGTTGCGGCGGCCTTTATAATTTATTTGTGGACACTCACTCACACTACTGTGACTGACAGTAATGTCAGTGAGTGTCCACAAATAGATTATGAAGGCCACCGCAACGGGCCAACAGTGCCGTGCACTCTGTCAAGGCAGTTAAAGTTTGAAAGTGCAAGCAGCGCGCACCTGTCATCTGCTTGCTTGCGATGTAACTGCTGCGCCAGTCAGTTGGAGCACCAGCAGTGCTGCCAAAAATGCCGCCGCGACGTCCCGCGTTTGACTCGAGATTGCTTGACTGTTGGTCTGTCCCAGGGCCGTCAACCTTGTAGTGCGTGAGCGCTACCAATGGCAGCCCTGGGCATCATTTTGGCCAGCCCTCGCGATGAGCATGTAGCAGTTACTCGTCACGCGCTTCACCACTACGTGTGCTCGTGAGGAGTAAATTTTTGCCTTGGGCATTGTCAGTGTTGCTGCTGGGTACTTTGCTGTGCTGGCTGCTGCAGTGCAGCAGAAGTCAACGAAGTTCGAACTAACCCCTGCCTGCCATAGAGTGAGACTCTGGAGCGAGTGAGGTAAAAGAGGAGAGCAGCAAGAGCTAGCTTAGCTAAATATTTTCAGAGGGGTGGCTCATTACCTAAGCTCCGCCACAAATCCACTTTCATAGATATTACGATTAAAACCATTGCTCATATTAAGCACTGCATTAACTTACCGCCAGGCACACGAATAATGCCAGATAATAATGTTTACTGATCCAGCCCTAGAGCTCCCTTCAAGTGACGAGGCCCCAGGGGTTGCATCACAGAGCAGTTTTGACTGGACGTATGTCCTTGGGGGAACTTGGCAATACTTGATGCAAAGACTTTTTCCACTGTATCATGAAAGCATGATTCTGGAGGTGTTAATGTGTGGCAAGAATATTTCTGTGCATGTTTGTTGTGTGCCATTTTGCTGTGGTGGTGAGGTCTACTGTTCTGGAGGGTGTAGCATTGTGCTATCTCCTCCCTTCATATGATTGCAGCAG
This sequence comes from Lissotriton helveticus, assembly GCF_964261635.1. Taxonomy (NCBI): domain Eukaryota; kingdom Metazoa; phylum Chordata; class Amphibia; order Caudata; family Salamandridae; genus Lissotriton; species Lissotriton helveticus. The sequence goes on along the minus strand of NC_136065.1, from coordinate 509,071,714 downwards.
GAAATGCGGAATCATCTTTCTAAGATGTCTTACTCATGTATAACATTAGTTCAGTGCAAAGTTGTTAGAAACCCTGCACAATAGGGCTTCCATCGTGTGTGTGCGTGTGCGTGTGTGTGTGCGTGTGTGTGTATCCATGTTATCCAGTCATGTCTATGAACAGTTTAAGCGACTAGTAATTAGTTAATTAAAAGCATAAACATTTAAAAAGCGTGCATTTAGCATATTTACAACATTTTAAAAGCGGTGTAAGAACAACATTGCATTTACGGCTAAAAAATAATCCCAGGTAGAAAAGCCAACTACACATTTCAAGATTTAAAAAAGTTACAAATGACAGCCAGAGAACTTTCCCATGCAGATGTATTCTGTTTGAAGAGAGCTTGGGGGGGGGGGGGGGGGGTACCCTTTGGTCTGGGTGCACAATCACTTCATGAATTCTCAATGATCTAAATTAAGTCTGTGGACAAGTGGAGCAGAAACGGTGCTTCCGTCTCAGGATTTTTTTTATATGATCAGGTGCCTGCTATCGGTGAAAGAATCAGTAAAATGGCACCCTTTCCTGCTAATCCTATGAAAGTAGTAAGCGTGTTAACTGCCCATTGTCATAAGTGACGCCTTCATCCAATCTTGGCTTTTTAGCCAAGACCACTTTGCTTCTGTGGATCCTAGAACACCAGACACTGATGTCAAAGGGTCACTTGAAAATGTGAAGTACTGAGTCTCTCCTTTCCCATAATGCTTTGTTGCACTTAAACTGTACCACAAGCAAGTATTATGATCCTTGACCAGTTTTGAAGCCGGCAGCTCTGCAGTGATTTCAAGAAGAACAATTCAAAGAAAAAAAGTTCTAGGCTAGGTCTGGACAAAGGGGCATTGGTCTCTACTCAGTTTTAACCGCATTGGGCCCCCACTCAGTCTCACTGATAGCCCAGCCCCCATGAGAAGCCAAAACTCTACTCCTGCCATGGCTTCTTACCTTAGTTCAGCCTGCCTCAACCTGAGATACAATGTCACACTACAGCACAGAAGAACATTGCCAACTGGGCACTGGGGAGGTATGTGAGGTCCATATTGTTCTGTGAATAATAATGGGGTTTAAGTCATTTTCCCATGTGTTTCTAACTGCTTCCCATGCACACATGAGTATTTTTGCTTTTATTTGCTGATATCCTTTCAATTGTTTCAGGCTCCTCTTGTGAACCCCTTGGCTTCTGTTTTCTTTCATAATCAGCATTTGCTCTCTGTGGTTTGGTCAAAGCGGCAACATATCTAAGAGGAGGCTGAGGTGCAGCACCCCATATATCTAACATATTTAACCTAAAGTCTAGTTTAACGCAGAATGTGGGCCAGATGAGGTTGATGTCATGTAGCTTCAATATTGCCTTTGACACACCGATATGGACCTACGTTCTTTGTGGAGGTCAGGAGTTTGGAAGAATGGATTTAAATTTGGTTGCATGGTTTCCCCTTGTCTGGTTGCTTGAGGGTGTTAATGGCACTTTTGCAATTATTTATTGTATTGTAATTGCATTTATATAGCACTCACTACCCATTACGAGGAATCGAAGCGCTTTTTCAGCGAGTGGCACGGTACTCCGGAACACATAAAAGAATAGTGGTGACTTAGTATAGTGAAAATTTGAAAGACATTTGAGGGATGTATATGTTAGTCAGTTATTTAGATTGAGAAGGATAGTGGAGGGATAGAAGAGGGAAAAAGGTTTGCATTTATATAGTGCTTGCTACCCTTGATGGGGTGTTAAAGTTCTTTTTTTGGCAAGTGGCACGTTACTTCGGAACCCAGAAAGGAATAGTGGTGAATTAGTATAATGAAAATATGAAAGTAAGGTGAGTGGTGAATATGTTAGTCAGATTATGTGGATTGAGAATAATAGTGGAGGTATGGAGACTTAGGAACCTAGCACTGATCTTCTTTCTTTTTCTTACTTTATCACGATTTTTGTTATGGGTTTGCAGTCGCTGATAACCTGAGGATGCAGGCGAGTACCAGTCTGCAGACTCCCATGGTGTTACTCCCGTGAGGCACTGCCAATCGTTTTTCACTTTTTTTCCATTCCTACTTATGTTTGGTCATTTCACACTGGAGGGTGGGATAGATCACAGGAGGCAGAGCTCACAGACGCAATTAGTATATTGAAATATGCAAGTCATTTTTAATAATTTGAGTGGTGGATATGTTAGTCAATTATTTGGATTAAGAAGGATACCGAAGGGGTAGAAGTGGTAAAAAGGCTAGCATTTATATAGAGCTTGCTACCCATGTTGAGGTGTTAATGTGCTTTTTCGGTGAGTAGCATGCTACTTCGGAACCCATAAAGGATTAGTGGGTAATTAGTATAGTGAAATAGGAAATGTATTTGAGTAGTGGACATGTTAGTCTGTTATTTGGATTGAAAAAGGATAGTGGAGGTAGAAGAAGTATATTGAATTTTTTTTGTTTTGTTGTTGCTATACCTTTCATTACGAGTGGTTATTCACCCAGTAATGAGGACCAACGTCCAGATCTTGCTGCTAACTGCACCTAAATGCCATCTTCCGGTTTTCCCCTGATATCAGTAGGTTTGGCCTGAAAGCATTTATCAAGGGAACATGGCTTTCATTCCAAAACTAAAAAAATTCAATAGGTGTGGTTCCAGGAGCTACCGCACATGGCAGAATTTAATGCAAACTTGTAAGGAAGGCAAAGACCAACTTACCTTGGGAAATTTTTCAGACAGCATAAAAACCATAGCAGCATAAAACAGGATTTCAAACATTTTAACTTCATGTAGGGCTGATATGTGGTATGCACTCCTTTTGTGTTTTATTTGTTCACTCAACTCTCTGATGGATGTCACATGCAGTTTTTCTGAGTCCCCAGATAGATCATGCAGTGTAGTGTGTGTGTTCTCCTTTGTACTGCCGGTCACCGGTGTCTTGGACTGTCATGTTTGTGCATGTAACTTGCATGGTCGAGGTAACTATTAGCAGCGATACTACGTGTCTTTCGGACCTCTTTCAAGTGCTCGCCGTCTTTTTTTTTCCCAGCAAGGGGGGCGGCAATCTGAGGGATAGCCCAGGGTGCCACAAGCTCCAGCTACGCCTCTGTCTGCGTGGCAAGAGCGCAGTGAATATGAGCCGTGATTGCGGCCAAGTCTTTAGGAACCACTCATTTCTATCATCAAACCCATTCCAGATAACTGTACTAGATCGTTCTCCCCCAGGTGTATTAACAGAATATCTGATTGCCGAATTTCCTCCATCAAAAATGCCAAAGGTAACAACTGTCCCCATCGCATACCACTCTTACCCCACCATGAGATAGCCACAGCATCGGAGGCAAACCCCAGGCTCGTGCCATAAAGTCTTTTATTAGCCTGCGTAGCTGCCCATTTTATAAAGGAATGGCCGATGACCCTAACATTCTTGTGATGTGACTTTGAGCCTGGAAAGAAAGGACAATTAATATCCTGGAAATCATATTAAAACTTACAACTGTCTAACCTAACGTAAAAAGCAATCGGAAGACCACCTCCCCAGCTTCTTAACCGCATGCGCGCTAGCGGTTTTCCCGCTGTGCGTGGCGGTTTTTAAAAACCAGCGTTGCATGACGAGCTCAGCTCGTCATGAGCTTCGAAGGGGTTAATGTCACCCACCAAAAACCCCCACCTAGCTGCTTCAGAAGCCGCCCCAATGCGAAAGGAGTGAGTACCAAAATGTTGGGGATTCTCTCCGATAATGTTCAAAGACTTCCTAAGGATGCCAAGAATTTGTGGCGCTGGGAGTCGAGAGCCGTCTTGGTGGCGAAAAACAAACTTGGATAATGCACCACCTATGTTCAGACCATGCCTGAACTGGGCAAAGGGAACCTCCTGTGGCCTGCAACACAACCTTGCAACCTCTGGCCATCTGATCAGTTTTGGAGTGTTCCAGAAAAACTTCAATGTGTGAGGACCTTGAAACGTTGAGGAGTTTCAAATCATCATAAAGAGTGGACCCCAGAAGTTCTGAAACCCTGAATGCTCCAAAGAAAAGCCAAACCATGCACAATTTAAATAATTGAAATTCAAATTTAGAAAAACAAATTTGGGGGAGTACCTTGAGAATTCTGGCAAGTAGTTGGAGTGATATCGGTTCCCTGTGAGAGGAACCCCTTTTTCTGGACTTGGCCCAACCTTGTAGTATGCGCTTTCCCATCTCCCCAGCTGAAGGCTCATAACCCCAAAATTATTTTCCGTAAAAGGCAATACCTGCCAGTTTCCCCGCAATAGTGGTGGAGGAAATGTTCTTTTTGATGTTAAGCATAACGAAATTTACTACATCATCTCTATGGTGACATTAACCTGGTCCATTGCAATTTCTAAATGTAGCACCTGACCCCAAAAACTCCAGCCAAGCTCTTCTGTAAGCCAACTTGGTGCTGTGTGCTAAAGTTCTCGACGAGCAGATAAGCAGTCATATCTCCAAACTCCATATCACGCTGGGAATGTGAGTCTTGTGCAACTCTGCTCCGGGTGCCATACCACGGAATCTCTCCCACTGAAAATGAGACCGGACATCCGCGATATTATTAGCTGTACCTGCAATGTGTTTGGCCTTGAAGACAATGTTAAATTTTAAGCATCCCAACATAAAGAGCTGCAACAACTTCAACATCTGCTTGTCGTTTGCTTTCTGCCAATTTACCAAATCAACAGCAGTTTTATTGTCTACGTTGAATAGCACAGTTTTATTGGCTAATTTGGGACCCCATACCCTGAGCGCTACGAGGAGGGGAAAAAACTCCAAGAAGGCAATGCTCTTTTTCTCGGAAACCCAATTGTCCGGCCATCGTTCTGCACACCATTTACCGTCCCAAAACAGGCCAAAACCATGTGCACCAGAGGCGTCTGAAAAAAGCAGTAATTGCCAAACAAAATCTTCACCAAGAGACCAAAGTGGAATGCCATTGAAATCTGATAAAAATGTGGACCACACTTCAAAATCAGCTCGCATGTGTGTTGTCACTCTGAGTCTATGATGAGGAAGCTGCAAGCCAGACAGAGAAGTCAAGTCTCCTACAAAAAGACCTGACCGCACGTATGACTTTACTAGCAAAATTCAAATGACCTAGTAAACGTGGTGCTTCCACCAGGGTCAATTTATGTACAGAACGAGCATGCACTAACAGTCTTGCAATTTCTGTAATCTTCTGTGTAGGGAGTCTAGCCTGCATCGTGATAGTGTCCATCTCTATGCCCAAATACGTCGGGCAACAACAAGGGCCCTCAGTTTTGTCCTCTGCTAACGGCACACCCAGAGTCTCTGCAAGCAATTAAAATTCCCTTAAGGCAAATGCGCATTGATGTGAATTAGCTGGTCCCAGAAAAAGAAAATCATCCAGTTAATGTTTAATCCCTGCATGGCCTGTTCGGAACGAAAAACACCACTGGAGAAAAGAACTGAATGCTTCAAACAGTTTACAGGATATGGCACAGCCCATAGGAAGGGTCTTATCAACAAAGTATTGACCTTCAAAAAAGATGCCCAGTAAAGAAAAATCTGAAGGATGTATGGGTAACTATCGAAAAGCGGATATCACACTTCGCCAACTGTGACCCCGCACCCATGTCTTTTATCATGATCAAAGCAGAATCCACGGACTCAAAATGCACCATGGAATCCTCCTTTGCAAGGAAATCATTAACTGAAAAACCCTGAGGCCATGACAAGTGTTGAATCATTCTGTATTCTCCCTCAGCCTTTTTGGGAAAAATTTTTAAACCACAGAAGAGTGACAACGTAACTAAAGTAGAAGAAAAAGTTTAGTAGTATAGTCTCTACCACCAGAAGTAGGTTGAAAACCCATAGGGAGATAGAGTAAACATACTTAAAGTCAAGAAAAGAACCCTCAGGCACCAACTCATGGTCGGTAGCCAGTTATCTTCATTGGGTCCTTGTAGAAAAGAAAAAGGATGTGGTGAAAAACGTGAATTTAAAAGGAGTGTGGACTACTCCCCAAACTGAAACTCTCTTTTAATAAGAGGGTAGTTCGAACTCCATTAAAAACAGTGAGAAATAGCGGACAAATAAATGGTTATGTTAGTTTGAACCATCACGTCCTACAAATTAGTGAAAAAGTAATAAAGAAGAAAATAGGTCAACATGTTTCTGCTAACGAGCCAATAGTCGGCTCCGCATTCATCAGGACCGGAAAAAATCTTACACCACATGTTTGGCACACACTAAGGTACCTAAACTCAGTGGTGTAGAACAAAAGGAACTATACAACCTTAACTTTAAGTGCTGCACAGATGTTGTCTCCTTCGGTCTCTATAAATTGTAAGAGACTGGGAAATAATTAGTTGTTAATGGCTGCGCGTCATAGGCTGGTGGCAGGGGGATTCCTTCACGCCCAGAGTATTTGCTTCCGAACGAATGCCCGCCGTAAGACCTAGCGTTTCCACATCCACAGCCTGAACCAACTGTTGGGAACAATGCCTAATGGAGACACAATTAGATTATCCAAAGGGCAGTGATTGAAAGGACCCGCCATCCTTCCTGCACTTACCTCGGACAAATGTTTTCCCAGTACTATGTGAGGGAAAAACCTAGCAGATTTCAAATTCTGTGCAAACCTGGGATTTCTTGGGCCCTGATAACCTAGCCGAAAACCTTCTTGGAAACCCCAGTGTAGCATGTTGGCAACTTGAGTATCAGGATATAAAGTCAGCCAGTTACATAGAATGTCCACTTTGATTGGTGTAAAATCCTTTGTTGCCAAACTGGTGTAAAACCTCGCCCTCTACTTGGAAAACTGATCCCCCACTTAATGTTGTCCCTGAAACATTGTGTGACTGCATGTCTACCCCCACACCTGGAACATTTGCGTTTATACTTGCAAGGGTTCCTAGTGCAGTAGCCTTTGTTGAAATTCCAGCATGCGCCGGTTGACAATGTTTGAGGTCTGTGCGTGCCATACACCCCCCCCCCCTCCCCCCCGACGTGGGTCTAGACAGAAACGGCCTGTAGGTCATCGCTAAGCCACTGGCTGTGTGCAAGGAAGGGGGCGGCCTTTGAGGATACATCCATTAAACCCATAGTTCATTATCAACTCCCCCCCCAGGTTTGTCCGGCATCAGTGACAACCTAGTCCTCGTCATAATGGAGCCATGCGTACCCGCCAAACTCGTTAGCTGCTTTCCTAATGATATCAATATATTTAAAAAGGGAAACAGATCTGTTAGCAAATTGTTTGCAGTAGACGCTAGCAAATATAAGTAAAGCTGAAGTCCACGAATCTATATTAGTAGGAACCCTTGGCCGTTTAGAAAGTTCCCAAGCGATTCCTTTGGAACACTCTTTCGCTTGTATGTCCCTGTGAAGAAGTTTAAAAACATCAATGAAATGGCCCTTCCATATCTTATCTTTAGTAGCTTTGCTCAAATGAGCCCCTAAAGGCATAGCAACACCCATGTAGGGCAAACGTTTGAAGGGAAAGTCTGATTAGAATCAGACTGTTTTGTTATCAGTATCCTTGGCAGGCAATGTTGTAACTACGTTAGACAGTGCGTCCCCTTGTTCAGTGTCTACACCCTTGTCCAATCTCATGCGTTTAACAGCCTGCAAGTGATGCTCACCTGACTTATTCGCAATGTGGTAGTCTGTCACATGAGCCTCCATCGCCCCTTTGTTCCTCTTCTGTCCCTTGGCAGCGTCGTTGTCCTTTGCGCTAGCCTGCAAGAAATAAAAACTGGACAGGTCTTTAGAAGGCCCCCCCCAGTAAACCCCCCCCCCCCCCCCAACGGGACCATCAGCAATTTTTGGTAACGCCACATCCCGATCTTCCGACTCTGATAGTTCCCCTTCTTCTAACCAGACAGAGCACTCGCCTCTTGAACCCGAAAGCATCAGCCCGTCCTGCCTAGACCTAGCACCTGAACCGCTACTACCAGGGAGTTCTCCATCCCCTACACCTCCATCAAATACCCGAAACTGCCCGAGTGTTCATATTGCTGGTGGAGCAGGACGCTGGAAACCTGCCTGAAGCAGTCTCGCTGCCCTCTACCAATTCTGACCGCGTCTAACCCTCGTGGAACCGCAAAGCGCTCGACTTTGCAGCCGGAGATGTAAAGTCCTCTTGCAGTTTCTTCAACCTGGCCCTGTCAGAAATGTCCAGAGGAATCCAAACCCAATCTCCTTGAACTCCGCATTGGTCAGGAACCGGACCGTGCCTTCCAGTCATGGGAGCGAGTGTCTGTGGTGGGAGTCGACAAAATGACAAGCTTAATTGTCAGAGGCCGTAAAGGCAGCCGTGGAGCTATTACTGGCGCATAATTGCTCGCGTTGCGCTCGTCGTGAAGGATGACCCTGCCCCACCAATAATTTCTCCATGGACATTGGAAATAATGGGAGATAACCCCCTATCATTGGTCTCTGAAGAAGAAAAAACTGTCATCTTTAATTTTGCCCAAAAAAAAGAGTTTTTTGGAAATGTCCTGCGCAGCAGCAGCAGGTAAAGCAGTCTTATTCTCCAGACAACCACTAGATGGCGACGAAGGTAAAGGAGACATTGTATCTGTAGAAAACATTAAAGGAGTTTTGCTGCTCTTCGAAGTCATTTTCTTGGCCTGAATAGTATTAGTACGCGGCCTGCCAACCTTTCCTTTCTGCCGTGAAGGGGGTGCCTCGCTAAACTGGGCTGCAAGTGCGTTTGTCTGCTGATCATGAGGGGAAACAGCGGTAGAATCATCCAACGTCGAAGGCTCACCTTTGTTTGAAACTGTTCGTGAGCCGTCACTGGAAACACTGGCTGTTACAGCTGCTGGGGCACCTCTGACAGCCTGACGCTCTCCCCTCTCCCGGCTGACTCACGCCTGCGATTATTATTATTATTATTATTATTAAAACTTATATAGCGCGCAGCTACCCTGGGGCATCCCGGCGCTCTGAACAATGCATCAACCGTGGGGTCAAGGAATAATAATAGCGGCTCACAAGGGGAACAGATGTGTTTTCACCCCTCTGCGAAAGCGCAGGGTACAAGTCTCAGCACGGAGTTTTAGGGGGAGGGAGTTCCAGAGCATTGCTGTCTGCACAGAGAATCGTCTCCCGCCCGTACGTGATCTTTTTACTCTCGGGACCTGAAGGAGACACCTCTGGTCCGACCTCAGTGCTCTATTCGCTTTATAAGGCACTACCAAGCTCCTTAAAAGAGGAGGCCCACCGCCCTGGAGTGTTTTATGGGCGATGGACAGTGCCTTAAACTGTACTCTCTCCCGCACTGGTAACCAGTGCAGTGCTTTGAGAGCGGGTCTAGCGGATTCTGTTCGGGGGATACCCATAAGGAGTCTAGCTGCCGCGTTTTGCACCTGCTGCAGCTTATTAAAAGTCGATTCAGGGGCGCCTAAGAACAGACTGTTGCTGTAATCAAGGCGAGATGTTATCAAACCCTGAATCAGCAACTTCCTTGATGGAAGAGGAAGAAGCGGGAAAATTTTCCGCGCAGCCCGCAGCAGGGCAAAACAAACTCCCGCAGTTCTTTTGGCGTGGGTTCTGAGGGAAAGATCTTGCTCCAGCCAGACTCCCAGGCTCTTAATCTCCTCTTTCATGGTTGGAAAGTCACCCATACAGCTTGGCCAACATGCCGGTGACAATAGCGGCCCTTTGTTTCCAAGCAGCATAATCTCTGTTTTAGAGCCATTCAGCTTCAAAGCCGAACTGCTCATCCAGGTGTGGACGTCCGCCAGACATGAGGACAACAAGTCAGGGTTCTCCACCAGTTGAGGAAGGGCGACCACCAGCTGAGTATCATCAGCATAGCTGATGATTTTGATGTTATACGGGGTCACCACATCCTCCAGGGGGGCCATATAAACATTAAATAATGTGGGGCTCAGAGACGAGCCCTGCGGCACCCCCCACTGGAGAGAAATAGATGGAGACTTGTTGCTTCCTTCCCAGACCTGATAGGAGCGATCTTCCAGAAATGAACTAAGCCATTTCAGGGCAACACCCGCCACACCCACCTTTGATAGCCGTTGGGTCAGCACCTGATGGTCAACGGTGTCGAATGCCGCACTCAGATCCAGGAGGATCACTGCCACTGATCCCCCTGAATCTAAGATACGCCTCGATTCCTCAACGACCGCCAGGAGGGCCGTGTCGGTACCCTGGCCGGGACGGAAGCCGGTCTGCGAGTCTCGGAGCAGACCATTCGACTCAAGAAAGTTGGACAGTCGATGGTTAGCAAGTTTCTCGGCAATTTTGCTGAGACCTGGCAACAGAGAGATGGGCCTAAAATTGGCCAGCTCAGCCGTATCAAGGTTAGATTTTTTTAGAAGAGCCTTGACCACAGCTTTTTTCCAGGTGGGTGGCACCAAACCACGAGAGAAGGAGGCATTAATCAGGTTCGTGATGGGCCCTACCACAGCGACTGCCGCTTGTTTTAGAATTTTAAAAGGGACAGAGTCCGTGGGAGAACCGCTTTTTATAGAAACTATAGCTTTCAATGTTTCCCTTTCGGAGACTGGGCCAAACGTGTCCAGGGAGAAAGGACACTCTCTTATTCTCGTGGGGAGGGGTTCTTCTTGCATCCCATGAGGAGTAATACTCTGGGGTAGAGAGTCGAGTATTTTTACAATTTTGGTGTGGAAGAAAGTAGCCAACTCCTTACACCTCTCAGGGTCATGGGTGACTGCTGGCTCAGGAACTTTTAGCAGTTCTTGCACCACCTTAAAGGTCTCCCTGGAGGAGTTTGAGGCAAGTTGTATTCGCTCCTCAAAAAATTGTGCTTTTGCCAGGCGGAGGGCCGCTTTATAGGCTCTCATCGCTATCCAATAGTCCTTACGCCTGGCCGCATCAAATTTCTTCCTCCAGGCCCTTTCCAGTCTCTTGCATCCTTTCTTAAGCCGGCGGAGCTCAGCTGTGAACCAAGGGGCGGAGCCCACTCGTTTCTCCCTCTTCTGTAGGGTTTTCACCGGTATGAAGCCATCAAGCGAGGCAACCAACCATCGGTTGAGGTCAGCATCTCCTTTAATCGGGTCTGCCTCAAATACGGGTTGCGAGTTTGCCAGGGCCTGAGTCCAGTCACCAATCGGTAGTCTGGACCATATACGGTCCAGCACCACCTCTTGAGATGTCGGTTTTGGGGGCAGATTGATTTGCCATTCCATCGGCACTAAGGAGTGATCTGACCATGGAAGCGGAAGAGCTGGTCTGGCCCTCAACCGAGGGATGTTCGAGAATACCGGATCCAGCAAATGGCCCTTCACATGGGTGGCTCCTGTGTTGACTAACCGGAGCTCACAAGCAGATAGATCTCCTTTGAGGTCTGCCGCGATCATATCCGCAGTATCCTCAAAGTGCAGGTTCAGGTCCCCTAGCACGATAAAGGAAGATGTGGAGGTTGCCAAGAGTGTTACCGTTTCCATCACCGAGCTTACAAAATTACCGACCTTACCAGGGGGTCGGTAAATCAACAGGCCCGCCAATGTGATCGTTGGTGATACCTGTATGGAAAAGTGGCAACTCTCACAATCTGCCACCAAACCCCTCCAGACCCTACACTTAAGGTTATCACGGTAGATAACCGCAAGTCCGCCCCCTCGTCCCTCAGATCTATCCAAATGACCAATAAGGTAACTTGGAGGGAGGGCAAGTACCATGTCTGCATCAGAACTGGGAGTAATCCACGTCTCCGTCAGAAACAAAATATCCAGTTCATGCTCTTGAATAAGCATGTTGATTTCTACGGCATGGCGTGGAAGTGACCTGCAATTAAGCAGGCCCCATAGTAAGGTACTTGTGTCTGGAGGAGGGTGAAGCACAGCGTCCGATCCTCGTCGAGGAGGTATCCGCACACCCAAGTTGCCGACAGGGTAATTTTCCGGGGAACTAATGCGTAATGCAAGTAGCTCATCTCGTGAATAGATGATACGCGGTGATGGGAAATTTGACAGAGTGCCATGCCCTAAGCCCGTCTGAGCCCGGACGAGCCCAGACGGGCAGGACTCTGGCTGGACTCCGGCGTGAGTCCGGCGACTCCGCTGCGCGTCTCCGCTGCGCTTCGTCATAGCGAGCTTTAAGTAGGGCGTGGAGTCCGGTCTGCGAAACTAGTGCGCTGGCCGAGTATCACCACGAGGAGCCCCTGCCTCACCCAAGATGGCGGACGCCGTTCTAAAGTGTGTTCCAGAGAGCTAAGTGAGTCCGCTCCCAACAGCGGTGCTTATTATCTTTTATGTGGGGGTAAGCGCTATGTGTCAGGTCCCAAAACAGTATTTACAGCCTAAAAATAAAATACTATTAAAAAGCGCAAAGCGCTGCAAAAAATGAAACCTAAAGTTTTAAAAGCGCGAGGGCGCTGACAAATGTAATGCAAGCGCGTCAAAGTCTTCCTGGAGCGCGGTTCGAGTGCCTTAGTTCAAGGCAGAGCGAACCTAGAAGCTCACCTTAAGTAGGGCGTGGAGTCCGGTCTGCGAAACTAGTGCGCTGGCCGAGTATCACCACGAGGAGCCCCTGCCTCACCCAAGATGGCGGACGCCGTTCTAAAGTGTGTTCCAGAGAGCTAAGTGAGTCCGCTCCCAACAGCGGTGCTTATTATCTTTTATGTGGGGGTAAGCGCTATGTGTCAGGTCCCAAAACAGTATTTACAGCCTAAAAATAAAATACTATTAAAAAGCGCAAAGCGCTGCAAAAAATGAAACCTAAAGTTTTAAAAGCGCGAGGGCGCTGACAAATGTAATGCAAGCGCGTCAAAGTCTTCCTGGAGCGCGGTTCGAGTGCCTTAGTTCAAGGCAGAGCGAACCTAGAAGCTCACCTTAAGTAGGGCGTGGAGTCCGGTCTGCGAAACTAGTGCGCTGGCCGAGTATCACCACGAGAAGCCCCTGCCTCACCCAAGATGGCGGACGCCGTTCTAAAGTGTGTTCCAGAGAGCTAAGTGAGTCCGCTCCCAACAGCGGTGCTTATCTTTTATGTGGGGGTAAGCGCTATGTGTCAGGTCCCAAAACAGTATTTACAGCCTAAAAATAAAATACTATTAAAAAGCGCAAAGCGCTGCAAAAAATGAAACCTAAAGTTTTAAAAGCGCGAGGGCGCTGACAAATGTAATGCAAGCGCGTCAAAGTCTTCCTGGAGCGCGGTTCGAGTGCCTTAGTTCAAGGCAGAGCGAACCTAGAAGCTCACCTTAAGTAGGGCGTGGAGTCCGGTCTGCGAAACTAGTGCGCTGGCCGAGTATCACCACGAGGAGCCCCTGCCTCACCCAAGATGGCGGACGCCGTTCTAAAGTGTGTTCCAGAGAGCTAAGTGAGTCCGCTCCCAACAGCGGTGCTTATTATCTTTTATGTGGGGGTAAGCGCTATGTGTCAGGTCCCAAAACAGTATTTACAGCCTAAAAATAAAATACTATTAAAAAGCGCAAAGCGCTGCAAAAAATGAAACCTAAAGTTTTAAAAGCGCGAGGGCGCTGACAAATGTAATGCAAGCGCGTCAAAGTCTTCCTGGAGCGCGGTTCGCATGCCAGGAACTAGGAGGTCCTCTCTCCCTGCCTCAGCCAGCATGCGAAGCGCTTCTCTCACTGAAGCAGAAGCTTGCTCCATAATACCACAGAATGTAATAAATTATCGCGCTGCAGCCCCGACGCCAAAAATGCAGCTCCCCACGACCCCACTGACCAGAACTGCTGCCTCAAAAACACGACACTGGAGAGCCGGCTCTCGCGCCCTGGGCCACCTGTGTAATTAGCGCTGACGCCCGAGCCGGCCTCCGTGTCCCGCGCCACTGTCCCCAGCTGCCCTCCAAACCACAAGGCTAAGGGCGTACCAAAGCCCGAAATAGCCCGGGGGTGAACACTCTCCGAATGTCACCCCCAGGAACCCATTTCCTAACGTGCCATCAATAATTTGTGTCACTGCTGCTTTACACACTTACTTTCTGTAATGCTGTATGTTAGTTACTGTTGATCGTAGTTTGGGGGGGGGGGGGGTGGTTTAGAGTTTGTTTCAATGATTATGAGGGGTTACAATTATCACATGTTTCTACTTTGGTTGCTTGCTTTTAAATGGCATGTCGAGACTTTAAGATGAAAACACAAAACAGTAAAGGACAATTTTTTTGAAAGACCAACTAAGGCGATTCCTCGGCTATATCTTAAATATGCCATATCTTAAATATGCCTATGTTGCTATGCTTTGTTAGTTTACCATATTCTCAGAAGCAAGTACCCCTTTTACTTGTTTCAGTGAATTGTCCCTTCTCAGTTATATTCACCCTGGTGACCTGTTCTCTTTGATCTCTGGCATTTTCCAAATGTTCCTCATTGCGTTGACCACCAAACATATGGCTTGCAAAAGTTAATCTACTCCTTTTTTTTAAGCTTCTAGAAATAAATGCTAATTCGCTTACCACCTATGCTCACCATTGTATCGTACTGGCCTTGGGTCTTCAGGAACAGAGGAGTTGGTGGTAGGGCATGGGGAGCAAGCAGCACCCCCCCAGCTCAATACTTTTTCATGGAGCCTCACTACTACTTAATAATATATTTATAGCGATGTTTTGCTCATCCTATTAATAATCATCATGTAATAAATATGAATGGGTTCCTCTGTGTGTCCAGACCACCTCCAACTGTATAGTTAAAAAAAAAATACCCACCCCAAAAAAACTGTCTGCTAGAGACAGTTATAAAGAAGATTTAAAAAAAATGCACCATACAAAATATTTGAAAAAGACATTCAATGTTATCCTGAAAAGTGAAAAAAATCAATGTCTTCCGTGTGCTTGATCACGACCAAGCTACTCTTTACAGTCAACCCAAAAATGACCCCAGAGATGTAGAAGTGGCAGTTTTACACTGTCATTTTTAAATTTTCTATAAATCTAAGCTCATCAGTGTAGCACACACAGAATCTGTAGCCAAGAAGGACTTCTTGAGGTGAGATAAGAGCAACTGAATAATCCTGCTGGCACCTTAGACTTACACCAGAATTCTTGAGGAAATGCAAAATTTAGATGAAGGCACACAGGTGTTTACTTGTTTTTTTTGGCTACACTTGTCCTGTTGTATCGGTCCTTCTGGAGTGATATTACTTCTACATACAGACATTTTTGTATAAGTTCTGATAGCACTGAATAAAGTCTAAATTTGAGAGACTGACTCCGGTCGACTTTTCCCATTTACAGGAGGAACCCCACAACTGTGTTTGCCTGCAAGAAATGCCCGGTACCAGCTAGTCACTCGCCTTCTTCCTAGAAAATAACTGCTTCCTCTCTCAGGACCTTTTGTGTACTATACTCACAAGGGGAAAGCTATGCTGGAGCTGGTTTGTCTGACAGTGCTTTGATACCATTTAGTTCTGTGTGATCAGACATCTGATTCCACCAATCCCAGAGCAAACACTTGAGGCAGTACTGCGGTCAACTGTAATAGCTGTGCGAGTAGGAATGTGTTCATCCTATTTAGTTTTAATACTGCATCCTACAAGAATGGCAAGCACATTCATTTAAGGTATTTCAGTGGTATTCATTGGTTGTGAACCCCAGCCAAACTTAAATTCCCAGATATCCACTTCCCTAGCTCTACAGCATAGTAGTAACTTCCTTTTTTAGTAATCTGTTTTATGCAGCAAAATTATTCCACAGTTTGATAAGAAATGAAAGCGCACATGAATGTTTAATGAAGTAAGGAAAGGCAATCCTTACCAAAATAATGTAACTTTTAGAGTCTGTGAACAAAACTTGGTGCCCAAGCCCTATTCACTGACATTGCCTGAAGAGATGGAGCCAGAACATCTTCTGCCAAAGATAGGGTGTTCATCACACCCAAACCTTTAATAGACTTACTCATACAAGAAAACAATGGCTCATGGGCATCGTAGGGGCTCATGTAGAAGAACCTCTTGGCAAAAATATGAGACTATTCACTATGCCCCTGGACACTGGACTTGGGAACAGTACTGAGGCAATACCATATTGAGACGACCAGCAAAGCGGTCCAAGAGGAGCCAACCCAACACAGTGTTCAAAATCTGTGGTGACTAGGAGACTTCTTTAGAGGAGGCAAAGTGTTGGCTGAAGGAATCTGTGTATTGCCCAGACCTGCAATAAGAACGGCGGAGAGGCAAATGATATGAACCTTTGCTTACTGTCTTATCTTGAGATGGAATCGATCTGTTCTTTGGTGCCACTCATAAAATTTGATGTAAACATTTGCGGTTGTATTGTCTGTTTGGGCCGGAGCTGGGTTTCCCTGGATCAGTCTGGTCTGCTTGTAAGCCTTGCCACACAACAGTGAAAACTGCCTCCTTTTTAGTATCAAGGCTCTCTTATTGACAAAGGCCCTTGAGCGGACGGTCCTGCAGGTGGCTCTACACCTCCGGCCACTGGTAACCACTATCTGAGGAGGAACGAACAGACATTCCTTCTATCGTATATGGGGGGGGTGGATCACCAGCTGAGCTGTCTTCAGAGGAGGCAATAAAGAAATGGGATCCATTGGGCTGCTTTGCAGAACAGTCCAAACATGAGCATATAGCTTGCATGCCTCCCTGCACCCTGAAGCCACCAAAGGGCTGGCGCTTCGGGATGTCAAAATACTTCCCGTATGTTTTTTACATTTCTGAACTCGATCCAGAAAGAGAAACACTCAGCCCAGGTTCATCCTGAAATTTACTCCAATAAACTGTAAATCCTGAATCCAGGTTAGATGGGACTTATTGTCCAGTTGAACAGGAATCCAAGCTGCACAATCTGGCTGTGTCCTGTGATGGTGTGTATTTGTACCTGCTAGTTATGCCGGTATGAACTAGAATTATCTTCATTGTGAAGGAATGGAAATCTAGGAGGAGACAAGAGATCAAAGGGGAGAACTGTAAATTGATACTAGGAGTTGAATACTGCAAGCCAAAAACCTCCAATCTCCTGATTGTACTGGAAAGCGATGGTATATATTTTGTAGCTACAGAGATGCTAAAAACATCATGGAAAATCCATCCGTAAGATCTGCTGAAAATGTCCACACTGTATTTTATAGTAGGGAAAAAGAATTCTGAACTTTTAGATCCATAATGACGCTAAAGCTGCCAATGTGTTTCTGCCTGGAGTACAATGGACTTAGCTCTGTTTTTGGAACAAGTACCTCTCACTTTTAGGGCAGAAGTTCCAATGTCAGTGATCTGAATGCAGACCGTCTCAAAGGCTGTCAAACTGTTAAGTGGCAGAGAAGAAAACTCTACTTTGTAAACTTCACTGATAATTTAAATACCCAAACGGTCGTAGCCGAACAGGTCCATGTGTTGTAAAAATGTGTGATCCTTTCACCCACCAGAAAAGATGGAGAACAGATGCTTAGCATGGTCTAAATCAAGGAGATTTGGCAGGCGAGGAAAAGCTGGTGGTTTGTGGAAACCTTTGGGAAAATATTGTTTGTCTGGACTTCCTCCTTTGGAGGAGTGGGAAAATCTCGATGGTCTGTTGGAGTAACGAAAGGACCTGAATATAGATTTCTTTTGCACTCCCTTTCCTTCCAGTTCTAATCAAATCTTAATGATGGGCAGTATTTATGGCACCCAGGGCCTACTCATATTCTTTGTTTAGTTTGCATTTCAATAGCTGATCAGTCCTGCAATGCCTTTCCCATTTTGGATGGTTGAGTAGAGCTTCTGGAAGTCCTTTACCAGGGATTAAGATGCACAGGTCTCAGTATCCATAGACCAGTTTAAGGCTGCACAGGCAGTCCTGTCAAGTATCACGCATCAGATGTGACACGAACGCATTTCAGTGTAGTGATCCGCATCACCGCACTGAAATGCATGGTCACGCATAATGCAAATGAGAGCTGTCACAGAAAGTGTGCTGTAAACAGTGCGTCGCAGCTGGCGGCACGCGTCAGTGCTTGCAGGGGCTGCTCTCCTGTAGGTTTGGGATCCTTCCTCGCAAAGCTGGCTCAGGCTCCAGGCTCAGAGTGGCAGCCAGTGCCGCTACAATGTATCTTTGTTTTAGTTCTGCGGGGCGCGCAGTTGGGCTCTGAGTCATTAGTAGACAGCTTGAGTGGCTCTATAGCCTGGCCCAGCGTTCAGTGTAGCGCTTCACAGCATGACATGACATGACGTCACATCCTACTTCCTGCCAGAAAGTGCAGCTGGGAGTTATTAAATGTTGCGAGGCTTCCCGATGCTGAGGACTGACCCATCTGCCTAGTGTTACTGTTAACTGAGTTCTTTACAGTTACTAACTTGTTAGTGGGTGACAGGGCCCGGGGGGCATCATGGTGCTACTCGGCCCCGCAGCACGCTACTGTAAGCACCAGTCACTCAAACTGAGCTGCCCAGCCGCCCGTGATATGGGGGAGGCAGGCTCAGGAGCTTAATCGTCACGCTGCCCACCAGCACCTGAGAGCTCTGGACGGCCAACATGATGCAGTTAAGCGCGGTGAGAGGATGAGGGCATTTCACCGGTGCAGTCATGGCGCTGCCTTAGCCTGGAAAGAGGAGAGTGCGAAGACGAACTGTCAACTGTAAGCGAACTCACCATAACAGTCACTAACACTATCAAAATAATGTCATTTTAGGAGTGCAGCTTATTTATTTTAATAGTGCTGTAGCAAGCGCCGGTGCGTTCATTATGGCTTCCTTGAGGCCGAATAACTTGGGACAGGAACAGCAGCAGTCGTGTGCCACTGCTCCCCAGGACAGGCACCAGCAGCATTCAGTGGTGCGAACCCAGGAGTGGGGAGCGACGTAGGGCCTAATTGTAGGGGTTATTCCAAGCCAGGTGCGAAGAGGGGTTCTGGCTGGGGGATCCATCGCAGGCATATTTAATTTTGGTGCTTCCATGGGAGAGATGAAGAGCAGGTCAACGAGTCTAGCCAGGGGTTAGTGCAAGGTGGCAAGGCAAGTTCACAAAGAGACCCTCAAACTGTTTGAGTCTTAGGCAGCTGTAGGCAGGACAGCTAGGAGGGCGAGGTATCCAGTGTACAAAGGTAAGCAGTTCGAGGACATATGCATGTTCTCTAGCAAAGCAGCAGACACAACTGCAGGTTCGGGCATAGGAGCTCCCTGGGAGTTCTCCAATCAATCAATCATGCCATTTGTATAGCGCACTACTCACCCGGGAGGGTCTCAAGGCGCTTGGGGGGAGGGGTATGCTACTGCTCAAACAGCCAGGTCTTGAGTTGTTTCCTGAAGGCGAGATGGTCCTGGGTCAGCCGAAGGTGGATGGGGAGGGAGTTCCAAGTCTTGGCAGCCAGGTAAGAGAAGGATCTTCCTCCGGTGGTGGCTCTTCGGATGCGTGGTACGGCTGCGAGGGCGAGGCTGGTGGACCATAGCTGGTGGGTGGGCGTGTAGAAGGTCAGGCGGTCGTTGAGGTACTTGGGGCCCAGGTCGTGGAGAGACTTGTGTGCGTGGGTGAGGAGCCGGAACGTGATCCTCTTGTCGACGGGGAGCCAGTGCAGGTTCCTCAGGTGGCTGGAGATGTGGCTGCGTCGGACATCCAGGATGAGTCGGGCGGAGGCATTCTGGATGCACTGGAGTCTTTTCTGTAGCTTGGCTGTGGTTCCAGCGTAGAGGGCGTTTCCGTAGTCCAGTCAGATGGTGACGAGTGCCTGGGTGACCGTCTTCCTGGTCTCGGTCGGGATCCAGCGGAAGATCTTGCGAAGCATACGCAGGGTGTTGAAGCACGATGAGGAGACGGCGTTGACTTGTCTGGTCATCGAGAGGGAGGGGTCCAGGATGAAGCCCAGGTTGCGAGCGTGCGTGCGTGGTCGGTTGGCTTGGGTGCGGTGCCCAGGGCTGGGGGCCACAAGGAGTCATCCCAGGCGGAGGGCGAAGATCCCAGGATGAGGACTTCCGTCTTGTCCGAGTTCAGTTTCAGGCGGCTGTCCTTCATCCACTCGGCGACGTCTTTCATCCCTTCGTGTAGGCAGGTTCTGGCGGTGTCGGGGTCTCTGGTGAGGGAGAGGATCAGCTGGGTGTCGTCGGCGTAAGAGATGATGTTGAGGTTGTGCTGGCGTGCGATGGCTGCGAGAGGTTTCATGTAGATGTTGAAGAGGGTGGGGCTGAGTGAAGATCCTTGCGGGATGCCGCAGATGACTTTGGTGGCCTCGGAGCGAAACGGGGGGAGGCGGACTCTTTGTGTTCTTCCGGCGAGGAACGAGATGATCCACTCTAGTGCCTTCTCTTGGATACCGATGTTGCTGAGGCGCTGGACTAGGGTGCGGTGGCAGACCGTGTCGAACGCAGCGGAGAGGTCCAGGAGGATGAGGGCCACTGTTTCCCCCTTGTCGAGCAGGGTCCGGATGTCGTCGGTGGCTGCGATGAGGGCGGTCTCGGTGCTGTGGTTGGCTCTGAAGCCGGACTGCGAGGGGTCGAGGGATCCGTTCGTCTCGAGGAAGGCGGTCAGCTGTCTGTTGACGATCTTCTCGATGACTTTAGCAGGAAAAGGGAGGAGCGAGATGGGGCGGAAGTTTTTGAGATCGGTGGGGTCCGCTGTAGGTTTCTTCAGGAGGGCGCTGATCTCGGCGTGCTTCCAGCTCTCCGGGAAGGTGGCGGTGTTGAAGGAGGCGTTGATTATGTTCTGGAGTTGGGGTGCGATGGTGGAGTCGGCCTTCTTGAAGACGTGGTGTGGGCAGGGGTCGGTCGGTCGGTGATCCGGAGTGGATGGTGTTCATCGTGCAGGCTGTGTCTTCGGTGGTCACCGTGGTCCAGGTGCGAAGGGTGGCGGTGGGGGGCGTTGGTTCGACGGTTGGGTGCGTGGGGCGCCGAAGCTGTTGTGGATGTCGGCGATCTTGCGGTGGAAGAACGAGGCGAGGGAGTCGCAGAGGTCTTGTGACGGAGTGATGTCGTTGGTGCTGGTGCTGGGGTTGGAGAACTCCTTGATGATAGTGAAGAGCTCTTTGCTGTCGTGGGCGTTGTTGTCCAGTCGTTCCTTCAGGGTTTTCTTCTTGGTGGTGCGGATGAGCTGGTGGTGCTTGCGGGTAGCGTGTTTGAAGGCGGTCATGTTGTCGGTGGTCCGGTCGAAGAGCCAGGCTTTCTCGAGGGTGCGGCAGGTCTTCTTGGAGTCCTTGAGGTAGTCTGTGAACCAGGATGCCTTCTTGCTTCTGGATCTGCTGGGAGGGTTCTTTAGTGGCGCGAGGTCGTCGGCGCAGGCGGTCAGCCACTGTGTGAAGTTGCGGGCTGCTTCGTTGGGGTCCGTTGTGTTGGCGGGTGGGCTCTGGTTGAGGGAGGTGGTGAGCTGGTCTGCGGTGATCTTGCTCCAATTCCTGTGAGGTACCTGTTGCGGGTGGTGGTGGGTCGTGGATCTTTTGAAGCTGAAGTGGACGCAGCTGTGGTCGGTCCAGTGGAGTCCGGTGGCATGGCTGAAGGTGATGTACTTGCTGGAAGAGATCTAATGATGCCTTTCTGCCCGGTAGCGCGGGTAACTGACTCGGTCCAGTGGCGGTTCGACATGTTTATGCCAAATAGCTGGAATATCTTAAAATAAACAATTCTGTGCCATATATGTTTTTTAGACTAGTCTTACAGCCTGCTGCATGAAACACATTGGTACAATTACTCGTACATCATAGTGCGGGGCAACTTACCAGACCCTGGCCAAGGTGGTCGACGCTGCGCTTTGGAATTATTTCTGCTAGTCCGTGTCTCCTAAAATGTCTTTTTTAAATAATACACAGCCTCATAGGTAGGCTATGTGTACCTCAGCCAGCCTCTTCACCTGAGGCTTGTCCTAACCCCCTCCCAATCATGCCTCATTGTACTGTAATTTTATGTGCTCAGAATAGGCATGCTACTTACTCTCTTAGCCACAGGTTAATGATAGCTGGTGGCGCCGTACTATAATCAGCAAATTGATTTTTATTAAATTGCTCAATTTTGAAAAAAATTACACTTGCGCCCGAATTGTGACCCCTACCCATGTATGTGACCTTCCATTTCTGGTGTTTTCCAAATTCCGGCAATTTTAACCTCTTCTTAGAGTTTATTGTTGCTCTAACTGGTGTCATTTCCTAACATTTAAATGTTTCCTTCGTTTCCATTGCTTGATTTTGTTCTGGAGAAAGTGTCACTCATAGTTGTTGGAATGTCACTCATAATTACACTGACATTATAAAAATGTCACACATAGCAATCTGAAACCTTGACAGCTATGCACAGGCCTTCATGAAAAGATCTATTTTATGATAGACTGTCATCTTCACCCAAAACTACCAACCTGCCATCAAAATTAATAACTCAGGAAGCCACTTTGATCGAATGAGCTATAACTGTGTCTGCATATTGCAAATTCTAGTAATGGTAAGGAACCTTATGATTGCAACTTTTTCTCAATCTTTATTTACCTTTTTGATGACATCTAGAAGCTGGTGAATGGGCACGCCAGGTCCTGGATCTTTGGCAATGTCAGAAAAGAACTCCTCTTCCGCTGAGTGGAGATTCTGCCTCCTGAAGATCTAGATTCTCCTGAGCATGACCATACACCTCTGCTAAATATTTGCCTGTTGAATCCTTCACACAAACTCTTATCAGATGAGAAGAAAGATGAAGAGTAGTCCTTACAATGATTGCGATCTTTTCTCCTCCAGCATGAGTAAGAAGAGTTCTTCTGGGTCTACTTAAAGGGCTATTTAGTCCACTTGCTCAAACCTTTTGCCAATACACCAGAATCAGTTTGATCATTGTCAGGCCCCTCATTAGGTGGTAGCAATGGAGCACTCTGTTCTGAAATAGATGATTCTCCTAAAGACAATTCTGCAGGCTTGCTTGAGAGCTCTCGCCCATAATGATACAACAGGGTAAATGTTAAAAGTCCTGGGGCAAGCATTACCCAAAATAGTGAAGAGGTTATTAAACTCCTTGACGCCCAATGAAAAAGCTGTAGAATGGCAAAAGGTATTTTGGCAATTCATTGTAAAAGGAGAATTTTTCAGAAATGTTTTACATAAAACAGACGTATAATAATGGTGTGATGCTTGTCAATAGTCAAATTTTTGTAATGACTTGACAGAAAAACCTCATGGCCACCTTAAAATGTTTGCCCAGCCGGGTAGGCGATATCACTAAAGTAAATACTGAAGCAAAGCGTGGAAACCATGCCACTCCACTAGCCCAGTTTCCCCAAGAATTGAGAAGCAAAACAAAAGCTATTAACTGGGTTATTCTTTTAACCTGGGATCTGCTCTGAGAGAGGAGGGTAGGGCCCCTTACTAAGCATCTTTAAGGAAAATGGATGTAATCCTATGATTCAGAGGATAAGGAATCCCACCATGGAAGTGCATCAAGCAGTACGAACAATGATGATAATTAAACTCTCCAGCATACTAACACCTCCTACCAGATGTGTGCAGATGATACTCAGATTTACATGAAGATCTCATCTCTTGAGGAGATCAAGTCAATGCATAATGCATTAAAGCGAACTTTACATTGGCTAACCTGCAATCATCCTAAACTCAATCTGCAAAAAACAGAATTGCTCTTGATTTCCTTGCCCAAAAGCTCTGCCGATCTTAAGGAGTTGACCAAGTCGATCACTGCGCTAAACTGCACTACTGTCTTGGTTGACTCCTCCAAATCTTTGGGTATTTCTCTTGACAATAACTTAAACATGCAATCTCGCATAGCTCAAGTGAAAGCGGGAGCTGAGTCTTTCTCAGGAAATTGAAACCATTCATTTTATCTACTGACCTTAAAATAGCAGTACAATCCTTAGTCATTTCTAGGATCAAGTATGGTTGCACCACACTTTCAGGCTTACCCAAGATATCCACCGCTCCCCTAAAAACGTGCCTCAATGCTGCAGCAAGACTCCTAACAGGATCAAAGAAATTTGACCACATCTCTCCTCATCTGAATGCTTTGAACTGGCTTCCATTCGAAGCCAGAATTCAACTTAAACTGGCTTGTATTACTTACAAAGCCACCCACCACAAAACACTGATGTATATAGCCAAAAAAAAATCAAGATCTCTGCAGGAGGAAGACCCTCAGGCGGAGCACCAGGGATCTAATCCTGAAACCACCCTTATTCCATAAGAAAACCTATGACCGAGCCTTTTCTGGAGCATCCCCTAGAAACTGGAACTTGCTTCCCCTCACATCAGAAGAATGAGTTCTACTTCTGCCTTCAAGAAGGAGGCTAAGATCTTCATTATGACCAAATTCTTACCATAAGCGATCGACTGAACTCCATCCTCTTCACCCCTCATTCTAACCTGCCACCTAGTCCATTATTATTTTTTCCATTGGCTATGACTCTGCTTTCTCCATTTAGCTCTATCAGAACAACTATGTTCCTGAATTGCTGCATTACAGCAAGTCCTTACTAGCTGAGATCTTTCATTTATTGTACACTTGTTTTTCTATTTGCCTATAACATCATCAAAGTAACATTGTCTAACTCAATTACTCTTCATTGACCCTGTTTTACTCCTATCTCGCTGTTGTTCCCATGCTTTGTTTGTTTATCACTTTGTGTCGTTAACTTGCTGTTTTTGTTTACCAGTATGTTCTTGTTAAGCTCTCTGATACCCTTGGGTCATGTTCGCGCTATATAAAACTTTCAATAAATAAGATTATCCAGGTTGTTATGAAACGAGCTCTCTGTAGTCGACGACCTGGTTAGTTTGTTGCTCACACCACCAGAACTGTGAAAGAGTTTGTTTGAAAAGATATCTCCTTCTATCCCATTATTGTACATTATTAATTTATAATGTAGGTGTCATAGAGGCACTTAAATGTAAAACCTTAAAGAGATTCAAATGTTTTGATTCTTTTACACTCAGTAATTTCTAGAATAGTTGCTCTTTTTAGTACACTGTTGTTAATTTACACATCATTTCCATGAAAAAGACTGAATCCCTCTTTCTCTCCTGTTCTTACTCTATTAAGTATGTAGAGTTTTATTTCTTCTGTATATGGGAACCCCCCTCACCCAAGTCCATCCTTTAGCGACGTACTCACAATCTTGACTGAAAGTTGCATATGCCGATGACATTGCCATCTACTCCATAGATGTGGCAGAGGCATTGCAGGGGATATCTGCTGAAGCTAATACATTTGGGGCCGTGTCGGGATACAAATGAAATGTAAATAAAACACAAATAGTAGCGAACTATAAACCTGTGGTACCCATACAAGGGATCTGTTGGGCAGCCACTTATTTGGGTGTTAAAATCTCATCTAAAATAAATGAGGTAATTATATTTAATTACGATGCTCTACTAAAAGAAATTTCCCTCTTATTAAAAAAAATGGCATAAGGTCCCCCTGAATATCATCGGCCGGATTAATTTAATCAAAATGAAGGCACTTCCCAAATTTCTTTATTTATTCCAGTCCATTCCGTTATGTCTTAATAATTCGTTTTTTAAGAAACTCGATGGGATACTTAGCAGTTTTATCTTGGGGTATCGGAAAGCGCGCAGGTCGATGGCTCTACTTAAGCTTTCTCTAGATAAAGGTGGGCTTGATATCCCCGATTTCAAATTATATTTTTTGGCAACTTTTTTTGGTCGTCTCTGTAGCTTACTTAATATGGATAATCAACTCTATTTTCACATTTATGTTAAATTCTGACTCTAATATGTTTTTATTAAGAGTAAATGATCCCAATTACTTTAAAAGGGTGAAATTCAAGACCGCCAGCGATACAGTTAAGATTTGGTTCACAATTTTGTCAACATGCAAAACTTCTTTTTTTCACCCTAAACTTTTTTTTATGGGGTAATCCGGGACTTCCTGGAATCTTCAATGATGGTATGGCAAATAAATGGTCTGCCTATGGAATTAAACTCTAGGGGATCTATATGGTATCCATGGTTTTTTGGACTTTGAGACTCTTAAAAATTTATATAAGTTGTCTGAAGCCATTAGACTCAAATCTATGCAAATTCATGAATATTTTATACCAAGATTAAGGTTCGGGAAATCGTGGTCTCAGACATATGGAACTGTTTTTACTCACTTAAGAATAAATCTTTAATCAGTGAAGGTTATAAATGTCTTAACTCCTATAAAATTTGTGACTGTTTGAAACTTGCTGAGAAATGGAGTACAAAGTTTGGCTCCAATATAACTGCTAATAAGATCTCTGCTTCTCTGTAATATCAATAATCTTGTACAATCTTCGAGTTTAAGATTACAGCAATTTAAGACAACATGCTTATTATACTACACACCAGAAAGGATTTCCAAATGGTCCACGAATAATCTTTTAAGCGATCGGGCTAAGTGTCCCAAATGTGACCTTGTGGCGGCAGATCTGGAGCACATGTTGTTTTCTTGCCCAGCTCTGACTGAGTTCTGGTCAGACCTGGACAAGATTTTGAACCAAAAACTTACTAGACCACCCTCTCACAGCATCATCCGTATTATTAGACATACACAGTCACTCTTCCGCAGAAAGATCTAGTAACTATTTTATTGTCATGTGCCAAATTGACTGTCGCCTGAGTTTGGATTTCCCCGAAACCACCCCATATTATGGAATGGTGGTCCTTGGTTAACTAAAATTTACACTATGGAGTCTGCTCTAGCCAAAATAAGGTGTTCGATCATTAATGAAACTTGATAAAATCTGGGGTACTTTTATATAAATCTCCTAGTAATATCATCAATTAATCGGGTAAATATGCTTTTTTCCTCTGACTAATTTTTCATTGGATTTATAATTGACTGCTTTGTTTTGTCCGGCAACGCTCTTTGTTATCTTATGTTATAATATAGTATTGATATGTAAAGAAGTTATATCCATTCTGCTTAATTGTTTCTTTCTCCCTCCACGTTCTTCTGCTTTGATGTATTGTTTTTTCTTTCTTGTGTTAATAAAAAATCTTTAAAAAAGAAAGTTGTACATGTAGTGACAGTGTATCAATGAACTGGAGAAAAAGGGTCAATTTAACGTTCTTAAAAAATCACTAGCTGTGTTGCGTTTCATATGCAACATTTTAGTAACTTTCAGTCTGTTTAAGCAAGAAAGATTCGTTTTTTGAGTTGTATTTTCATTTCCTGCTCTCATCTAAGCATAATACAATTGTTGTTTTAAATGATTGGTAAAGGTGAGCACTCCCAAATAGGATCTTGTTGTAAGTTACTGTTGATAGTGAGTGCAAGGAAGTCATTAAGAGTAACACACCTTACCTGCATAAAATGTGATTTTATACAATACAACACATCTATTACAACAAGCTACTAATTCAAACCTATTCATAACCATGCATTTACCACTACCACATGGTAAGTGACAAGGTTATTGAAAATGCATTCCATTTTGAATGCATAGGTGGTAAAGGTTGAAAGTAGTTAGTACTGGGTGGTTAATGGGGTCGTAATGGGTTGTGTTTTAGTATTCAGTGAAGAGTAGCTGTAAGAGGGAGCAAGGGGGTTTTTGGATTTAGATAATGGTAGCGGTAAGGAGTAGTAAGGGGTTTTCAGGGTTCAGGGAAGGGTTTTCAATTACATTTGTCACTTTTTTCTACTTTAAGGACTGAACGTTAACAATTACATTTAGCAACCACTGTTTTTCTCTGTGATATTCAGAAACATTTCACGTGGCAGATAAGGCTACCTCGTTACTTTACTTGTATGTGTATAATTATTCTGCTAAGAGCGCTCCAAGTAAAATAACCCATGCCACTCTTCAGAAACCTGTCAAAGAATAGCAAAGGGATATAAAGCTGGGGGCTGCCAAGAGTTGAGTTTCAGATGTTACCGTGGATATAAGTAACAAACCACATTGGAAAGAATACAATTTAAAAATTACAAAAATTGATGTGTCCATCTATAACGAAACTTGTGCTCATGTAAAGCGCTCTGATACCCAATATCTCCATGTCGAGTTCGCGCAATGTAAAACCCTTAAAAAAAATAAAAAATGTTATGAAACTAGTTTATAGAACCAAACGTTGAAGGGCGCTATTCTGAAGAAATATTTTAATAGAAGCTGGAGTAGGAGGTGTAAGTCCTTGTTGGCACTGAAGGTTGTACACACTGAGAATTCTGACTATTCAATACCCCAAAGCTATAAGAATGGCTGGGGTGGCAGCCTGCAGGTAGTGGTCATTTTTTAAAAAATTGGAAATTGAATATTGAATTCCTAATAACTGCCGTTGTGGTCATCTCTAAATTGGTCCGACAGCACAACCTTGTGGTTGAGTCTCATAAACACAGGTGTTGAGAATTAAGTGCATGATGACGGAAACCAGCTCAAACAAATTACGCACTGGGCATGCCTAGCACCAGTACTATCTACTAAGGTGGTCATCAGGCAGGCGGTCATCGGCCAGGCGCGCAACACCCATTGGAATCAAAGGGCTTCCCTGTACAGCACTGCATCCGACCCTACCCAGTCCTGATGATCCCGATTATTGTGGATCGAAACGCCGTCGACTATTCAGCACGATCATAGACGCCCTATACAAAGTGGTTCACGCATAATACATCAAATCTAAAACTAATTTTCAGAACTACCTGGAACCACATTGTTTTTACTCACTGTATATATCTATGGACCAGTCACTATGCGCCGTCCACGCTGATCACATTGTCACCTGCGTCGCTTCCGTGTTTTTCACTCACACACTTGAGCACCAAGTACATTTTGGGTTGTTTTCAATTGTTGTATTTATTTGTATATCGCAGTGCTGCAACAACTGCTAATTGTTTTTTTCCCTTAACTAAATTGTGTATATAAATAATGCCATGAGCACATGCTATAATCAAATAGTCTCCTTGTTTCCCTCTGGATAATGTTGTATTCATATCCTTACTAATTGCCTTTGAATTATACCAGTTGGGACACTGTGTTCTAATAAAAAATCCATCACAAGCACAGCGCGACCGAGGCTCGTGACGGAGCGGTTCCGTCACAAGCATGGGAGCGCCGCGGGCCCCCTCCCCTAGCGCTCCGGCGGAATTGCCACCGCAGCGAAGGTGTTAAAAGACCATGTGCATGTTAATGAGACTTTGTTGTTTTACCCCTTCCAAGAGCCCCTGCCGCTCCACTCAGCCTATTGCTTAAAGTTTCAGCCCCCCGAAAGTTTTCCTTAGCCCCCCCTGTCCCCCCGCCCCCCGAAATGTCGCTCTAGTTGCGCCTCTGTCATCGGGTACACCCAGAGAAGTTTTAATTTTTTAAAGGAGCTACCCTGAGACACAGGACGGCTAGCTCTTCCTATGATGTTTTCACAGCAGCGTCCCCACACGAGTCCTACAGAGCAACATTCCACTGTCGACAGCAATCTGCGCGTGGTGCTGGCTGCCATCTGAGCAATTATTTTCAGCTTCAAATGCATTTGCCACTATCTATAAAAGGAAAGTAAGCCAAGCATTCTGCCGTCATCGTCCGGCCGGTAATTGCAGTATTGTTAGAGGATAGGACAACCTGTGTGCTGGTTCCTTGATGATAGCAATGGCGGTGCTTGTTGCTATTGAACTATAATAAATTACAGGCAGATTAGCAATTTTTGTGTTTAGGTCTTGCTGTAGCTGTTTGCTGTTGGAAACCTATTGTACACAATGCAATGGATAGTTTGTTTGTAGTCCGCACTCGCAGTGGCGTAACGAAACTTGAGGGGGCTCCCCTGCAAAGCATATGGAGGCGCCCCCCTCGCCGTCCGGCCCACCACCTACCACTTGGCCCTACCACCCAGAAATCTAGTATATTTTGATTTGAAACCTCCAACATTTAAATTAAATGCTGCTATATTGTCTTTCTCTAATGAGAAAATGGGAACAGTAGAGTTTCAGTATAAGTTAAACTATTGTTATTCTGGCATTAATAGGGATCGAGGGTGTAGGAAATAATGTGCTGATCCTGCAACAAACTTCCAGTCTTATGATTAGGGTTGCCAGCTCATTTTGATGCCACATACAGGACAAAAGTAAGTAGTCGCCTAAAACAGTTTTTTCAGCACTTATCTGTGCATACTTCGAACGGCAAATATACATAGAAAACACTTTTAATTGTTTTTATGGGCTGCCTGAATGATCCCTGACTGGTAATTAAAGGGAACAAAGACAGAAAAGTCACATTGCAAATGAATACATACATTTTTATTTATAACCCTATTTAGTGTCGAGGCTAGGTCTTTCAGTGTCGTTAAACACATGGCTGGCATTTTTCTTTTGGCAACCCTACTTTATATTCCCTTTCATGAAATGCCTTCTCACACTACAGCAGTAAATGTAAATTTCAAATGTAAGGAATAGGCCCCTGGGGAACTGCCTGGAACCAGAAAAAATTAAGCCTCTGTAACCAGTTTACAAAGGTATGCAGTGGTGCAGTACATAATGAGAAGTCCGTGCTGTGCATAAGATAAATATTGCATCCTGTGCATTCTGCGCTTAGCGCTTTCCATGCGTTCTCATGCGCATTCCATGCGCATTGAGATGGGTGCCCTGTGCTGCACATTGGATGCCTTTCACCTCTTGACAGTAACACTCACTGTGACTTAGCCAATGGGTAGAGTGACGAGGCAAATGCCATATAGGCTGGCCACAGGGTACTGTTGCCACAGACAGCCTAATGCGATCTCCAGCAGCAAATAAGGGGCTGTTGATGGTCAGCCACAGTGTCCAGGAAAGTAGAACTGTGGTTCAACGCTGATACTACAAGGTCCAAGGGCGTCTGATGCCACTTCACTATCCCTGGCATTTTTGGGCATTGGTGTCCATGCTTTCTGCTTTAAAACTTGGAACCGCCTCACACAGCTTTCCTCTGATGACTCAGTTTCGCCAATTTTGAGTGTGGGCCTTTCTGCCCTACAGTTGCATTTCTGCCCTTGCCCTAGGAGGAGGGAATTGACTATCCAGCCTTGCCTAAACTGTTTCAAGTGTGGTATTCCCTCTCCCACCTCACCTACGCCAAGACATTTACAGCCAGTGCCAGGTTTTGCCTCCTGGTGCCACCCAAGTGCGCCCCTCCTGTGCCTGACGGGCTCATGCGCTCGGTCCTTTATCTACATTTCTTCTGAAGTGTATGCAATGAAGTCCTTAAGCAGGAGGAAGAGACTGCCCGAGCAGGAGAAGTGCTCCTATTTCAGATTGGTTCAGTACATTTTCTGTGGCTCTGTGCTCTTCGTAACTAAAGCAAAATATAACTTCCAATGAAAACTAATCTGTCTCAATGCCTGGCTGGAGCCCGCCGTCCGCGCACCATTTAATTAATGAGTTCAAAGGCCTGGCTGGGGCCCGCATGTGCCCAGTTGCGTGCCATTTAAATTCGGACATTTAGAATGTCACGTCAACACCTCAGCTCACCTCTGGCATGTGCTGGGCCCAGGCAGTTATAAAGAAACAATGGTCCTGGAACAGTTATTCAAGGAAGAGTTAGATTAACAGAATTATCAGCTTCTTTGAGCTTACATTAATCAGCTCACAAACATCTGTAAATAGTGAAAATAATTAAAACAAGCAGATGTGCAGAAAAACCACTAAGTATTACTATATATTTAATGAGTTGATTAAAGGAACAATCATTAGATGGTCAAGAAGGTAGGAGAATGTTCTTGGGAACGTGTAAGAAAAAGTGCTAACGTTTATATATAGCAGTCAAGAGAGCTCAAAGTGTGTAGAAAAGTAAAGGGCATGTATCCAATAAACGGTTAGTTGCAACCTGGCCACATGCAAATTATTCATTTTAATAATTTCTAAAATTGTAAGGAGAGTTTCCTTAAGGCTGTAACCAGGGGTAATGGGAAAGGGGAAATGGGTCCAGGTGCGGTAGGGGGTAGCGTCGACGTTTCGATCCGGCTTATCAGCAACTGAGGGACTTTAATACCTCAGCCATGTGGATCTTCCACAGGACAAGGGGAAGTGACCCTCCTCAATCTTCCAATGCTCTATTGGAGTACAAAACCTGGTTACACCAATGCCCGCAAAGTGGCAAGGGCCAACGAAGGACAAATCCCCGTTATTCAGTAGATTTAAACCATGACAGTGGTCCCCAGACAATCCATGGAATTAAATATTCAGGCCCGTATGTGTGGCAAGAGTTAGCTGAATGAATCTGGTAAACCTAGGGCTGCTACCACGATGGAGTAAGGAAGTCGATCAGATCGTCTCCAGTCGTATAAATTACGCTGTGCCCCAGTGACACCTGTGATGGATGGGTGTGGGGTGCATGTGTGGCCACTCTCCCCCAGGGAGTGGTTCGGGCACAAGTCTGGGGACCATGCGGGTGGATGGCATCCCCCCACTTATTTTACAGGGTGGATGCCGTCCCCCTTGCTCAAAAGCTGGACCATCTAAGGCACGAATGCGCTACCTATCAAAGTTCTGATTTGCAAATTGCTATTGACAGGCCAGGCGTGCAGAGCCCTTTGAGTTCAAAGGGCTTCAGCCCCCCTACTCCCCTCCCCCGAACCCCCCCCCCCCCCCCCCCATCCCGGGCTGAGACAGCTTCCCGGGCGCACACACAGCCTCACCCAAGTAATTCACAGGTCTTTAAAAGACAATTTGCTTGTGAATGAGGCTTTGTTGCTTTTCACTCCTTCTTAGAGCCCCTGCATCTCAACTCTGCATATGTCTGGAAGAGTCAGGTAGCGCTGTACCTCAGTATGCTTGATGACTTCTGTTCCTTCAGGACTCCTCTCAGGTTAAGGAGAGTGAAGGGATAGAAGAACACCTGGAATTGTAAATGTCCCGGTTTCCAGAGAGCCCTGTCATCTAGTCTCTGCATAGGCATTGGTGCCTGTGTCCCTCAGAAAACTCACTTCCGGGACCTACATTTTTCCATAGAAAAAGAGCATGCTGGCCAGTGATGTATTTCCTTCATGCCAGGCCCAAACACTGCTGTTTGGTTTCTAAAGCCCTAAAACCCTCTGGAGGCCAGGTGCTTGCCCTAACCTAAGGATTTTGTAGACTTCATGCAACCAAGGCTCACGTAGGTCAGGTGTTCCTCCTGACGCTGCACAGTGATACCAAACCATTAAGGTTGTGCCAAAGATAGGGATGTGAGGCAACCAAAGTATTGGGATTTCGTTTGAGGCGAGAACCTGCAGGTGATGCATTTGTCAGTGTGCTACGGTTATTATCAGTCTCAGCCTAAGCGTGCTCGTTGAACCCAAATGTCTCTAGTGCAGGCCCCGAAAGTGCCCAAAGGCGCAGGTGGAATAACCAGTTTACAGAGGATAGTATTCACAGACCCTCGGAGGGCCAGGGATCCAGCCCCTGGAGGGCCACGGAGCCAGACTTGGATTTCATGTCTAAACCCGTATTTGAGAGCTTCGTATCGAATACTAAAAGATATTGGACGACTTGTGTACTTTTAATTTGTAACAACACAAATTAGCCTTGTCCCGAAATCAATAAATACACTCCCTTAAGTTTGTAGTAGTGAGCAGCAGCTTTCCAATGCTGGACAGCCCAACAAAATACAAAAATATGGCAGCACTCCATCTGTTTAGTGTTCCTTGAGGGGACGGAGGCTGAAGGGGCTTTGAATGTGGCTTCCCTTGGCAGGCTCGGTACGAAGCCCTGCTCTTAACTCCGCTGCCTCGACACTTGGTACAAACGGAGTAGAAACAGCAAGGAAAGGGCTGCAACTTGCAAAACTCCGCGAATCCACACGTCACCGCCTCAGCCTGCGCAACTCATTGTTTTTTTCCAGTGAAGCACTGTTAAAAAAAAAAAAAAAAGCATTGGCATAGCCAATAGGTCTCGCCTTTGGGTTCTTAGAAGTGTCTAGCCAGTTGTGCTGCATAACGAAATACATACTTGTAAGGTCCCAAAGGCGAGACATATTGGCTATGCCAATGCTTGTTCAATATGTACTACACTTAATGCAGGTGCCCACCCGCTTCAAAGCACTGCTAACGTTGGCGAAAATGGGGAATGAGGCAGTGAAATGGACAGAGCTTTGCTCAGGATCACCCATTTAATCAGATGGAGAACCTGGGAATACTCTCGACAGGCAGGGTATTCATTTTAATAGTACGGAAACGAGCAAAGGCACACTGGAAGTGCAGGCGGAAGTTGCAAACATGTGGCTTACGGCAGACCCTCTTCAATTTTCCGATTCTTTAGAGAAGTAAACACGACAAGGAGGGGGTTTTACTTTAATCAGGAAAGAGGACTTTCCAGCTGATTAATTATCCTAAACTTGAAGAACAGTAGGGTGGGGGTGTTGTCTCAAAAGTCACCAGCAGAAGAGAGATTACAGCTTTTTCACTCTTGAGGGCCTCAAAGTGCCTAAAGAAATTGAATTAACCTTAGGGAGAGAGAGCTATTCTGGGGCTGTAACAGTCCTCAGAGTGGGTATTGTAGCCAATCTTGGGGCCTCCTGCGGATCATTGCTCCATCCTTATAGCCTCCAACAATTTCCGGAAGGATTCAAAGAGGAAGGTCCCAAAAGAAGGCCACCATAACTGGAAATGCTTCAAAGTAAAATGATAAACCTGAGACTCCCAGCATGAATAGCTTTCTCAGAGAAAAATGTTGGCCCGGACATGATACTTCATTTGTTTTCATGTGGCCTTTCTTCTTTGTTTACATTAATTATCCTATAAGGGAGTTGCAAGGCATCTCTAGAACACATTTTAAAGTGTTTTATGGTGTGGTTTGACAGCGCAGCCATCGCAGACAATAAGTGGGAATGTCTACAATGGGGCTTTGGTTCCGCCCACATGTTGGCAGTCCGGATTACATGCATTGGTTGGGCAGAAATTGCGTGCTTCCAAGCGTGCTCCAATTTAGGAAAGAGTTGGCAGCTCACCACTTTTATGAATACCAGAACACAATGTATGAACCATCTCCAACTCTGTTTCCGCTCCACTTACTAGTTGGCTTTATGGTTGTTTTTCAGCGTGTACAGCACTCCACTGCTTCTCTCTTCGCTGTACAGAAATAACATATACATACATGTATGCCAGGGCAGAGTCGGGGGACCCCGTGGGTGGACGCCGTCCCTCCACTTATTTTACAGGTCAGCTGCTTGCCTATAATTCATGTAAGACAGCACGGAGAGTCACTTAAAAGTGGAACAATTTTCTGTTTTATCCACTTTTAAAAATAAATGCCTGTATTTATCTGTAAAAACGGAGAGCCTTACACATCAGCATCCTGAAAACTTGGCATGCAATTATGTTTTACTATCCCTCGCTTACAGCACTTAATGGCTTGACAAATGTAGTTGTTAGCCAAACTTCATCCACATTCGGGCTCTTAATTCCTCCATACAGGGACCTTATGCCACAGGCCTAAGTACTGAGCAGCTTCAATTGTTAAATCTTGCAATACATGCAAATGATGGATCTGCTGCACATGTGATGTCAATTCTGGCTGTGATGTCACTTCCTGCGACACCACCTAACTTGTAGAGTACACCCATTTTTTTTTTTTTTTTTTTTTTTTTTTTTTTTTTTTTTAGGAATTGTGCCCTGGGAGTGGTTAACAAACTCTGTGTCTGCTGAGACACTAGAACGCGTCCAGCAGGACACACTACGTATGGACCCTTCCAGAAACTTCAAGCCTTTGCAGCAGCTACTAGCAATAGTCCTCAGATACAAAAGTAACCCGGGAATGTTATCCACTGCCCAAATGAAAAGAATAACATTGTACCCAGAGAGGTCTTTGCGTCTGACGAACCCAGTTCCACAGCAGAAGCCTTGGTGCAACTAGTGTATTTCTTGACAGCAGGGATAGAGGGTGAAAATGTCCAGAGTTGCGTATAACGGTCTCTTGGGAATGAGAAGTTGGTATTATACTGCCTTTTTAAAAAAAAAAATCAACCTATTTTGTACATTCAGTCTTTTCCCTAGGTTCAGAGTGAGGAACGCAAAAGAGTCCGCCAGATCGAAACGAAAGTCTAAATACGTCCAAACACGTAAGTAGAACCCTTGTTGTTTTTGACTAGATCTAATCTGTTCTCTAGAATATACTTGCTTCGCAAAGATCTTTTTTTTTGTTTCTCAAAATTCTTCTGACAAGCCCAGAGTTTATCAGTTTTGTGGTGAACTGATCACCAGCTCCTCCACCTTGTTCATGTCTCTCACCAGGGAACAGGTGAAAAGGCATGCGTTACTGTTGACTTGAGGCTTGATGGCGAGTGAAAAGTATAACCTTTGAAAATAGCAGGCTGGGATGTTCTAGTGTCCTGCATAAATACAAACCATAAAATCCTGAAATCAGTATGTGCAATTTAAAATACTCATGCATCCACATGTATTCTCTACAAAACAGTGTGGCAGAAGGCAATTATGTTTTCAGTGCCACATTAAATATAATATGGACATCTACATACAGTATAGTGTAAAAGAAGCTCTACGTTTTATTAGTTTCTTTTTGACATTCCCTCATTATCATTTCCTATTAAACTTTTGCCATTTTATTCAGTTTTATACACTTTTTTTAGTACTTGTTCCCAAAGAACAAAAATGAAATTGAAGCTAGTGCTTTTAAGGGCGAGCACTCGTGATGCACTGCATAGCAGTGCTCGCGTAGGCGAGCTGTTTTGTAGGTTTTCAAAATGGTCCTGGAAATTCCACACAGCTTGTGCGTGTTATTTCTTAGGTCCATTTTGATTGGGCTTGTAGTGCGTGTTGTCTTTAAACAGAACATGCAATAAGCCATAGGCGGTCGCATAGCTCCGCCCATGGCCTATTGGTGTCTGTTACGGGCACCAAAGCCCATATGTCTTCAATTATCGTGCCGACACGGGCGCGATAATTGAAGACGTATGCCTGCATGGCGCACGCGCGCCACTCACTGGCTTTTTTTTTTTTTTTTACTATTGCGAAAGTGATTGCTTTCAGTACTGCTTGTATCTTTTTTTGGATCCATTTCAAGGCGAAGCAACTTGGTGTGCGCTGAGCCGCGATCTCATAACCCAAGTTCGGCTTGTTTTTTTTTGTTTGTTTTTTTGTCTAACCAGTGTTTGGGTTTCTTCTGGAAAGCCTCATTGAATTATCCAATGTGCAGATGTTTAAGTTTCGAATGAAAAACGTTTTCTTCAGATAGATGTGAGAGCTGAATTTAGGGCGGAACTCGTTTAGCAGTCGCTAACCCCGACTGCACGATATATGATGGAGTTACATTTCTTGTAGTTTGATGCAGTCTTACATAATGCTCTCTGCCATCCCACACTTATGAGAATTGCTGCCACGTTGTGCTGAGACTTGAAACTTCATCCTAAACTGAAAAAAAAACTTTTTACCCAGCGGGTGCTGTACATGTCTGTAGACCTGGACACATTTGAATTATGCGAATGGATAATGGATTTTGCGTAAAAGTGTTTATTTTTCGCCCATGAAGACTGGTTTGAGCAGATAATGTCTTAGACACTGTGGAACTGTGCGCTTGCCACTACTACATGTGACACAAAAAACGTTCCCGCGATGCTGAGGAAACTATTAAGGGAAATATTTTGAACGTGTTTCTCGTGCGACTTCGGTGCTCGGAGGCATACCTAGCTTACATATTTCAACCAAGCGTATTTGTCACAATACACCTAATGTGCACAAAAATTACAGGTAATTTGTGTAGAAAATATTTTCGCAATATCAGCCAAATTTGTATGCAGCTGTTAAGCACTCAGTGTAATCTGCTCACTCATCAGCACAACGCAACGTTTTCCTCCAGTGTAAGGGGCTTCCCTCTTGAATGCTCTGTCCTTTTACAGATTTTACCAACATTGGACGCCTGCTCTGTGAGCAGCTGCAGTTAAAAGGCTGGGAAGCTTAACCATATTGGCTTTTCTTTAAAATTGGCTTTTATTAAAAATATACACTAAATGAGGCAGGCAGCGCTCTAAAGCGGAATCCCATATACTTGCTTTACTTTCCTCAGTCTCTATCATCTGGCTACTTGTTCTCCAGTCTCTGCTGTTCTTGCTCGAAAGTTCCTCCTAACTGCTTTTGACAAATCCTCATGAAAGGCTGAGGACATACCTTGCAGCAGTCGGTTTAGGGTTAGACTCTGAAAATGGAAAAAATAGTCCATTGTCTGCAAATTCAGCAACTGTCACGAGTGTGGCTTGTTAGTATTTGTTCACCCCCTCTGTGTTTTCCCATTGTTCTCTTGTAATTTAAAAAAATATATTAAAAAAATTGTAATGTATGTTTCCTTCCCTGTACATGCCAACCCACCTCCCACGCCTGTCATGGCATCCCCTAACAGTGACATCCCCTCTTGTGCGCATATCTCTGTCTGCATGTGTTTTTGGCTGTGTGCGCGTTTCTGTATCTGTATCTGTGTCTGTGTGTGCATCTCTATGTGCGTGTTTCTGTCTCTCGGTGCACATCTGTTTTGTGTGCGTGTCTCTATCTGCGTGTATTTTTCTGTGTGTGCATCTCTATGTGCATTTTTCTCTGTGAGTACGCCTCTTCTCGTCTCTATACGTGTCAGTCTGTGTGCGTGACTGTGCGTCTGTGTGTATGTTATGTGCGTGTCTGTCTCTGTGTGTTTGTCTCTGTGTGTATCGGTACATGTGTGTCTCTGTATATTTGTCTCTGTGTATGTCTACTGTTAGCCTCACTGGCAATGTAAACATGGCATGGGAACGCTATAATACACATACTTACTCCACAGATACATACAAACCTGCCATTCCCTAACACACACAGTACACAAACCAGCAAACATATCCAGCTAAATATAAACAATGCCAAATTCTCTAACTCGAACTAATGCGAGACCTGTTGCATTGCAAATGCTTGTTTAGGTTGAGCCTGGGCAGTGCATGCGCTGCTCTGCAAGGCATGCTGCATTCAGGTAGGGACTTGAAGCTCCACCTACTCCCGCCTATATTTTTAATTGGCTTGTGTCATTGTCCACTGTAAACTGTGGCTGTTCATTGGTACATAGGCTTAGTAGTCCCTCCTTAGTACTGCTTTGTCTCATTTTGTAAACTTCCATGACCACACCCCCTGTTACATGTGTTATTACTCCGTAGGCTTTAATTATGGTGTCCGAGCACTATTTTTTCAAATAGTTTTGTCCTGCCTGCTGTTGCCGGCAAGACACGCTCTCTCCTAACACTTTAAAAGAAAATTTTTTTTTAAAGCTCTGGCGTCAAACTCATGTACAATGTAATAGGTCTGCATTTACGAGAGTGAGTTATTGGCATTGTAAATGACAATGCCTTTTATTTATCGGTTTTAAAAATAGCAAATAAATACAATGCCAAAAGCTCAAACTCTTGTATAATGCGAGACCTATTACATTGCAAATTCTTGTTCACGCCTGTTTTCGCGGGTTGCACTGTAGGCTGGTATCAGCCCTTTTTGGGCAGGCTACAGCCTTTGAGACACACCCTTCTTTCAGCCTTTCTTCCATTTCTTACCCTATTTATGAATAAAACCAGCAAGAAAATCAATCGTTTTCTTTCTTCCGAAATTTAAGCGTAAATAAAAAAGAAAAAACACCATTTAGAAAATATTCGCTGCCCACACTGTGCTATCTTCGCCAGATTCCCCAATGCTCAACACGTAGCAAAGCGTTTTATATAGAATCGGGCTTCCCCAATGAGTAACTTGTGAGCTACTGTTAGCTCTGCCGCCCAACTACCTGTAAGTACCAATCCTGTGTCCTCCCCCCGCGGCTAATTTGTATAAAAAAAAATAAGTGTTGGGGCTCTTGTCAGGAGGCAGCTGCACCTGCCCATTTCTCCTGCTGGCACCACCTAATACAGAACCATGGAAGTGGGGAGAGGATGTGGCGTTATGGCCAGAGCTTCCGACTTCAGAGCTGGGGAACCAGGTTTGAGTCTCTGTGTTGGCTCAACATCATGTGATTCTGGGCAAATCACTTCAATCTCCCCGTACATGAATGTGTCCTTAACTGGTGCTTATGTAAAGCGCCACAATTCAGTGCCAATGCTGAACACCGGAAACCACAGGCTCAAATTAAGCACTGGCCCATCCCATTCTAGTAAGAAGCTTTTTCTTGGTTAAATTCGTGTATGTCTGCCAACATTGTGTACTCAAGACAAAATTAGTGTATTTTCAGGATCCGAGAACTGATATTTAGAGAAAAATGGCTACATTTATAAAATCTAGTTAAAGCTGATTTCGAAGTGACAAATCATGTGGAGAGACTTATTACTATTGTAATAACTTTCATGCCAGGTGCAGTGCACCTGTGGTTAGTTTGTATTACCCAGGTAGAGGCATTCAACATTGATATGGCTTTTTCAAGTTACAGCTGGTAATCTGTCTGATCACTGCTTATTTTACACACGGTGGCCATTTTATGTAATCCTGTCTAATGTGGTCACCGTTACAACACTAGCCATATTGGTAGCATGCAACGATTTTCATTGAACACAAGAAGCTTTTATTATTCAAGTTCAAAGATGCTTTATTCGGTATGTAGAAATAC
Organism: Lissotriton helveticus; assembly: GCF_964261635.1. NCBI lineage: Eukaryota > Metazoa > Chordata > Amphibia > Caudata > Salamandridae > Lissotriton > Lissotriton helveticus. The sequence goes on along the minus strand of NC_136065.1, from coordinate 509,031,434 downwards.
AACCATATAGCAACATACATAAAAAATAAATACAACAGACATATGTATCAATATTGTTTGCCAAATACCTTGGTTGCTTGAATACATTATACATTAACAACACATATCCGACAATCTTTAAAGTGCTTTTTGGTACATTTGTCTACTAATGTATGTGCAAGATTTAGCAATATCAAAGTGCAGAATCAATTATATCATCCTCACAGATGTATAACTTAAATTAGGGCGAATTTCTACCAATACATGTACACTTGTCTACTAATGTCTGTGCAAATTTAGCAATATTAAAGTGCAAAGATTATTATGTCATCCTTACAGATGCATAGCTTCCATTTGAGTATACTTCCACTAGAACATGTGCAAAAAAAATAGCAAGATAAAGTGCAAAGCAACTATACTGTTCTTTCTGTCTGCAATATACAATAGCAGCCTTTGTCCGGCATTAGTAGATGTGCAAATTAGCATAATAAAGTGCGGAGTGACAATACCATCCTTCCTAAAGTGCGATATGCATTACAAGTCCGAATACTTTAAGAATCTAACTCACCACGTTCTATTAGCTGTAAGTGGTATAAGTGGTAAAAGTGTTCAATTTCAACATAATAAAAAGTTCAAAAAAAGCATCATTGGTTGAATTCATACGATTGATTTTCGTACAGAAATACATTTTAAAATATAAGTTGCCACATGAAAACATACACCCGGGGTCTCTAAATTAAACATCAGTTGCATCGCTGTTTGTATATCACGCGTATTGTATTTTAAAAAGATGGGTTTCAGATAAAACTTCCTAAAAGAAGTATAAAAGTTAGAGGATAACATAAAATGACATGTGCTCTGTTTGGATTTATCACAGGGACCAAGACAGGTACCGGGTTTCCCAACCGGAGACGGGTCAATACAAAACGGTGGGAGTTAATACTAACAACAGTAAGATAATTTTGGTAGCCCTCATTAATATTATATTCCAGGTAGAGATTAAACGTACTTTGTTTTATATATCTTTCCATTCTAATCCAACTGTATATTTAAGGAATGAGACTTTAAGCTCCCGTTTCGACAGCGTAGACCCCGTTGTTAGATCTTTAAAGATGTTAAGACCATACAGTGTCTTATACCAATGTTGTATGTGGCTTAACCAGGGGATATTTGATCGGCGATCGAGTTTAATACAATTAGTAATTACATCCTGAGTGAACTTTCTCTTCCTTTGCCCAAATTGAGCACCATAGGGACAGAGGACGTAAAACAATTAAATCAGTAATATAATTTATGTCAAATTCCCTATGTATTATCTCAGTTGAGGCTGTAGCCGGGGCGCAAATTAATCGTTTTAAGAACACATTCTCCTCACGCTGAATCAAATTAGCACTCTGGGCATCATGCCCCCATACCCCGGCCCCGTATATGGCTGATGTTATGCATCTTGCATTAAATATAGACAACATTTCATGAATTCTGCGACCCCCCCCTAATTTGGCAGCAAATCTAAAAATACAACTTGTATTCCTAACCATTTTAAAAAGGACACTTTTTTGTTCATTAGCCCATCTCCCGTCTCCTGAAAAAGTAATGCCTAAATAAACTCCTGACAGATTCTAATCTCTCCCCATCTAAAAAAAAAAGGGCTTGCATTTTCTTGGTTTCTTGCCACATATCATTCTACCCGTCTTTCCTTTGTTAATTTTCAGCTTCCTACTTTCGGTAAATACGTGGAACTGATTAATTAGATGTTGCAATCCGTTATGAGTCCTGGAAAGAAGGACAGCGTCATCCGTGTATAAAAGGATTGGGATTGGGTTACCATTAATGATAGGTGCATCTGCATTAGTCCGTCTTAAAATTTGGTCAACTTGATTTATGAAAAGGGAGAACAGGAGAGGGGCGAGTACACATCCTTGCCAGATACCTCTCCTGATTTAAAAAAAAAAAAGGGGTGCACTCCCAATCTGTTCCAAATCTGACTTTACTAGATAGATTATTATACAGTCTGGCAAGCAGATGGATGATTTCAGTAGGGGCACCCATCGCCAACAGAATAGGCCAGAGCAGTGCGTGTTCCACCAGATCGAATGCTGAACTCAAGTCGGCAAAGCACAAGAAAAGATTACCATCTTTAGCTTTAGTATACTTGCCGACTAGGAGTTCCAGGTTCACGCACTGCTCCATAGTACCCATCCCTCTACGAAACCCATACTGCACTGGGGATAAGATGTCGTTTTCCTCAACCCAGGCTTCCAATCTCACTAATAGGACTCGACTAAGGATTTTAACTGTCGAGTCCAGAAGTGAGATGGGAGGGTAGTTTCGAGCTTCGGACCTGGATCCCTTTTTGTAGAGGGGTACAATAATTGACTGACCCCATGTCAGTGGTAGGCTGTCTTCCACAGCCGCATTAAAATAGCGTGTCAATATTGGTGCCCAGAGTCATTTCGTGTTTATAAAAGTCCATGGGTACCCCATCAGGCCCAGGTGCTTTACCACCCTTACTATTTTTGATCGCCTCTATGACTTCATCCAAAGTTAAAAATAACTGCATTTTCTACCATTTAGGGCATGGTACTATATCAGCATTTAAAATAGACCCATCTGGATTAAAATCAGAGTTAAAAATTTCTGAGAAATGAACAATCCATGCGTGGCAACTAACATGAGAACTGACTTCGGGAATATTGTCATTCTTTAAAAAGGGACCATTTATAGTTTCCCAGAATAATTTGCGATCTTTTGTTTCAGCAGCCATATCCAATTTATACCAGGCATCATTTTGCAACTTTTTTCCTAGATGCTAAGGTAGCCTTATAATTAATTTGCTCTTCTCTGATTCTATCTTTATCTCTAGGTTTATCATCAAGTGCTGTTTTTAACTTTTTTAGTGTCTGAGCACAGTGCTTGTCAAACCACACAGTTTTATTTCTCTTGTGCTTTCTATTTCTTACAGCCAAGGAGTTCTCAACAGTACTCGTTATTTTCAAAAAGTTAGTAAGTAAGGTGGACGCGATCACATTAGGTGTTAGGCAATAGTCAACCTCAACTACATTTACAGATAGTATCCATCATCAATTTATTGGGGTCTATTTTGATACATTTGATCCTCATGCCATTTGGTCTCTCGGCCGAGATCCCTTGGACGGGTCTACCATACACATTTGTCTTTGGGCCCCAACCCATTAATTCCACTGATATACTATTATGGTCACTCACTGGCTGCTCTATTACCCAGACATTGGAATAAACAGAGCCATTGGACACCAAAATATGATCAATGTGTGAGTGGGTGTCTCTCCCTCTGAATGTTGGGCACTTTTCATTATTTTTATTCTTTGTACATTCTAGTAGCTCCAGATTTAATTTAGCTACCAGGTTGTTCAGTGCACTACCGTAATTACTGTGGGGGAAGTGATTAAAAATAGTACTGTCACCACCCGGGTACTCTTCTCGATGTCCACAAATCCCCTTCCGGGCGTGATTACATGCTTTGATATTAAAATCTCCTACCCAGAGTATTACAGGACTTTTGTTTGAAAGTGTGATTGTACCGGATGTTGGGTGTGCAATAAGAGAAACAATCTTACCCCGATTGGGCCCCACAATATTATTATAAAAATTCACAATAACTAAATCCCTACCTTTACTGTGTGTTAATCACAAGACTGACGCATGCTCACCCACCTCCACATATCCCCCAGCATTAAATTCCGTTAACTTAGTGGAAACCAGGGTCAGTAGGCCGCCCTTTGCTCTGCCTGCCTTGGATGCTACTGCTGCCACGCTATAAGAAGTGTAACCATCAACTTGTATTTGATCTCTATGCCCCGTCTCTTGCAGACCTATTATGTCGTAGCCCTGTATAATAAAGTTTTCCCAAAAAGGGGTAGTTAGTTTAGAGGCAATTTCCGTTATATATATAAGTGGTGACCATAAGGGAATTGACGGGGTTGCCTCGTATAACCTCAGGATGGTCAGTCAATAATGATGATCCTAGACTCGCAATCATGTTAATATCTGTAGGTATGTTTACATTTGTCACAATTACACCATTATCTTTGCATTGTTCAATGCTAGTCAAGTTTGAATTTAACTCAGTGTTCGATTGTAGCTATGACACCAGATACAGTAATTTCAGGATGTGGGACCATAGATGAAACATTCAGTCAATCGTTCTCCTCTAATGAGTTGAACACCTGAAATCTGTTACAAATCGGAACTGTAAAGTTGTCGTAAATGTAAATGTCGGAATTTGTAAAGCGCACAGCTACCTCCACCGGAGGTGTCCCGGCGCTGGCCGTATACCGCTTAGGAACCCTTCCTGGCTTTCCTGGGAAATGTCCACTCCTGAGCACCCCCCAGGTGCAGCCAGGCATCCCAGCGCTTTTGGGGCCGTTGTGGAGACTAAGCAAGCTATTGCCCAGAGTTGCAGCGTGGGACCCATGATCAGAACAGGCACTGAGGCGAGAATATCCAGTCAGGGGAATTAATGAGCCGGAGACCCGCCGAGGCGGGAATCAAACCCTGGTGCCTGGCCAGAGCTCTGCATCAAGGTCTGCCTGCTCTAACCATTGAGCCACACTTCTCCACATATATTGTATAGTGGAGATGGAATGGGGGGGAACATTGGGATAGTTGATATGTATAGCTCTGGGATGCTGGAAAGACTGCGTTGTAATTTGTCTTCCTGACTGGTTCTTATAGAAATAATCAAGTGGGAACAACGTGATGTTATATTCATGATTAGATGGTATAGGTGCATTTAGAATCGAATCTCTCGCCCATTCAGTGGTCCTGTAGTTTATAACTATGCAATCCCCATTTATCTCCTTTTTACTTGGTCCCACCCATCCTACCCTCTGTGTGGAAATAATCTGGCTAGCCCCTCGTGTTGGGAAACCGCAATTGTTCACAAGCCAGTGCAAGGTTTTATTTTTCAGGGTTTTCTGGTTTTCAAATTGGGTAGGCTGCAGTTTGGGTACATTTGCAAGGATAGCTACATACGGTCTGCATTCCGGTGGTAAGTTAATTGTGGCAGGAATGATGTTGTTAGTGTGGCGCCTGGGAGCTAACAAGTTCTTGTTATGAATGCGGTCACCTGTCTCCCTTTGTCCCCCGGCAACTTTCTGACCAGTTGTTATATTTGGGGCGGTGGTTGCTAACGTATTCATTCCACTTGTGGTTGGTGCCGAGTTCACTACAGTGGAGGGCCCACTAGGAACTCTAGTTGCCATACTTGGTGTATTTTTGCTCAGTCTCCCAGTCGGTGCATTAGTCGTGGGAGACTTGACTTGTGTGCCCAGATGTTCTAAAATATCTAAATTAGCTATGCCCAGTTTTTCTAGGTTCTCTACCTTTTTACTTGGGCATTCTAAGATTTCAGTTACTGGTGCAATGTAGGATTTTATCATTTTCTCTAAATATTGCACCAGTCCCTCGGTACTGGTTGGGGATAGTTTTTCCTTTGAGTGTGTATTTCCACTATTTTGGTGTACCTCACCCTCCCTCTCATGGTCTATTGAAATTTGGGCTACTTTCTTACATTTGCGTCTGTATCTCTTACCCTGCTTACTAACTACCAACATTTTCCTACTGTGAGTAGATTTCCTTTTGTGCCGGACGGACCCGTGATCAATTGCACTACTTGACAGACTAGTGTTGGTTGAGTCTGCAATAGGGATAACACCATTGATGTCACAGCCATCCAGCTCCCCTATGTCATTAGACACATCATTCAGTGTTATGGGTTGCGGTATGACACTTGTTGTCAAATTGGGCGTTAATGATAATCTACTCTCCCTAGCAGAGAACACAGTAGGTTCCAAAGGTTGTGGTGCAACAATCTGATTTTGGTCATTCCCTGGCAAACCTGCGAAAGATTGTAATAAAAGGGAGTCATGTGATAACGTTGTTTCATTTGTAAAATTTGCAGGTGTATTAGCTACTTTTGGCGATTGGGTTATTAAACACATGCTAGGTGGTAATAGTCTTCTTTCAGTATTTTCAATCGCATTAACAACAACCCCAATTGTTTGCTGCAGCATTCTGTCGATAGCGGTTAAGGTAGGTAGTGGAGTTGGCGCCAATGTTAGTTTTCTGGTAGCAGAACGTGTATACATAGGTGTCTTTTTAACTACAGCTCTACTTTTACTTTTACCTTCCATCAGAGCTGGTACAAACCGCTACTATTTATACTTTTTACACTCAGACGTGAGAGGGTATTACCTTTGTTGGAATACTAATGAAGCCAAAAGGGGGGTGGCCCAGCCCAGTCTCTTTCGGTCTCTGAGGGCCCGCCCTTTGCCCGGGCTTAGCCCGGCGTGTCCCGCGCGCGTCCTCGCGGGACGAGGCAGTGGGCGTAGCTTTATGCGCCTCCTGGCGCTGCAAGATGATGATGGGGGAGGCGTCCTGGCGTGAAGGCTGCTGGGGGCTGTAGTGCGCTTGTTCTCCCGACCGGCGGAGCCAATCCAGGCCAGTCGGAATTGCAGGGAGATGGACTGCGGCGGAGCAAAGCCCGGCCGCCCCACAGCCACGAAGAACAGACAGCACGCCTCAGCGGAGCCTCAGCGGAGCAAGAGGTAGGCTCAGCCGGCGTGGTAACCCTCCCAGAAAATGCCACCCGGTCCTCGGCAGTGGGCGTATTACTCAAAAGGTTGGAGACTCCTTGTCTAGATGCGTTGCAAGCTGTAACTGGCCCGCAGCCAATTGAAGTTGGGCTGTTTTCATCTGGACAGCACATCATGATTGCCATTTTTAAAGTCTGGCTCGCACAAAAGCTCTAAACAAAATATTGAAAAAACGGGAGCACCAAAATAAAAAAATACTTTCTGTGCATGTATGAGACTGACTTGGATGTGTGATGATTCAGTGTACTTTTGTGATGTAAAATAGACCCTCACGCATTCCAATGTAAACTTTGCATAGGATGTCAAATGATAATCGAAATGGCAGTAGCATGAGGGAAGATTGTAGGAGACACTACATTCGAGTGGGTAGGAGTGACAGAACATGGACAGCCATGAGCTAGGAGTCTGGCTTGATTTCTAGAGCCAGAGCACAAGACGAGCCAGCAACAGATGCAAGTCAGCCAACAAATGTAATGGAAAAAATGGTTTAGAGTTAACAAAAAATACATATATTTTTCAACATTTCTGTGTCTCAATTAAATAAACAGAATTATATTACAAAATTAAGTGACATTTATTTAAATTATATTTTATTAACAGTTTATTGAGCATTTTCAATAAGAAAGCATTACAGAAAGTTGGTAAGAACTAAGTATGAGCAGTAAAAAAACACAGTGGGGGTTTGCATGATATATGAGCAGCTAATACAAAAAACAAATACTTAACCGTGTGAAGGCATTAATGTACGCATCAGCAAAATTCATTGGTCAGTAGAGCCACCTGGTTAGCTTCTGTACCTTTGGTGGTGTACTTACCTTGTGAAAGAAGAGGAGAGTAAAGACGAGAGTGTAAGCTAGAAGGAGGATAGCAAGAGGTAGGGTTGAAAAGGGAGGGGGGGTAGTCCAAGATCCTGTCTGTGGGTAGAGGGTAGTTAAATAGTATTCAGCTCGGTACCTGGATTGGGACGGGCATTGATCTGTAAATATGCATCTAGGGGTAGCCAAAGTTGTTTGGATCTGGTATGGTCATAGTTATGTTGAGAATAATGTTATCCAAGCTTCTGAGAAAGCATACCCTGGCACACAAAGTGTGATAGGAGATTGATTTAATGTCTTTTCAGTCTTATTTTGTTTAACATAACATTTTTTGGGAGAGAAAACCGAGTCAATACATCAGTCACATTTAGGATGACATAATAAAAGCAAGATATGAAACAAATATATTGGTAGATCAGTGCACAATTCGAGCTATGGTCCATCTCTGTTCATGGCTAATTCCAACATCGGAGAGTCACACAATTCTCCCCTGTATTTATTCCAGTGTCCCCACTTCTTATCCCACTTTGCAGGGCAGCCTCTAAGTTTATATACAGTTTTTTTGGCGAGCATACAGCGATCCATCTCCGCCATCCAACCAACCACCAGTGGCCTTTCAGTAGAGCCCCATTTCATAGCTATTGAGCGTTTGGCAAGTAGGAAACCCAGCGCCGCCCACTGTAATTCAAGTTCATTTAGGTCCGTGGCCTGCCATATATTAAGGACACGTCCCCCCCCCCCCCGAATTGTTGTATTACCCGACATTCCCACAAGACATGATAGAAAGTGCCAGGTAAGGCGCAGCCCCTTAAACACAGGTCATCAGGACGCCTGCCGATTCTAGCCAACAGCGTAATAGACATGTAGGCTCTATGTAGTACCTTAAATTGAATCAGTCGGAACCTGTGGTTGATCACTGTCTCGCTAGGGGACATTTGGCCTGACTGCCAGTCATCTTCTTCCAGGGGACCTAAATCTGTCTGCCATTTGTCTCGCAGGGACTGAAAAGTGTTAGGGAGATTGTTACATAATTTTCAGTAGGTGTAGGAGATGGCCTTTGAGGGGAGAGGTTCCGAGAGCAATCTGTCCTCCAAGGGAGAGGTCTCCGGTATGGAAGAGAGATCGGGTATAGCAGTGAGGATAGCGTGCCTAATTAGGAGGTACCGAAATAACTCTGTTCGTGCGAGAGAGTGCTTGGTTCGTAAATCCTCAAATGTCAGTAGTTTGCCTTTGTGTAGTAGGTCCCCCCCATCATCGATATTCCTATCGTGTCCCAGCAGTCGAATCCCAAGTGGAAGCAAAGGGAACCTAACTGTTGCGTTGACCACAATGGCGTCGCTTTGGTGATTTTGTCCGACCAGCCCAGACATCTATTGGCCCTATGCCAGATTGTGAGTGTGTGTGCCATTGGTCCCACGTACCTGTTCTTGACTGGTTTACTGTAGAGGGCCCCTAGGTAGCCCTCACGTCCCGTCTGGAATCTATCTAGGTGGAAGGCTGGATTTGGGGGTGACCCATGGATCCAGTGGTTGGTGGCCACCAGCTGTGCTGACCAATAGTAGAGACGCAGGTTAGGCAAGGCGATGCCCCCATCATGCCAACTTTGGGTAAGCTTTTTGAGGGCTATACGGGCCTCCCCGCCGTCCCATAGCAGAAGTCGTATGTCACTTTCCACAGCGTTGAAATGGGAGTCAGGAATCGGGAAGGGACAGTTCTGTAGGGCATACAAGAAGCGCGGGAGCGCTAACATCTTAAATAAGGCTGCCCTGCCAGGGAGGGAGAGTGGTAGGGATCGCCAGTGGGCTACGTCACTATGTAGCCGACGCAGGGGGCTCAGTAAATTCCGGTCATAGAATAATGAGGAATCTGGGATGACGAAGATACCAAGGTATTTAAAGCCATCCTGAGCTATAGTAAATCCTCGGGGTATACGGGGTGGTGGGCCTCGTAGCATATATAGTGTTGATTTAGACCAGTTGATCGAGTAGCCCGAATATTTCCCGAAGTTGGTGAGGACATGGAATAGGCTATTGATTGAGGAGCGAGGGGAGGGGACGTATACCAGGATGTCGTCGGCATAGAGGGAGATTTTATCGGTTGTATCCGCATTCCATTGGAGGCCTCTGATGGAAGCATCCGTGTGGATCCAGTGGGCCAGGGGCTCCAGGGTGAGAGCGAAGAGTAGCGACGACCAGGGCAGCCTTGCCGGGTTCCCCTGTGAAGTTCGAACTGGCGAGACGTATGATTATTTACCCGCACTTGGCCCAATAGGCCTGTATAGAGGAGCCGTACCCATTGGATGAATTTGGGTCCAAAGCCGACCCTTAGCAGGACCTCAAAGAGGTAGGACCACTCAATCGAACGAACACCATCGCGGGGTCAAGGGACAGAATGGCGACGTCTTGCTGTAAAATAGTTTGCCGACTCAATACATTATTGACTCTTCTCAAATTTAGGGCCGTATTTCGTCCCGGAAGGAAGCCCGACTGGTCGTGGATGAGGGAGGGAAGCACTATTAGGAGCCGGTTGGCTAGAAGCTTGGCGAGGATCTTGGCCTCCGCGCTGATCAGGGAGATCGGTCTATAGGAATTGTAATCAGTGGGTGATTTATTCGGTTTGAGGATGACCGCTATGGAGGCCAGTCTTTGATCCAGTGGTAGGATGCCTTTGTCTAGGCTGTCCTCAAACATATTTTTGAGATGTGGGACAATGCTGGGAGACATGCCCTTTAGGAATTCAAAGGGGACTCCGTTAGGGCCCATTTCTTTGCCAGAGTTGACGGCAAAGAGCGCCATTGTGAACTCGTCCGCCGTGATATCGGCGTCTAGCGTTTCTTTGTCAGTCTCCGAAAGGGTAGGTAGACTCATCTCTTCTAGGAGTTCCCTGGACTCCTCCGAGTTGTAATGTGCCCCAGCTGTATAGACACGTGCCAAGTGGTTGGCGAAAGCGCCTGCTATTTCCTGCGGGTCTACGGTTGACGTCTCATCCGGCCTCACAATGGATGACACCCATCTAGCTCCCTGTTCCCGCCGTTCCAACCATGCAAGCATCTTCCCTGCACGGTCACCGAATTCATAGACGCGATGGCGCGTGTGGAGTAATCGAGCCTGTGTCTGTTCCTTCGCCAGTGCTTTATAGTCAAGTTGTTGGGCTCGGAGACGACGGGACGTTTCGTCCGAGGTGGCAGTGTCATGGGTTAATTCTAGACGTAACAAGTTAGATTCGGCCTGATGGATCTGGTCGGTATGTTTCTGTATATAACCAAGTTTGAGGGCCAGTGCCTTGCCTTTAATGACCGCCAGGTACGCTTCCCAAATCGTGGCCGCTGAACGCACAGAGCCGAAGTTTTCAGAGAAATAGAAGTCTGTGTGTTCTATCAGGCAGTCCTTTATGTCTGGGATCCGCAGAAGCCAAGGATTGATAATTATAGGGCCTCGGGTGTATTGGTGGTGTTAAGTTAAGTCTACAATAAGAGGAGAGTGGTCAGAAATGCCTCGGGGGAGGCCCTTCGGACGCACAAAATATCCCACATCTGTTGTGGGGCAGAAAAAATAGTCAATTCGGGACATGCTGTTGTGTGCGTTAGAGTAATGAGTAAAATAAGGCGTGTCTGGGTAGTGGGTTCTCCAGACATCAAGTCCCATGGCTTGTACAAACCCCGCCAGTTCAGAGTAATGAGTAAAATAAGGCGTGTCTGGGTAGTGGGTTCTCCAGACATCTTCAAGTCCCATGGCTTGTACAAACCCCGCCAGTTCAGAGTCCTGCCTATGTGAAGCGCGTCTAGGATGTCGGTCGAGGTCGTCATTCATCGTCATGTTAAAGTCACCCCCAATGAGCAGTGTACCGGTGGGGAGGCCTGTCAGTCGGGTGCCCAAGTCTCTGAGGGAATCACGACCTAGAGTCGTGGGATATACGCAGATATGATGTTCAAGGGACGTCCCTCCCAGACGGCCTCAACGAGTGCAAAGCGGCCCAGGGGGGTCAGCCCACGTCCTAGTGTATGTGAGTGCTAAACTCCTTTTAATCAAAATCCCTGTACCCCGGGATCCAGAGGTGAACCCCGCGTGTACCAGCAGTTTATAGCCGCCTCTTTGAAGTGCCTGACAAGTGTTGCCCACTAAATGTGTCTCCTGCAGTAATACAATGTCGGGGGAGTGGCGCCGTAGGTATTGGAGGACTATACCACGTTTGATTTTGTGCCCCAATCCGTTGACATTGCACGACATAACTGTGATGGTTCTAGAAAGGGACTGTGACATAGTTGTGGATGTTGTGGGATCTATGGAGGAGTGACAAGAGGAGAACCAACTTGCGCAACTGAGTGGGCGTGGCAAGAAGGAGCATGGGATCAGGGGGCCACAGGACCTTCTGAGGAGTCAAAAACACCAAATGGATATAACATGCCCTGGTCGGACCCTGCGAGAGGTGTGGAATGTGACAGTAAAAGACTCCACTGCAAACAAGAAGTGTGATAGCTAGCAAGACCAATACAGGCAGTACATTGCAAAAGCTCGGACTGTGTAGTTCACGTGGTACCAATATACCCAGATCTAAAGTATGAAGTAGGATGTTACAAGAAGAGACTCTGATACAAAGCAAAAAGGCCGTCAACAAAAACAGGAACATCCTCCCACCCTCCTCCCCTCTTCCCACCCTGCCCCCTGCCCGTGGATTTACAACTATCCACTCCCCAACTAGGCAGAGTGCCTGTCTCCCTCCCACTCATGGATGGGGTGCCTGGTGAGCCGTAAAGGCCCTCGCCTTAGAGCATCATAGTATAACAAATAATTAGGATCAATTATCAACCAACCTGCATGTAAAAATATAGCAATAAAAGATCATAACATACGGTTTGTGTGAGCGTCCCTCCCCCGAGCCAAATAGGTGAGGCAATGCTATGCAACAATGAAATCGGTTCTCGCCTCCGGTAGAGCCACCACTTCTGGCTACAGCAGCTCCCCGGGGTGTCAATCCCAGTGGAAGTCCTCCAATCCTGGATGGAGATGTCATTGTTCGGTCGAGTCTTCCTCAGTCCCATTGTCACATCACCCCGGATGATGGTCTCGGCGTTCGCCCGCTTCAGAACCTTCGCGGTTTCTCGACCCTGCGCCAGCCTTCCAGCCATTCCCACGCCGCGGCCGGTGAGTCAAAAAACCAGGACTTGCCCTCCACCTCAACCCGGAGCTTCGCAGGGAAGAGCATGGAATATTTAATGTCCTTGTCTCGCAAGGCCTTTTTTACCTCAAGGAAGCTGCGCCTGCGGGCCTGCACTTTTACTGTAAAGTCCGGGAAGAATGTGATGTTAGCCTCTTCTAGTTGCAGAGGTCCTCCGGTGCGGGCCGCTTGGAGGATGGAGTCCCCATCTCGGAGGTTGAAGACTCTCGCTATGATAGGGTGTGGGAGCCCCTGGTTTCGGGCGACCCCCGGGGGGACACTGCGCCCGCTCGATGGAAAAATAGGCAGAGAGGTGTTTGGGTTTGAGGTGCTTTTGGATGAGATCTTCCACGAATAGATCTGTCGCCTCGCTCCGGAACCCCCAGAATTCGGATGTTGCATCTAGATCTACCTTCGTAGTCATCCAGTAGTTCACCCATGAGGAGCTGTTGTTTTTGCAGTTGTGCCACTTGTTGTTGGAGGGCTGAGGTGTCATCAATTAGGGCAGCCGTCTTAATTTCGACATCCTTTACTTTAGTATCCATCTTGCGGAGGTCTGCCCGCAAGAGGGTGACCTCTATGTTAACAGTCGATACAAGTCTACAGAGAGGACCTCACCCCGCAATCGCCTCATCACATCTTCCAGCGTCTGTGACTTCGCCGCAGGTGAGGAGGGCATCTCCTTCTGGTCTCCCCCAGTGGCCGGGTCCCTGCCGTCCCCGGCATCTCCTTCTGGTCTCCCCCAGTGGCCGGATCCCTGCCGTCCCCTTTAGACGCCCAAGTGAATTTAGTCATTTGTTTCTGGGTGGTCGGTTTGTTCCCCCCGTTGCCCGCCATTTGGAGGGTTCCGGCGTTAGAACCCTGTCACTAGGCAGGTAGCTCTCGAATTTCAACTGTGACCGGGGCGGGGACCGGTGACTACCCGTGGATCGCCCACAGCAGGTGGGCCCGTCTACAGATGTGGCACCTTCGGAATTCCAGCAGGTGGCCGGAGGTGGGGTCAGTGAGGGACGCACAGGTGGCTGGACACCGCGGCGGCAGTCGCGTGGTGTTCCTATATCCCGTTGTCTGTTAGAGTTGGAGGTCAGGGTCCCAGGCCACCAGCCGGGGGGTGGGGGGGTGTCAGCGACAACTTGGCTATGTGTTCTGGAATCCACCTCCCCGTAGCCTCAGAACCTTATCCGAGGCAAGGGGGTCAGCAACCGCCTCTGTTCCTACGTCCAGTACCGGGGCCAAGGAGCATCCGCCGTGTGGCCAGTACGGGGGCCCTGGGTTCAAACCCGGGGAGCCTGGTCACCGCTCCCCTGTGTACTGTTCCTTGGAAAAGCGGAGAAGCCCACCGTAGGTCTATGGGGTGTTAAACAAGTAATTCCAGGGCCCCATTCAGTTCCGAGGCAGCGGGCGCCGGGTAGCTCCTGCCCCGTAGAGGCACACCAGTCACACCCGCCCGCAGGGTGCGTGTGGTGGGCTGGGGTCCTTGAATGCAGGCCCTCCCGCAGTCTCAGCGACCGTATAGGTCGTGGAGCTTCCTGATGGTAGCAGGGGGCGGTTATGCCAGGTATTGGCGGCCCAGACCCTCCACTGCAATATTCGCGCAAGTCCCGACACTAGGCCCATGGCCGGGGACTCGTGTAGTAGCTCTGGCCAGCGACAGGGGCAGCTCACGTTCGTGGGTCTGGGGCCTCAGGCGTCAACTTACTGGGGGAGTGGAACTCTCTCTTTGAGTTTAAGGAAATTGTAAAATTCCTTGTCGGGATTGTTATAGCAGGTTTGTAATTATGAGAAAGGGGTTATATTGGCCCTGGCAACAATATCCTTAATGTACAAGATGTTATGTGATGTCCAGGTGTTCCAATGGAGAGTTTTACCATCAATTTATATTAGTGGGTTGTGCCACAGAGTGGCTTAGAAGGAGGGCTTGATTTTGACTAGACATTTCTTGTCTAAGTGCTTAACTGCCATTATTGTGTCTCTGCTTATATTTGAGGAGTGTAGGGGTTTAAAGTTTCATGAAGATAGCAGCTAAGTGGGTGAAGTAGAAAAACAGTCCTTTCTCGATCTCTACCCAGATGGGAGGGGGCACCTGACTCAATTGTAGCCAATGAATAGATTGTTTGAATATAAATGCCAATTGGAGTTTGCTCAATTTGGAAAGTCTGAATCCACCTTTCTCTTTGTCCAGTAAGAAAACTTTGGTTGAGATTCTGGGTCTTTTACTGTGCCAAATAAATTATATGATAGTCTTGTTGAGCACTTTAAAAAAGGTAGTAGAGGTGCAGTGGGAACACGTTGATCATGTTTACCTGGGCTACTATCAACATTATGGTGCAGTCCAATCTGCCGCACCATGTCATGTGTTTGGGTGACCATGTGTTGATAAGCCATTTAATTTCTTTTTTTAAGGAGTGTGTTTTCAATATGAGTGCGAGACTTGACCAGAGATTTCCCGGGTTGAAGGCCTAGGTAATTAAAGTGAAGATGTTGCCATTTGAGGTTATTGTTACAGAGATGTGCAGGTGTTCAGTGGTGTTAAGGGTATGGCCTCTTTTTCTTTATTCAGTGTGTATCTTGAGGCTTTAGCATTGGTATTGATCCGGTTCAAAATTTCGGGTATGGCTGTGTCTGCATCTTCAGAGAAGATGAGGACATAATCGGCGTAGGCTGAACCGTATGTGGTTTTGAATTGAATGGAATGCTTATATGATGGTGTGGTGATGTAAACCTGGTTACTATATTTTGAGGAAAGACCAGGAACTGAGAAAAGGGAGAGGCATTGCCATCATTCTTAAGGACCATTTGAAGGAGCGTATTGAACCTGACATCATCCAAGATTGTGAAAATATGTTCTTCGCAATCTTTCTCTCATACCCTCTCAGGAATCCTCATTGATTGCCCTCCAGGCCTCTGTGGGCAATTTCTGAAAACTCTCAGATACCGCTGCTACGTTAGCAAGCACCTCGCCTAACATCACCCTATCAGGCAATTTTGACCTGCACCTTGTAGATCCTCTTAAATCTGAAGCCTTGGATCTCACCCAAGACTTATTTGCTATCCAACTGACTCAAAAAGTCACTAGTCCGACACATTGCAAAGGGCACATCTTGGACCCAATCTTATCTAACAATGAGAAGCTTTCAGTAGGTAATCCCAGCCCGGTGCCATGGTCGGATAATTTTTTGATTCCAATCCAATGGAACATCCCGCCACAGCCCACGAACATCCAGTCTTCTAGTAGCTGTGAACGCCCCTGGACGAAACGCTCATTAGAGGCATGGACCACAGCCCTGATAAATACTAGACCTCTATTAATCCCCAACATTGCCACTGATAATTTCAACCATTGAATTGAATCATCTTTGGATGCCACTATACCGCTTGAACTGAGCCAGAAATGTTCTAAAGAGAAAACTACAATTGGTACTCACCCAAACTTCTGGAACTTAAACAAAATTGCAAAAGATTAGAAAGAGCTTGGAGGAAAGAGTACAACACCTTTAAAAAAAAAACTGAAATATAGAGAGTCCATCAAAACCTACCAAACCGAAATAAAGAGCACAAGCACAGTATTTTGAAGAAAAAATTACATCCGCTGCCAACGCTCCCAGGGAAATCTTTCGGATAGCTAAAAATCTTATGAAGTGTCATTCGCCTGAGACACTACCTGTCTCTTCTCAATCGCGCTGTAATGAACTTGCAGAATTATTCAATAAGAAAGTTCTAGATATATATACCTTCCCCCTGGCCCTCTGCCCCGATACCACGGTCTTAGAAGTCGATACTCCATCTGGCACCATACCACGACTGGAGGAACTTCCAACTATGAACCTGTCCACCCTTTCTCAACTCTATGCCCAGGTATAATCTGGTTCCCCTCTCGACCCTGCACCCCTCCATATGCTTCGTAAGGTAGAGGAAACCATACTCCCAGTCTTACTAAAAGTGTTACATTTATCTATATTTACTTGTCCAGTACCTTCGTAATGGAAGCATGCCGTGATCAGAGCACTGCTAAAAAAAAAAACTAATCTTGACCCTGAGGTATGGGATAACTACCGACTGGTCTTGCTTCTCCCCGAACAAGCAAAATATTGGAGAAATACATTATTAGAACTCATTCTGAGTTCTTAGAAGCTAATTCCCTACTGCACACCTCTCAGACAGGATTCTGACCACAACATGGTATGGAAACCGCTCTTATAGCAGTAGTGGAGGAATCGAGGAAAGTCCTCGACCAGGGAGGAGCAGTGGCCATCATCCTATTTGACCTGAGCTCCGCCTTTGACACTGCCAACTATAACATTCTTCTTGACAGACTGGGAAGTGTTGGAGTCTCCGGTAATGGCATGGCCTGGATCAAGTCTTTTTTACTTGACAGATTGTTTCAGATATTCGAAGGTAACACCACTTCTAAACCTGTGCCACTTACATGTGGAGTTTCCCAGAGTTCTTCACTGAGCCCAACTCTGTTTAATGTCTATTTAAAACCTCTTGCTGAGCTAGTTTTGCCATATGGGATCCATATCGTCATATATGCTGACAATATACAGCTAGTGTTAACATTAAAACACCAGGAAAAACCTGCCAGGTAACTTAGAAACCTGTCTGGAAACAGTGGCCAAATGGATGGACCAGTTGTGCCTCAAGCTAAATGAAGACCAGACCGAGCTAGTGATCTTGGGCAGTCATTCCATCTCTACATCAGGACTGGGGTGGCCCAACTGTCTTGACTCTCCGCCAGCCCCTAAACCCAAGATCAAAAGCTAGGGAGTTTGGTTGGATAGCTCTCTCAAAGTTAATTACCAAGCAGTGAAGCTAGCAGCCACCTGCTTTGGTATTATCAGATTGATTCAGAAAATTGTACCTCTTCTTCCATTACCCGCTCGGAGAGTCATGGTTCAGGCGCTGGTTCTCACCTGCCTGGACCACGGGAATTCCTTCTACTTGGGTGCCCCTAAATCCACTACAAGGAAACTGCAAGTAGTGCAGAATTGCGCAGCCAAGCTGCTACACAAAATTCCCAAAACTCACTTTGCCAAGCCGGCTCTCAAATCACTGCACTGGCTGCCAAATAAATGAGCCCATAATATGTATAGCTCATAAGACCCTCTGGTGGAATGGCCCCAAAATCAATCACTCCCTTCATCACTTTCTATCGCCCTCTATTATGTCTCCGCTATTCCAGTTTGTTTCTGGCATCTGTTCCCAAAATCAAGTGAGCCAGCTGCGTTGGTCACGCTTTCTCTTACAACACCGCTAGACTATGCAACACCCTTCCTAGTCCTCTTCGATCAACGGCCCATAATTTTTCCTTTCTAAAGCAATTGAAGACCTGGCTACTCCAGAATATGCCTTAGAACCCCTAACTCTGTCTGCTTGTTGTCACTAGCGCTGGGATACCTGCAGGTAGCTACGTGCTTAACAAATGCTGATTAATTATAATTCAGTTAGGAGGGGCTCGATGACTAGGAGAAAACATAGTGGGGATAGGGGGCAGCCTTGCCTGGTTCCTTGGGATGATTTAAATAGATCAGATAAGTATCTATTTACTCTCACTCTGACTGATGGATTGCATTTGCAGATCACTGATCTTAAGAAAAGGCCAGGACACTTTGTCAAAGGCCTTTATAGGCATCTAAGGCCAGGGCCATTGCTGGGGAATGAAGAAACCGAGCCTTTTCTAATGTGACCATAGAGCCTGATGTTTAGGATGCCAGTCTTCCTTTTATGAAACCAGTTTGGGAGGGATGTATTTATGAGGGGTAATTTTTCCAATCTTGTAGCTTGGATTTTTGCATAGATTTTACAATCTACATTAAGGGATATGGCCTATAGTGTTTGGTATCTAGTGGGTCTTTGTTTTCTCTGTGGATGGCTGTTATCAAGGCCTCTGAGAAATTCGAACCTGTTTTGCCCTTGGATGAATAATAGTCGAAGAGGGATTTTAACTGTGGTGGAAGTTGTGGCTTAAAGGTTTTGTAACAACGATGATGGCCCCAGTGCTTTCCTTATTTTAAGTGCTTTTATCACTTTTTCTATTTCCTGTGTCTTTGTTGGTTTATTTAGAGAAGTCTTATCCTCCTTTTTAATTGATGAGAGTTGGATGTTTTGGAGGTGGATATCTCATTCCTTACTACCTGGTTGCCAGTCAGGGTTGTACAACTCTTTATAGTTGTCTGTGAAACAAGTGGCTACACGTTTAGTCTCTTTTTTCCTGATTTGCTCTTAATTGCAGTTATCGACGAGTTCTAGCTTTTGACCTTTGGTTAATTAGCTAGGAATCTTCCAGCTTTGTTGAAATTACATCGTTTTTTTAGCCTTATTGGTGTATTGGTATTTCAGGGCTTTAAGTTCATTGATAAATTTGGTGCAGGGATTTGAGATTAGGAGAAGTTCAAGTTACTTCACTTTGGTTTCTAGTTCTTCAAGTTTTTTATTGGCTGTCTTGTTTTATTGGTCTCGATACTAATCGTTCTACCTCTGATTGTTGCTTTCATGGCATGTTTCTGGGGAGATCTCTGGTGAAGCATTTTCGTTGAAGTAGCTTACGACTGTGGAGCATATTTCTTCTCGGCTGGTTGTATCATTTAGTAGCGTCTCATTGAGATGCCATAGTCTATCTGGGTTTTGGGAGTCAGATATTGTAATGTGTAATTAAATACAGGCGGGTCTGAAATGATGATGAATTCAGTCTTGGGGATGGTGCAGAATAGAGTAAACTTCTGATTTTATTAAGATGCAATCAATCCTTGAGTGGGAGCTATGTGGGTGGGAATAGAAAGTGACCTCGCTACCTGTGGGGTTGAAAAGCCTCCATATGTCTGTTAGGTTGTGTGCTGAGTATATATTTTTCATGTGCTTGTGGGATTTCCCTGGTCTGAGTCAGAGTGGGATAGTCTGTACAACACTAAATCCATAGGAAAATTAAAATCTCCCCCTAGTAATATATTTGAGCCATATGGAATTTTCTTCAGTCTTTTATTTAGGTTGACCCAAAATGAGGGGGAGTTGGAGGCACATATATTAATAATAAATAGTTCTTGGTTGTGGTTGGATACTTGTGCGATGACCCATCTACCTTCTGTCATGTATGTTTTTTTAATTACTTAAATGGCTGCTGATCAGCAAACCTAGCCATGACTCAAGTTGTCTTATCTGAATCAGGGTAGCATGCCAATTCAGAGCACCACTTATTTAGATTGCGGGCAATATCGCTATCTATACTGGTTTCTTGGAGTAAGAAGATCTCACCTTTCAGTTCATGGCAGTACTCTATGATTTCCTTTCTTTTAACAGGCTGATTCAGCCCTTTCATGTTTAACTAGAGAACCTTAAGGGTGTTGTCAGGCTTGATATGTTGTGAATTACTCAGTGGAATTTGGGGTGTTTTGAGGCATACATAGTGTTATTTCGACTGTGGCACATAGTCTAAGATGAGGGGATGAAGGGATTTGGAGGATGAGGCTTGGGATACCCCCTGGAGAGAGTAGGATTTAAGAAGGAGAGGAAACCAAGAACAGGAAAGCGAGGAAAGTAAAGTATAACTAGCGAACCCAATTTCCCAACCCTATATGGAAAGCAGGGCAGTGGAAGCCACGGATCCACCTGCTGGGAGCTCAAAGGAGAGGGCATTATGGCAGCAGAGGGGAGCGGTTGATAGTTGGGTGAGTGGAAAGCAGAGTGTACCTGGAGTCTGGAAATTTACTTTAACGATAGAGCGCACAGTTGACCTTCTGAATATGCGTTGATGGAATGGAGTTCGGATTGTTATCTTGTAGTCTAGTTTGACAGCAACCTCGGCGTAGGCATAGGAGAATGCAGCATCACCAAGAGGATTAGGGAGTGCCATTTTGAGCTGTTAGTTTGCATAAATTACTTGTGATCAAACAGATGTCATACAAACAATCCAATTGAATACAGCATGTACAAAAAAAACATAGCTCAGTCATGTAGTTCGATCTTCTAGTCCATAGTTGAATTAATCAGCTCTCCAATTAATGATTGATTTGAGACCTGATGTTTGCAGAGTGGAGCCGTACCTATATCATATATGTATTGACTGGGGAACATCTTGTAAGGGAAACAATAACAATTACACATACAAAAGGCTTGCCAGAAGTACAAAAAGCTTGCTGTTGTGAGCAAATATAGCAAGTGCGACAAGTTCAGCTGAGTTGAGGTGAGTCCATGAACAAGGTGAACAAATCTGAACACATTTATAGATTTTCTTGGTAGGTCGTGGATTAAGCCTTGGTTCGATGATACCATGTATGTGGTGAGGTGGCGATTGTTTCGTTCGGAGTGTATCAATGTGCCTTGGCTTCATCTTGCTAGGGTAACGTTTTTCATATGAAGTGCAGATACGCGGATGTGTGTGTGTGGGGGGGGGGGCACCTGAGCTCGATTAAGTGCACATTGTAGTGGAGTGAAAACATATAGTTATGCCCTCGGATAGGTGTACAAGTGTGAAGAAGTACCTGTGAGTCAGAGGATGAGAACATCAGGGACCCAGTATAGGCTTAAGAGGGTAAACCTATTGAAACAAGACATGGCAACATCATATAGACCTCATACATAAATCATGATTAACTTGAAAGTTTGAAGTCTATCTGTTGGGATGCGAAGTAGACATGTGTGCCTGTTAGGATTGTGTGGGCGGTTGAGTAAGGTTCTCATTTCTTGTTGCTGTTGTTTTTCAGTGTAAGTGTAGAGCTCTGCAGGGTCGTGGAAGATTAGTCTTTCCTTTGTGGATGATTTTAAATCTGTTTGGGCTGATGAAGGTGATGGTCACCGATATTGGGGGATTTCTTAGAGCGCAGAAGCATTTTCTGCAAAGCTCAGTCTTTTTTGCATAATCCTGATATATTCCAATCTCGACGTAGTTCCAGGTTAATGCTTTAACCTTCCTTGTGTGCACTAGTAAGGTCTCGAAATATTGGAATCTAAGCAGCCTGAAGAGGAGTGTCTGGAGTTTTGGCACCTGGATTAGGTCTGGTTGGCCCTCTGTTTGCTCTTTCGATTTCGAATGGTCTCTCCAACTTGATTCCTAGAGTTGTGGAATCCATTGTTTGAGGAAGGAGACACATGAGGTTGCTTCATTTTCCATGCCTTCAAGTAGGCCAAAGATTCTGAGGTTTCCCCTTCTATTCCGATTTTCTAAGCCTGCTATGCTTCTGTTGAGGTTGTGTACTTTGTTTTGAAGCTGCCTGTGTATGCTTTTTGTCTTTGAGATCCTCATCCACTCAGCTACTGATTCTAGATTCTGCTTCCCCCATTCCGCGGAGAGGGATATGAAGTCATTTTGCATGTATGAGGTCTCCATTTGTAGTAGGTCTGTATTCACTTTGGTGCTTTGCGCCAGTTCCTGCAATGAGAGGTTGCATAGGAATAAATTAATTTTGTCATTGGTATCCAGGGCCTATTTCTTAGTAAATCTTAGTAAATCTTTATTTCTATTATACACAATAATCATAAAAGATAAGTCATGTCTTAAAAAAGAGAAACAACAATGGTACTTATTATTAAAGAGCATAAAATTAATTAAAAACCTTTTCTAGGCAGATTTCGATTCATCCAATTTAAAATATGCATAGACTCATAAAATACTTTTAAAATAAGGACCCCAGCCTAGCATGCACGTTATTACTAAGCACACAGTATTTTATTCCAAAATAGGGCACTTTTTAAATAGCCGATGACTGCAGTCATCACCACCTGATCCTGTAAAAGTTGTAAATATAAAAGTCAGGGCGCTGTTGGGTGAAGCCCCTCACTTTTAAAAGAGGTAATAAATATCTTCTACGGAAAAACTCATAGTAGTTGCAAAATAGGACCAGATGTATTGGGGCTGGGGGGAACGGTTGTCACAAGGGCAAATTAAGAGTGTGAGGATCAAACTGGCCCGGCGGGAAGCAAATCATTGTACGGGGAGTACCCAAGCGAAATTTAGTAAGTAAGGATGGATCCGTGAGGTGCTTAACTGTCGTGAGAATTTTCAGGGCCACTAACAGTTTTCAACAGGAAAGATCTAGATCTAGTAGTCTTTCATCAGCACCCTAGCTTCCCTTTCCTCATTGGCTTTATTAAGTAATATTCCTATTAAAGCTCTGCGGTCACCCTTTTTGATGAGATGTGGCTTATCTAAGATGTCTGTGCGATCGAGGGAGTGGGCGACCAATTTTATATAATTAATCCGCTGTATCTTTAGCCTGTAGGTGCAATCCATGCAGTCCTCAATCACATTCCTCTTGAACCACAAGCTCTCATTAGCCCAAACAGATATCCATAATAACTGTGGAGCCAGTTTAACCTGGCCCTCCATGTAGTTTAGGCCCATTTCCTCCTGAGTGACAAATGAGGAGCTGTTTGGGCCCACCACTAGGAGCTTCCTTCAATATTTGTCCTCTTCCAGCTGGATTCCTTTACACTTACGGTACCCCCAAATAGCAGCTCCATAAGTCAGGACTGGGAGACCCTTCATTTTGAAAATTTGTACCAGGGGCAGTACAGGCTTGTTGCCTACTGACATAGGAAATCTAAATATGGCACAGCAGGCTTGGGTGAATTTACAACAGCAGCTAGAGATACAGGGGAGCCAATTGTTCTGTAGTCAAAAGAGATCAGTCAAAAAAGGAGGAAGGTACCCCTGTACTTGTTGTCGGGGAAGGGGTTATCAAACCAAAGAACTAAAGACCCTGTTGTGAGGTGATCTATAATACACCTCTTCCCTTTGGGATGCTGCCACTGCTAAATCTCTCAATCAATATGCTTAACAATGTTGCCAGTCTCACAGTGCACTACACATCACATCTAGACTAAAGTATAAAACAGTTTTATTTAAATCAAAAGTTTCCCAATGGGTAACCATCTAAAACGATTTCATATCTATAGTCATTTAAAAACTTTAATTTTTGTTAAAGTAGACGAGGCGTTTCGGTGTACAGTTTGTCTTTTTCCACCTTAATCAGGATGAAACATTTTAAAATCTGATAAAATTGTTACGCAATATGATTCTTCAATTTCATAATTCCAAAAATACTCAGTGTATTTTCTGGCTATTTTGATAGAGCCTTAATATTTAGTTCTCTTTAGGGAAAATTTAATACCACTGTACGTTTGGAGCCACACTCTTGCGTGTGTTTTCAAATGGGGGTGGGCTCTCGGTTTATGATTGGTCTGCCCTAGATCCTCGTATTGCCCGTGCACTATATATGCTTCTTGTTTAAATTACTATTTGGCATTTGACTCGAGTCACTTCCGGAACCAAACGCTTGGAGCAGGGAGGCCGCATTGAAACAAACAGATCCCACAAATATACCTCAAATGAAGGAGATTGCCAAATAGTAATTTAAAGTTGTTGTTGCAACAGTTTGAAAATTCGTATTGAGGTGACCCTATAATCTGTAGGAAATGTGTCCTGTAGCGTTTGTCCTGTTGCAGGAGGTTGTTCACATCCTACTTTGGTTAGATCAGGCAGTGATGTAGTAGGATTTACTGGCAGAAGTGCTGATCTGTGGCACTGTGTTGGTGATGGTGTTGTTTACAGTGGTGCCCGCCTTGGGAAAGCAGGAGGCTCTGTTCTCAGCTCTAGTAAGTATCAGGTAAGGAGGGCCACAATGCAAGGCAATAGGATGCGCTTCAAATTGTTATGGGATGTCAGTCAGTAGGGGTGTGATGTTTGTCGGCTCACCCCTCGTGGCACTTAAGCAACAGTCTGTAGACTTGTTGAGGGAATCTCGAGGTTGCAGTTTGCTCAGCTCTATCATGCATTGCAGTGCGGTAGTGTACTGGGTTGCTGCTGTTTATTGAAAGGCGCTATGAGGCCCACGCGCTTTTGATCTGAGAAGGTTGCAAGTGGCACCGATTTGTGAGTTGTCCCCATAAGTACATGTCGATTGAGCATGAGGTGTAGGGTGGGACTCGCCTCACATTGGGAGTGGCAGAGGAGATGCGTTAAACAGTCAGTCTTATTATCCCCTTCAGCATGCAAGGTTTTATGAGGGGCGGGTGCGTGGTTTGATAGGATCTCTGCAGCGCCATTTTATGTTCCCATCTAATTAACAAATAATTCAATGTGATCTAGGCCTCGCCTAGGTAGAGCGACTGCACTTCTGACGCTCCTGCCTTAGGTGCTTGGATTGATGGCTAAGGGCTTACATTTTCATTTTGTATCTTAGGGGCCCTGGTTGCTGAGCGGTATGGGTGCGCAGGATAGGGAGTCACCGCAGTGCTATTTTGCAGAGCGGGTGTTTACGGCGTGGAATACCCACAACAAGAAAGTGGGCCCGCACACAGGCATTCTTCAGTACACAATGTTTCTACTGCCTCGGGCGCTATGAGGCATTTGTGTGGGGGACAGTCAATCATCGTGGCGCCATCTTGCAAATCTGTTGCGGTAGGTCCCAGACCTAGCATTGGGGCTGCACACTCAATGTGGGGCTGCGTTAAGGTGATTTAGGGGGGGAGGAGGAGGAGGAGGAGGAGGAGGGGGTAGTTGAGCAGGCTGAAAAACGTGAAGACCTCTTCCTTAGTCTTTTGTGGTCAAGTACGCTCTATGTGGCAGGTGCATGGCGGAAATGTCGATAATCGGAGTGCCGCAGGATCCATTTTCACATCCGACAGGTTTTTGCTGGAATTCTGGGGGTCCAGCCGGTATATTATTCACATAGGTGCTCAGCACTGCCACATTTGGGCTTGAGGGCAGTGGATCATAGGAGATATTTGGGTGCAATCTCCCCAGCGGACGGACTTCACACTTCAGGTGGCCTTTTTTTCTGGTCTCGAAGGCACACCCATTTTAAGTATTTTTTAAAAATGAAACCATCAAGAACCGCCCCATGCCCAAATAACATTGTGAGTTACCCAAATTGTCACTTTGTCATGTTCTCTATCTATAGAGCCTAAATTCTTATTCAATGTAAAATAAGGGTATTTTATATTAACCATATAAATTAAGTTTTTGTAGAGCCCAAATCCTGTACCAAATTACTTCAATGTGTTCTCAAACTGAATGGATAAGGAAAATGATACATAGTGAAGTAATGCTATAGCCTTAAGGATCACGCAGCTTGGCCAAGTGGGGAAGCTGGGATTTAAATCCAGGATTGTGTATTGTCCTGTTCGGAGACTGTAGGGTTACATCTTTCTCCCATTATCTCTAAAGAACCTGTTCTGTGTGCCACTGTAAAATCTTTATTTGATTAATTAAGTTAACCAGTAATGAGGTGAGCAGAAAGGGTGTATAGATATAATAGCAATACCAAGAATTTCAAAAAGATGCACTGTGGCAGAAGCAATGATTGATATGTGTAAAAAAAAAATCAGGGCACCAAAGTTTGTCCGCAGTCCTCTGCTGGCATGGCTGAACGCCAGGTGTTGCAGAGCAGTCTGCCAAGCCTTGATTCCATTGTATACTTCTTCTTCCACCCCAAAACTTCTGTCCATTTAAATCGTGCGCTTTCTTTTTCATCCCTTTCTACACTCGTCACAATTTCCATATCTTATTGTTACTCAATCTTTTCTCTTTTTCTGTCCTTTTCTCTTGCACTGGTTAAAAGTAGAATAATTAAGCAACAATATTCAATAGGAGAGAATTCCCACTTAGTTATTGACCTGGGTAGAGTCCCCCTCTGGTAGCTTGTCACAAAGCAGTAAGACTTAACCTAGAGGCAATGTGTAAAGTATTTCTGCAGCACCTGAACAGTAATAAAGTGAAAATACAACACAATAAAAATCCCACACCAATTTAGAAAAATAGAGTACATTTTAATACATTTGACACCAATATGACAAAAATGCAATCCGTAGAACTGGTGTTAAGAATGTTCAACGTTTAAAGACCAGTCTAGCCCCTAAAAGAGCAAAGCGCCAACTGTAGACATTTAGTCATGCGAGATCTGGGCAAAGTTGAAAGTTATGGCTAACCATGATGGTGTGCAGGTCAGATACAAGGAGTGGATTGGGCCCGGTCTGCGCTTACCCTCTGATTTTGAAAACATTTAGGATTTAAATGTTAGATAAAGTAAAGTTCAGCACAGTGAGACAATGTCAGAGGAGAAGGCATCGTCACCCGGTAGCTGCTGGACGAAGTTACGTTGAAGATTTCTACTTTCAGATAGTTTTTTTTGGAACTCGAAAATCTCCAGCAAGAAGAAGCTTCTAGGCTGTAGATGACAAGGGTTCCATGAGGCTGGATACCAAGTCTCGGAGGAGACACTGAATAGGATTTGCTGTTGCGGAGTATAATGATTAATAGCCCACGGAACATCCCCTGAGTAGGCCTTGGACTGCCCTGCTTCACTACCCTAAGTGATTCGGGTGCTACAAGTGGGGCGATTGGTTCCCAGTGAGGGGATAATTGTGGACCTATTACTTGTACAAGTCTCATATCTCACACATTAATAGCCCAGTTACCTTGCACTTGTTTTGGTCAATGATTGTTTCATTGAATTCATGGTGTGCACTTCATAAGCTGAATAAGGATACATTTTCAAATACACTGATATATCTTTCTCCGCCATGTGAGAAAGTCCCCTCTGCATATTGGAACATGTACTTCCAATGATAGCAGCTACCTGCCAGTTGGTTAGTGTTTTACTGAACTTCACCCAACAGGGTTTAACCGCATGGGTGCTAGCGGTTTTCCCGCTGTGCGCTGCGTTTAAAAAAAACAAAAAAAAAAAAAAAAAACGCGTTACATGACGAGCTCAGCTCGTCATGAGCGTACGAGCGTCGTCACTCATGACGAGCTGAGCTCGTCATGAGCGCGGAAGGGGTTAATGAATAACTAGAATGGTGACTTTATACAAATATGACCAATATTAGGCACACATGAAGGCCATGATGCTCGAATAGGAGTTATTGAATGTAAATCCTTGCCCGTGGTGTTTGATGAAGTAAATGAACAAGGAGGTGTTGATGCACATACAAAACAAACTGGTTAAAAAAATCAGTTCGGGCAAATTTGTATTTTTGGTCAATTATGCAGTGACATTTGAAAGTGGTGAGGCGTAAAAGTTAAGTGCCCTGTGGCGAGAGAGCGAGCCTTAATGTCATAAAAGGAAATGTTATAAAAGAGTGAGCAAATGGAGCATTTTCAAGCAAATATGAGAAAGCAAGAATGTTAATAAAGCTATGGTGAAATTGTAGTTATGACAACAATAAAGGGATTTCATATGATAATGACATGAGTAGCTGCTTAATCAGTATAGGCAGAGAACTTCTAACAGACTTTGAGATGATAATGCAGTGAGCACCACACAGATTTCTTTATTTATTGATATACCTCAGCAAATAAAATCTACTGAGGGAATACAAGTTATTGTGATTTTTCTGACTGGACACAATAAGGCAGCAAGCAATAAAGATTAAAAAGTAGTAGAGCACCCTACAAGGCGTTGGGTTGTATTTTCCTGACCACCCAGCGTGGTTATCTGAGCTCTGTAGTGCTTGGCATTAATTGCTTACTGCCCATGTAGGCAATTGCTTCAGTGCCCTACATAGTGGCAATAAGCACTAGTACAAGACACCAGATGAGTGGAGAGGGAAAGTTTGGATAAAGGGGCACAGGGCATGGTGAAGACTATGTGAGTGAAGGGGCAGACTTGGAGTGGTGGGTGCCCAAATCAATAGTCAAGTGGCAAGGTAGAGGGTAACCAGAGGGGTAAAGGATGAGAAGTGCTGGGCCTTATGAGGTAGGTCCATAGCCAGAAATATGTGAACTGAAGGTGCAGTAGGATGTGAATTAAGAAGCCGTGCAGGGATGACAGAAGGTGAATGGTATGGGTTTCGTGGTAGGGATATTGAAGGAACAGGAGTGGCAGGCACAAGGTACCCATAGGTGCTTGGGAGACTGCAAATACGCAGGGGGAGCAGACCGCAAGAGAAAAGTTGGGGCAGGCAGGGCGTGGGAGGTTTGTGGCTGGTATTCAACTCTGGTTCCCTGGTGTCAGATTGCGGCCGAATACCTCTGTACTCTCAGTGCTTGGGGTGATCCTGAGAAGTGTCTCAATCTTCTCATTTTACTGGTTGCCATCAGTCTGAATAGTGACATACTTAGTAGTCACAAAGCCTGGTGTTCTAGTAGCCTGGGATCAGACCAGGTATTGGTACACATGGCTGTCACATTGCCTGAGGATACCGGAGATGACCTTGTGTCTGATGATAACACAGCCTCGGAGAAATCTGTGGTGTTTGCTTGCTAATGCCTGTGTGTCTGCTGTTCAGTGGTCAAAGTGCATGAAAAAATTTATTTGGAAATGTAATGCTGTACGCAATGGAAGTGGGGTGAATGGGCGTGGTCAAAGGCCTGGCAAAAAACCCAAAATATTCTGTAACGTTTTTCAGTCTTTCCCCTTCAGATATCTACACGTA
The DNA here is from genome assembly GCF_964261635.1 of Lissotriton helveticus. Lineage (NCBI taxonomy): Eukaryota > Metazoa > Chordata > Amphibia > Caudata > Salamandridae > Lissotriton > Lissotriton helveticus. The sequence continues at coordinate 509,002,483 of NC_136065.1, read as the reverse complement.
AATTAAAACGCAGCTTAATTGAAAATGATATGCAAGTTATCTTAATCAGTGGGAAATGGATTATCATACATTATGAAACCTCTATTAGTTAATGCTCTACATAGGTCTGTCTTTAACCAGAGAGCCATAGAAATTAACCCTGGTTGGTGCAGTTGTGAATAGTGACTTGTGTATGTTTAGGACTATAAGGTCCCAGTCTATGAAAGAAAGCACTGTGAAGTCATTATGTTAAACTTGCCTTGCACACAGTATAAGAAAGGCTGCTACAAAATGCGAAAAAAGGTTTAAGATAAAAAATTGCTTCCAAAATATAGATTTTAGTAAAACCCGACTGCATGTAATGCAACTTTTTTTTTTTTTTTGCTGCATATGATACTAAGCAGCATCAGAAACACAGTGCTGGGATTGGCTGGGGCATGGAAGCACGACGCTCCATTGAAGACTGATGGGGCTGTGTCTTTGCTGATGCATCTCCATGGATGCCTTCAATGTGAAAGCCTGAACTGTGCGTGTCAGGCTGGCAAGAGCAACCATACCAGCCAATCTGACATGTGCAGCTAAATTTCAACCTCAGCTGTTCATCCCGTCCACTTAGAGATCCGCAGCCCTGCCCAGAAGGAAATAAAATGAATAGAGGAACTTACCGGACCAATTTAAACAGACAAAAGGAGCCTGGGAGGTAGTGGCTCGCAGCAGCAGGGAGTCAATGCACCTGTGCCCATATGAGCAAACTGCATTTATGACATCATCTTTAACGAGATATTCTATGGAGGAGACCGAGGTAACCAACAGAGTGAGGGGTTAAAACGTGTTCTAGGTTTCTCCTCCAGAATTTTCAATTCTATCTAGGACTCTGAGGCAAGGATTATGCTTTTCCTTCTTTGCTCTTTATTAACGGAATGTTCACAGCAGCCAATGAAAATAAACTTGTACAGAAAAACATATTTCCCATTATTATGATTTCACACCCTTTTTATACCTCAACACCATTTTAAAATCCTCTTTCCTTGTTTGTTTGTTTGCCTTTAGCGTAGCAAACAAAATCAGACTCCATAGCCATCTCCAACAGTTGAAAAAAATGAACCATAGAAGTGCATCCTCTGGAAGCAGCGTCCGGAAAATGGAACTGTCCAGGATGGTCTATAGGATGTGAAGTTCAAAGTGCATTTCGCCCTTCCGTCCTCTCTCTCCTGTTTCTGGTAATTGTTTGGAGGGAAAAACAAAGGATTGTGTATCATTTCTGTATTGACGATATGATATTGCAATAATTAATGCTTTACAATTTCAGGGTGGGTTGATAGGTGTACACAATCATGAAGTTTGGATCAAATCTCAAGGTGGGCTAATCCTCACCTCAGAGTCCTTAATAGAATTAAATTCTAGACTTGAAAGCTAGAATTTTTTAAATTCTATATCGTGATCGGAGATTTCGGATTATGCCTGTATAAAGGTTTCCCAATACCACTGAGACTACATCTAGAATCTGTTTATAGTAAAATCACTTAAACGTGGATTCAGCAGACCAGTCTGCTGCTATCATAATGTCATGAAGCTGCAAACCCAATAAAAAAAAATTGAAAGCAGTTGTCCATCTTGACCGAGTGAGCTCCAAATATAATCGCGTCTATCCCGGCTTCCGCCATTAGCCACTTAACCCATCTTGCTAATGTGGCAGAGAAGACCAGATTAAAAGGCTTTTGAATGGCAATAAGTAATTGACCACCAGTGGGTTGTCTGAAGTCTCTAGTGCGCTCCTCGTATTATTTTAGAGATTTGATATTACAGAGCTTTGGACTGTCAGGGAAATTTGGATACAAATTCTTTCCAACAGGTTTTGGTTCTTTTAGACAGCTTGAAAGTAACTCTGTCCGGAGAAAATAGCCGTCCTGTTTAAATCCAGTGCCTTATCAGATATTCTTCTGCAGGAGACCAGGCAAAGTAGCATTGTGAGTTTCGGGAAGAGTTGTTTCTTGGTTAGATCTGCATTAGCAGGCTATCTCTGAAGAAAATGTAGGATGATATTTAAATACCATAAGCCGCTATATTTTGGCTCAGGAGGATTAGACAGATGGACCTTGCTTAACCCTCCATACCAGAGGATGTTTACTGACTGGTTTCCCACTTACAACAGACCAACTGGCTTAAATAGCTGAACAATAGTTATTGACTGACGTTCAAGCCCAGGCCACCAGAGGCCAATTCTACCTGAAAATTGATCACAAAGGTAACTTGAGCCCCCCAAGGTATCCAGATTATGATAGTCTCTCTAACCCAACGACCTTCAGCATTCTGAAGAGCATCTCTTATGAGTGACTGCAGACCAAGATTGGGCGATGAAGCTCTCAGATTGTTCCAGTAGGCCTGGCAAGAGCCTTAATCTCCTGAAATTCGCCAGGCCATAAGGTGCAACAGATTCTGGAGGATTAAAGGATGTTGAAGGCCCAATGGATGTTGAAGGCCCAATGGATCAATTGGAAGCTCCAGGACAGTAGAAGGTGGGCAGGAGAGTTACATAGCATCTTTAGAAGTACCATGATCTATGACTGAGTTCTCCACAGAAGGGTCACCATTATAAATTCTGCCTTCTTGCTGGAAGGCATAATAAAGATACCATGCCGATTCTGGAGAAAGGCATATGTGGCAGTGGCTATCAGATCAAGCCTCCAGGAAAAGAATCTCCTCAATGGAGTGGTGAGGTGAGAGGCAAACAGGTCAGTGTGGCATAGACCCAATCCCAATTGATGTTGGAGAGATTGTGAAAAACAAAATGGTTCAGCTTTCAATTGCTGAAATCTTGCAGGTCTCTCGTTTCAATTGGTCACTACGTTGTTCCACTCTGGGAGATAATCCCCTCTCACTGAGATGCGGTGTTAGAGACCATATTGCCAGAACTTTTTGTGATGTCTTAGCAGGCCTTGGCATCTGGTTCACCCTCAACTTGTTTATGTAATGGGCTGCTTAGATGTCCATCTGGAGCAGAAGGCAGCAGTGCAACTTTTAAGGGGCTTGAGTTTTTATTGTTAAAAGACCCTGCCAGTAATTCTAGGTAATTTATGTGTAGGTTTGATTTGTCTGGTGCCCAACGGCCTTCAATTGAAATATTTCTGCACCAGGCCCCCCTAGCTACCTAAGTTATCGTCTGATTCGATAATGATGTCTAGGTGCTTGCCGAAGATGGCCTTGCCATTCCAGGTCAACATGTGGTCTAGCCACCACTGAAGTACTGCTCTGGTGTCTAAAGTCAGATCGATCAGATCCACGTATGGCATCCCTCTTTATAGACGCTGAATTTTGAAACTTTGAAGGGCCATGTAGTGCAAGGGGGGCTGGAAAAATGGCTTGGATACAGGAGGCTAGATGTCCTACTAGCCTGGCTAGGGAGGGCAGTTGGGCTGTCAGAGAGTTGATCTGTAATCCCAGGAAATCCATGCATTGGGAAGGAGTAAGGAGTTATTTGCATTGTTTAGCAGAAACCCAAAGTCCTGGAGAAGGGGAATAGTCCCATTTAAGTGGGTCTGGAGAGTACATTTTTCCTGTGCCGTTAGGATGTCATCGAGATTCGTAATCAATCAGAACCCTCTGGAGTGAAGGTGTTCCACCACCGGTTTCATGAATTTGGTAAAGCACCAAGGGGTGGAGGATAGCCTGAAACAGAAGTTTGTGTTTGTACCCTTGACCGTTGGAGTCAAATTGTGAGGAAGGAAAATAAGTATATTTCAGATCTAGCCATACTATCCAGTCTGCACTCTGTATTAGATCATTGAGAAGATGGATGCCTTCCATCTTGAAATGTCAGTATAGAATCCAGCAGTTTAATGATTTTAAATTGGACCACTAAGCAGGAACCCCCTCCCCCTCTTTTGGTGACCACAATAATGTTTCTATAGAAATCTGTCAGGTGTAGGGTCGATTGCCATATTTCTTCCTTCTGAAGAAACAGAGTCTTCCTGAACTATTAAAATCCACTCTTGTCTGGAAAAATAGAGGGCCGGAGTGTGGCTGTATTGGGAAGGGGACCCCTAGAACTGTATCTTAAATCCATGGATCATTTCCAGCATCCATGAGTCTTTCACAAGATTCACTGAGTTGGAGAGAAAATCAGTGTTCTGCCCCTCAGGGTAATGGACTTTGGAGATATGAAGCTTACCTGAGGAGGAGCCAGCGGAGACCTTTCCTTTGTTTTGGAAGGTCCCTCTTCTGTATCTCCCTGACCCCCTCGATATCTGGAGGGGTAGAAAGAGCATTGGTTTTTGGTGTATCTGTGGCCTTGTGAATGGAAGCCTCTGGAGGGGCCTTGTAATGAAGTATAGCCCAGCTGAACGCCCTCTATATTGACCGGCCTGGCCAAAAATCCATAGGTGGAACACTCTTTCAAGGATGATTGGGCTTTGCCCAGGGCTGTAAAGGTCTGGACAAAGCTTCCCAGGTCCTTAACAAATTTGTCACCAAATACTAGGCCATTAGCCGTAGGGCCTGTCTATGCTGTTGTCGCCCGACTGACAAGACACAATTGGAATTGCCTAGAAGGCCCATCCCACTAGATTGTCTGGATCTACTTGTGTGCCAGCATCTTTCACCTGAACGACCATTTCTAAAATGTTGTGGAGGGGAACCTGCCAGGTCGAGGACCTTGTCTTCACAGGCCTTCCATGACCTGCATGTATCCTTCTTTGGCTCTTTCGCTGACTGCTTGAGGAAGGTCACAGGTCAGGGTTCATTTCAGAAGTTCCACTACCTTGTCAGGGATGTCGGGTCTGGGGCATTCAGAGCGCAGTCGATTGCAGATCTTGTGGTCAGAGCTTCTGAGTAGTCGTGATTGCACGTAGTTGAACATTGGAGGAAGTGGGGACAAGTTGGAAGAGGGGGTCGGATAATGTAGTCAGGATCAAAGTCCAAGGAGTAGGAAGAGTCTACGTTGTATAAGTATTGGAATTCTGGGTGGTCCAGAGAGCTTATTTGTGAGCTTTTGGCATGGAGAGGTGGGATATGAGAGTTGTAAAAATGTGAGGAGTGAGTGGATGCCATGTCCAAATCGTGGTTACCATCCCTAGGGCAAGGGGATGTGTCTCTAGCTGAAGGTCCAAACACTGAATAAGCATGGTCAGGGATGAGGCTCAGTGAAAACCGGTTCATGGTGGCTGCATGTAGCTATTCAGGTGACTTGGCCAAGGGCTCAACACCCCTGTGTTGAGGAAGGATTGTGGGAGGCATGAAGGGTTTAGAGAAGGTGGAGTTAGGAGTGTACTTCCTCAACTGACATGTGAAGCATTGGAGGGCAACAGTCAGGTCTCTGTTTACAAAGTGGGGGACATGGTTGTCAAGAGCTTCAAAAAGGAAGTCTTCAAGAAGGTACTAGTTTCTAATCACCTATTCTTGAACCTCTTCCTGATGCAAGTGTCTGTCATTTAAGGTGATGGGTATTTAGGTTCAGTGAGGGAGCAGTGGGGGTTTCTGAGGTATGCTGCTCAGAAAAAAGGGGGTTAGCGATCAAGATGTTCGGCTGCTTTACAGGAGGCAGGTCGGTTACAATTGTCCCCGCCGGTGTAGCCTGTAGATGCAGTTTATACTTGCCCCAGTGTTCTGGGTGTGGGGGAAGTGATGGGAATCTTCCACAAGTAAGCAGGGTAAGTGTATGCATTGGAAGTCACTCTTCTTGCCAAGTGTTGGCGTGTCCTCACAGCCAGCTACTTTTGGGTTTCCTGAGTTGCTGCTTGTGCACTTGCGGGGGAGGTAAAAAGGGGATTTGGCCACTAGACATCAGTCCTGCAGAGCACTTCTTGCACCTGGGCACCCTGGTCGGGTGCGTTAGTAGTAGCTGGTTGAGTGGGGCCTAATATAGCAGAGCAAAACGATACAAACCGCACCATAATCTATGGGAGAAAAAAAATCACTTCCTGTTACTTAGCTGAATGGTTAGCGGCAAAGAAACTTGATTTCAAAATGGTGTTGAGGTGTTTTATGGCACCAGGGACAGCTTGGTTGCTTTAAAGTGGTCATAAAAAGAATGATGGGAGATGTAATTTTCTGTAAAAGTTTGTTTTGATGGGCTGCTGTGAAAATTATATTAATAAACGGAGAAGAAGGAAAAAGCATAATCTGAAATTATGTTTAGTGCACGGGAAAGCTCAAATGAAAAAACATTTTCTATAACTTTTCAAATCCTCCTCCGTCGTATGAAAAGGCCTGGCACGCTGAATTAAACATGTTATTTTAACAGCAGAAGCTGTCTGTCAATTGATTCCTTAGTGTTCTATTGTTACTTTATCATAGAGTTCTATTGAACTGTGGCAGCCGGATTCTTATCTAGATTTTCTCTATCTATCAAATCATTAGAATCTTTGGTCGAGTAGACCGTTTTTGTCTGCTAAGAAGTGTAAAGGGAAGAACATCAAATTCATAATAATTTTGTATGAACCCAAATCAATCAAATTTAATGGACCACTGACTACAGAATCAGTTTAAATATGTATTACAAAGCCAAAAATAACTGGACATACAGGCAAGAGATTAAGAAAATAAACAGGCACTAATACAAACATAATCCTACGCAGAAGTCTCATACGACTCAATATTATCAGTGTTATTTCTAAAAGCATCAGGCAAATGATGATAATTCCTGCTTGAAGTCTCTGCTGCGTTCGCTCAAAGAAAATAATAGAATATTAGTCTATCCCTACACTATCTCTAAGGTGACATCCCTACTTAGCAATCCCACCCAGGCAAGAGAAAAAGGTGTCCGCAGTAAAGCCTTCCTAAGAAGTTCACTCACTTTCCATGGGTAAGTAGCCTAAGCTACAGAGCTCGTTCTAAGATGCTCCTTTTTGCTTCCCCTCTAGCCTTCTCCTCTCCACCCTCGGGGTACTGTCCCTAATACAAAATCCCCAAAACATTAAACATCCTAAACACACCCCTTCGGCAGGTCTCCTCTCCTGTATTTTTCCAACAAAACTTCAACTTCATCCAAAACCGTTGGTGTGTCCTTGGGTCCCAGGCACCTTCTTCGCCAAAAGTATCGTCTTGACATTCCTGTTCACTCCCACCGTGCTCGACTCTACCATCCTAACTCCTAAAACAAAAGGTTGTTCTGCCTAATGAAACATGTGTCCTTGCACCTGCAACAGAAAGCCTGTGAGCAGATGGACCTTGCACGTACACAAATCTACAATCCAAATTCAACTAAGAAAAGGAGCCTTCCCAAGTAAAATACATTTCGGCCTACAACATTTAGCCAATCTACGAAAACACAATTAGGCCTTTAGTGGTGCTTTCATACAATCAGGCCTTTACATTTACACACATTTCTAAGCTATATCATAAGCGTTACATTCAAAATAATTATAAAAGCATTATATTTCACTCGTAAATAAGCAAACCTACATTTGCAACTTTTAATAGGGTGAACGTTTAATCCTAATGCAACATCTTATACGTGAAGCAATAATTTCTGCATTACTTAAGGCATATTCTCGGTCAATCACTACATTAATCTTCAAACGATATGAATATTCTAGACATTCTAACATAATTTGATTAATTACTACACTTATAATAACCACACGTTAATACAGTCCTCTAAATATGCGGGTGTTAACTACCCATGATTATGACGCACCCCTACAATTTTAAGAATAACATGGCGCTCTATCAGTCCCCCCCTCCCCCCCTTTGATGACCTGTGTCATCACCAAATTACACCATTCCTTGGGAAGGAACCGACTTAAACAGAATTTGTTGCCATTATCCCTTGCCTAATTTATGTAAGGAACTTGTAGCAGTGAAGATGAGCACCATTTTCCTGTACATATTCACTCTTCTGCACAGGAAAGTCTGTGATTTTAAAGGTCCCTTCTACAGCAACATATCTCCCACTACGGGCACTTTCTGTGAAGGGAACATTCTTTGTGATTTTCATAGCACATAAGTAAGAGTGATTAGTGATGTGCGTTAATGCTGTAATGAGGCTTGTCTCTGGTGCTATTTATGCATCTCTATGGTGTATATCACCTGGATAAGAGTGCATCAAATACAGCAACAGCAGCAGTAGTAGTGATCAGCTGTCTTATTTACAATTAAAATGAAGTGCATGTGTACACCACCAGCACCGATTAAGCACTATACACAAGTCCATGAAGTTAACAAAGGAGGTTGGCAGAATGAACCATTGGAGAAGGAAGATGCCATTTTGACACAAATATTTGCTTGGTTCTAACTGTCAGTGGTCGGAAGTTTGGTTATATTTTCATTGATCCTAGCTCCTGTTCTCCTTACCAGAACCCCTTTACCAGGAGTACTGGTCAAAGTTCACTGGAGTGGACCCAAGCCCTGGCTCGCCTGGCTTCCATTTGGACCGCTCCCGCTCCGTCTCCATGGCAGCCATGATGACGGCAGGGCTCCTGTCTCCTCCTCTGATGTCTCCTCGGGATTCAACCTTCTCCTCCTGGCAGGAGATTCCGCAGGTGAAGAAGAGTGGGCTGCTGAAGCACATCACCCCCCAGGAACGTAGACTGCAAGAGGTAAGGCGAGCAACCACTTGGAGGTCTGAAAGTGTTAAAATGTGAAGGGGTCTGTATACATGATATGTGGTCTAGAATACTTACAAGGGGATTGTTTATAAGAGCCCTGCCAGTGATGCAATTGAGGATATAAAACATGGTAGATGGGATGACAGATCTTTGCACCTGACAATACTGGAGAATGAGGGATCCACTCAAGCCCGCTCAGAGTGTCTCTCTGCCTAACACTACCACAGACTTCTGGTGGCCTCTTACTATGTAAAAATACCATAGGCTGATGGAGGCCCTCTTTGAGCCAGATGGAACAGATTGAGGTATCACTTTGTTGTCCTTGAGAATAGCACAGATTGAAGTAGCTTTCTCTGGCTATCACTAGCAGAAACTTAGGGAGCTCTTCCTTTTCAGGTCATCTTTTTGGATCTGAAGCTTTCCCAGCATGCCTAATTTCCTTCTTTTAAAGCTGGATCATCTAGGAGGCACTGACCTGTGTGTGCTGTGGATACGAGTACTGAAAGTTTTTTATTTTTGTATTTATACTAATGGGATTTGAGCAACAGTATAAAGAGTTCTTCAATACAGAAGATGCGAAGAGCACACTGGATTGGATTTTTAAAGCACTATTAATGTTATCATAACTCAATAGAAATACTTTCTACCACCTTAAAAGGTAGAAAAGCAGAGTCAAACTGGGCTTTAACAAAATGGTGGATTTCACGTTGATCTCCACAGCAGATGCTTAGCTTGCTGATGTGTCTCGCAGACTAGTGAAAATTGAATGGCAAAAATTCATAGGCACTTTGCCAGACTAATAATTTTTCCCAATCTTTTTTTAATTGGTGTTTATTGTTTACATATACACTTGCAACATCACATAGCCTGCACAGCTTTATCAGTGTCACAGATCATGAAAATGTGTATACCTGAACAATCAAAAAGCAGGCCTCTGCCCACCAATTATGCGCTGGTACTACCTCATTATTAAGTCACCTATTCCTTGAAAGAATATACACCTATTGTAGAGGGGATGTAGCAGTAATTCCTATGCAGATGTTATTTTATCAATGATTAACAAATGGAAAAGCTTTTAGTACTGCAATTTCTCTGTGGGCATATTGCATTGAGTTTAAAACCCTTAGGTGTAGGAGTTCTCTAAATTATTCAAAGAGGTACCTCTTAGGTTTCACAGGTGTCTGCTTTCCATTCATGTGAATGTGTGATCTTTTCCATCCCTAAAATATCCCAGACCCAATCTATCCCATCTCTTAACAGATTTGGTCTTGCCACATTGTGTTGTCATCAAAGTCTTGTTGCACATATTGCTATTAAGATCTACTTACCCCTTGTGGAATGTGGTGTGCCACTCTGCTTTTTGGACTGACCCAGTAATTGTGTAATTCATGAATCTTGGGTGTATTTGTCTGACAGTCAATCAGTTGCATAAATTATCTTTGTCAAATAGTTTGGGATTTTTGGGCAGTGCAATAGTATGAATCTCGAGGGGTGTGCGATACCAGTAGAGTACACTTTTAATGCAGACTTCTTTTCCAATAACGTATCTAGGTGAGGAAGTATTCTAAATAATGTATCATCCCATTCTATTTGCTGTGAGTGTGCACCCTATCTTTCATTCCCATTATATTTCAGCTGCAATCTTTATTGTAGGAATGCTTACTATACATGTATAAATCTCAGATCACCCTTTTGTCACTCTTTTGTAAGAATCCATCTTTCAAATTTGATTAGATGCTGACTAGCATGTGGTAGTTCCCTATCTGATCATGAAATTGTTCTATTGTGGTTGCCTTGCTCCTTCTTGATGGTTCAAAAGGGCTAAACACCCTCTACCTTAAACAGCTTGCCTATTTTCGTACACCCTTTGATTTTCCCCATATGCAATAAGAATTCTCCTCAAGTACTGGAGCTAAGGTGGGATTTTCTACGAATGCCATTGAAGGTGAGGGACAGGAGGGAGAGGCCCAATCGTTGACTTCTCTGATCAGACATGTGGGTTGCCTCTCCTAACTGGGGAGGAATATTGCCCCATGTACCTGGCATCTACTCAAGCCAATAAGTATTTGAAATGTAGGTCCCAGCAATGATTGATATGATTTATGTAGCAAACGTGTTTTTCGGATTCCACTCATTTAAAAATTTATAATGGAGTGAAGTTGACCAGTCTGACCGTATTCATGACATTGGGGAGACCAATCACTCTTTCATGGTGATCTTAGAAAATCACACATGATCCTTGCCTTTTATCAGCCAAGATCAAATGAATGCACTTTATACATAGTTTTAAGCAAAGAGGAAGGCATCAGTATTGGGACTGTTTGGAAGCAACCCAACAAAGAAAACCCCCCATATGCCATGATTTTAAGTCCTTCTGAATAGCTTTTGAAAGTAAGTATATAATGGTGGTGATTACCTATTCCCTGGTAGATATTATTTGAACCCCTATCTAAGTTATTGATTCCTTCACCCATTGAAAGTGGGAGAGGTCCTGTAGAACCAGAATCTGCCTCTGTGTGGCTATTTTCAATAAATGTGATTTCTGTAAGTTAATCATAAATACTGCCACTTCGGTTTGCTCAATAGACTTTCATTGGTGGCTAGTGGATGAATAGGAACAGTTTTTTGAATCGAGATGTCTGCATCCGTGGTCAACTTGTACTCATACTTCACAAACCTCGCTCCTTTGATAATGTTGATTCATCTTCTACTTTCCATGCCATTCAGGGAATAGTCCATAAGGAAGCATTAAACATTAAGGTAACAGGGGCATGGTTAGGCCTATATGTCATGTTTCCTGTATAATTTGTAAAATGGATGTTGATACAAGGATTTGATCTAACCTAGCATATGACTAGGGTGTACAGATAAGTAAGATGTATATTCTGAGTGTTGTGATTGATAATCATCAGCCATTCCCATACTCTTCAGTCAGTCTGTATTCTCTATTTAAGGTCAGCCTGTCTGTCCTCTTTGAATCGAGCATCTATGATTAGAGCTATCCAGAACTATGTCAAGATCTCATGCAGTATTAGCTCCCCTTCTATTATGTGGGTGATGGCGCACTTAAGGAATTTTTCCTTACCCAATATTTGGGGCACACAGGTTAACATCTGTGTATAGTGTGAACCTATTTTAAGCACAAGAGGCCCAGACCTACTTGTACTGCCTGGTACAGCTTTTACCACTTCACAAATGGCACCTAGTAGAAGCATAGTAACTCCACCTGTCTGATAATGTACTGAGCAAAAAATTATTTGGACAGCAAAGAATTATTTGGACAGCCATTTCCAACTATGGAAAGACCAGTGCCTTTGAAGGAGAGATTCCCTTTGTATTGGCATATATATTTCCCTTCATTTAGTGTAACATGCTTTGCTTTTCACAGAGGCATTTAGCATTACACCTAATAATCTTAACCATGGTGTTGTGTATTCCATTCTACTTTGTTGTTAGCAGAGGTTAGTGAGTCTTTATGGCCTTGTTCTACTAGAGCTGTGGAAACCATACCTGTGCCAGTAGAATAGTTTCTTAACCTGTAACCTCAACTGCATATTAACTGACCCATAAACTGACTCTGTAAGAACCCAACTTCCCCATCAAAACAACCCTGGGATTCCTAGCCACCTCTGAATACTCCAGGTCATGTTCCCTGGGACTTTAGATGACCGGTGAGCACCCTTCTACCTCATACCTTGTTCCCAAAACCACACCATGCTAACATTTGTAAAAGGGAGCAAATTTCGTTTTCAAGTATATTAAACTTCTTGTGAGTTTGCTTCTAAGCCTCCTGATCCATATGATTGGTCCTTCATGCCGCCAATTTCTTTCATCCTTTGTAACACTTCTGTTTTGCCACTGCACTTTCTTTGGAGGATAGCTTTTTTCTCCCCGATGGGTCTTATTGTGTGCCATTTTGTTTGCAATTGTGTATTTTCCTGTGTGAGGGAATAGGTCTGCAGTGTCCTGCAGCAGTACTATTTTTTGGTTCTCTTGATGGACGTGGTGACCATTCTTTTCCCATTCCACATACTGATAATGCTGAAAGGGGGACACACTGATAAACATTTTGTGAACACAGAAGATCTGTTATCGGCCTAAATTCTCTTGGCAGCCTCAGTGGAATTTGCCAGATAATGGAACAACTGTACTTTGTGTTCTTGATCAAACCATTCCCTTTTCTGTCGAGCTTTGGTCATGGTATTAGACTCTTCTGAATATAACTTAGGGGAGGGGTTTTGTTGACCACCTTAGGTTTACTCTGAATGCAGTCCAGTCTCACCAGGGGTGTGGGAGTGAATGCCCCCTATCCCCCACATTTAATGTTGCTCTTCCCATCTCTCGTTTGCTGTTCTTTTGTGGTCATCCACCCTGGCTTCATCTCACCTTTGAACGCTCTTGGTCCAATAATGATCCTTTGGTTGGTTGTGCCTGTGATGTTGCTGTGGATATCAATACATTCTTGACCGACTGTCACTCTGAACATGGCCTCCGGTAGAAACAAAATTACAGTCCCTTCCTACAACAGTTGTGTGCAGCTCCTCAGTTATTCCTTCCACCCTAACAGATAAGGTAGGAAGCTCAAATGTGTCTTGAGTTGGTGCTGCATTTGTTAGAGCGGAAATCTCACAAATCTTTTTGGAACATTTAGTAAATGTGGCGGGAATTACCTTTAATTACCATTACTATTTTTCCACGCCAATATATATTCTCATATATATTCTCGAGGTGACGAATCTTTGCCACCATGTTTTGACCAAAAGAACTCCCTCATAAACACAAGCAAATAATTTAAATTCAAATAAATATTTTGTAAGTAGTTTAAAGGGTTTTATTTTATAATTGAAGACAATGGTTTCTCTGAGTCTTTATTGAGTAGACTAATATCAGGCAAATTACAGAATTGATAATAGAAAACTATAATTAGTGCAGATCATATTATAATATCATGCTGCAAATTCCATTAAGGAAAGATTCCCTATTCTAAGAATTGGGCACAAATTATGTCGGCCCGAACCCATAAACGGTTAAAAAATAAAGGCAAGAGTGAGATTAGCATGAAGCTAATAAATCAATCATTACAGAGTTTCTCATAAAAAGAAAATAAAGCATAGAGCAAATAACGATTGGTAAATCCAATTAGTCAAAGCAAAAAGCTTAGGGTTTTATTAAATGTCACAGAGACACAAATCCTTTTGTTCAGCTCTGCAGCCTTGCCTCCCCCTCTTCAGCAGCTGAATCATAGTTTCTCCTCCCATGCATCTAGATCTGCACCTCTCTGCTCCCCTCCATCTAGATCAGTTCTCAAAATCACCTCTGCTCTCTTCAGTTATGGATCTAAGTCTCCCCTCGACCTCTGGTTCTGCTCTGTTCTCTGAAACTCCTAAGCTAGGAACAAGTTTTTAAATCTGTAAATGTTACAAAATATGTGGTCTGTTCTTGTCCTCTCCAATTGAAATCCAGAATTCTCTGGTAAGCACATCTTCCCCTTCCTCCAGTTCATGCTCAATTCATCAGGCACTGCCTATTTCTTTGTCCTCACAACATATTTGAAACTTTTTTTAAATTACCTCATAAACGCGATATATTTGTTACAAGAGAAAAATATTATTTAAACAGGAAACATATTGTGGCAATGCATTTTGAAATGTTTGTGCGTTATATTTCTACAGAAAATAAATGAGGCTTTAAGTCAGTTCATGAATAGAGCTTGTTTAAAATATCATTCTACCAGCAACTAACACGATATCAGGAAGGCTTCTGAGAGTTTCTATTTCACTGCATATTCTATTGTTAAGGGCAACGTCAAATAAAGCGTCTTACCCTCAAGTTGCAAACTATAAATTCTATTTAGCTGTCACTGCTCTTGTGCATTTTTTTTTTAATGTAGTTAATTTAATACAAACTATACACTACCATTTCACACGTTTAATAATTATTGTACGTTACGAAAACACATTCTATAATTAAAACAAAATCTAAACTAGTTACATTAACTACGAATTTTTACCTGTGCATGTTTTAACATTTTCAAAAAGCATGAATTATTACCAGAGAAAAGCCTTTGAACCCTAGTGTTTTCATTGTATGCACTAAATGTCTGTGTGTAATTTTTAAAAGTCATGGGCAGATTGTCATTTTCGTTGGTTATGGAAGTCCCATTTTATTTCCTACACTATTGAAGCTCCTCCAAATTGGCACCAACCAGTAGTTGTCATATGCTACGTTTGCACGTCACTGCTGCTCCATTCCGCTCTAAATTAGTGGTGTGTCTTGAGCACGGGACCAAAGGATGCTCCATATGGACACCATGGCACTTATGCTCTACAGGGCCATGTCCTGAGCCATGACATACAGCCAGGCTTTTTCCGGGTCAAGGAAGGCAGCACGTTCACAGAGGACGCCAGGACAGGACGCAATAGTCCGCCTGAAGGCCCTTTTTTACCGGACTGGAGCGCGTTACCCACACACACACACACACACACACACACACACGGTACATTGAGACCTCATTCAAAACAAGAGACAGGTTAATATACCTATTCCTTATCACTTTATTTGGAGCACCTTGAACGCACCCCCTTACCTTCACGGTATTCACATAACGGTCCTGATGAAAGCCTATAAGTCCTATCAAGGCGTAAGAGGCAGAAACATGTCGACCAATTTTTAACTCCCCTCCCTTTCACTAAATCCTTTTATTCATACTCTAAGTGCATCCACTGCTCATAAAAAGTATCTTAAGATACACTAGACCAGAGTTTACTAGACCCGAACCCAGACTTATTAAAGTTGCTTTCTGGTTTTCCGGGCCTTTTTAACGATTCCTTATCACTGGCTCACTACTGTTTCAACCTTGGGTTAATACCTCCTAGTGGAGGTTGCATAACCTGATCGACCTGATGATTATGCACACACGTGATTAAAAAGCGGAGAACCAAGATACACCGCTACAACACCAACATACCCATCACGTGCATGAGGGTCTTTTAATTTGGGACGCACCCCCCGCTCCTGCAAGATACCTAAGGTTGTGCAGGACAAGTGATCCTTTCCCAATTGATTATTGAATACAGCCAGGCTTGACATGAAGGGTTTCTGCAGATGCTAAAGTATAACCCTTTCCCACAGCACCCTATCCCTTCTCTAGCGTACATGGTCTGTAACCAGTCCAAGACTTGTTCATATACCCACATCTTCCCTGACTCCCCTAACACTTTCTTAGGTATTCTCCTCAGTTCAAGGTGTGTTTGTGAGGGTAATCTCCTCGCTGTGCAGGGGTTCTTGGCGCAGAGTACGTAGACTAATACGTACTCCTATGGTATCTCTGGAGGCTAGGGCCAGCTAGTGCTCGGTGGACCTAGCGCAATAAGGAGTTGCCATGATGGGCTTGGAGGTGCTGATAGTAGTTGATATTCGGAGTAAGAGCATAGTTGAGTAAACAGGACTGCTCCATTTCCATGTTTGCCATTTCCCCCAAATAACGATTGAAACACAACAGAGGGAGTACAGATGAATCTTTTTCCTCTATTTAACTATGTGCCTTTCCCGGCCGCGCGCCAAAGGCAAGCCTGTCTGCGCCCGTCCGCGCCAGGCCGGGCCCCGGGGCCCTCCACCCTGCCTGTCCCCTCTCTTACCTACCTAACCAACTCCTGGCATATCATGACGACTGGCCCATTAATCCCTCAACACTGACCCGGATTGTTTCTCTTGAAATCGCCCGTTATGATTACTCTAATCCCGCAAGTTGTCATCCCAGCCTCCATAAGGAGCTGCCACGCTCGGCTTCTCCTCATTCTTGCTCCAAACTCGCGGCTAGCCTTCCACCCATGGCCTCAGTTTCCCTTCTTAATACCCGGTCTGCGGTCAACCATCAATTGGAACTCTTTGACCTTCTTGACACCCTCCAACCCGAGATCCTATGCCTCACTGAAACTTGGTATATGGCCGCTTCCCTTCCTGATATCCTCACTTCCCTTCCTGATATCCTCACTTCCCTTCCTGACGCTTACTACATCCTTCGCGCTGACCGCCCGGAGGGGAAGACCGGCGGCGGAGTAGCAATGATGTTACGCTCTAATCTTCAATTTCAAACTCACTCACCATCCTATTAACTCAACTGACTTTCAGTGGTGCGTTCCACGAATCTGGCGTCCCCTCTCACTATTGTGCTCTTCTATCGTCCCCATTAACCCATGCCTCACTTCATCCCAGCCATATAGGATCTACCAGCCACACTGGTAGTTAACAATTCCGCTGTCCTCCTGTTGGGTGACTTCAATTTTTGGCCAGGTGATCCTCATGAGAACACCATGTCCAAAGATTTTTCCGACACCCTCCACTGCCTTAACTTCACGCCACATATTACTGCTCCCACCCATACTCGCGGGCATACCCTCGACCAGGTTTGGTCTGCCAATCTGTCAATTTCCACACCCACCATATCTCCCTGTGCCTGGTCCGATCATTCCTTGATCACATTCTCCGTCCCCTTGAGGGAGACCAACACCCTTCCTCCTTCCAAAAATATATATGCCCGCAACTGGAATAGGGTAGACCTAGCTGGTCTAGGCAATTCCTTAGCCTCCTCTGCCCCTACCTTGACAGACTTGTCCCCTAATAGGCAGGTAGAAACCATTAATAACTGGCTCTCAGAGGCCTGTAATCCAGTTGCTCCACCCAGACTAATTAGAACACGTCGTCCATACGACGCCAATAGGTGGTTCACCAATGCCTTGAAAAACCAGAAGCTGGCCCTTTGACAGGCTGAGCGCCACTGGCGTTGCAGATACTGCCCTGACCTCAAGATTTCCCATCTGATCCTCCTTCGGGCCTATAAAAAAGCGATACTCCCCGCCAAGCTAGAGTATTTCTCTCAGAAAATCAACCAGGCAGCAAACAAATCTAAAGAGATCTTCACAATCGTGTATGAGCTTGCTGCCTCTAACAGAGTTGTGCCCAGACCCATTCCTTCCCAATCCCAATATTCTCAAGGACTATTTCATTGAGAAAATCACTACCATAAAACAGAATATCCCTTCAGCACCCTCTCTGTTCGTCTGTCCTCCACTCCCCCCGCCCCTTCCTTTCTTGACCAATTCCCACTGATTTCAGAAGAAGCCTTTCATACCCTCCTGGGCAAAGTTAAGACTGGTTCCCCCGCTGACTTTTGCCCGGCACATGTCCTGAGGGAGATCTTCTCTTGCTGCCCAATCCCCCCCTATTACCCTGCTCAACGCCTCTATCACTTCAGGAATTGTACCAGATGCTTTTAAATCAGCCACAGTTATCCCCATTATAAAGAAACCTACTGTTTCCTCCAACTTTCGACCTATTTCGCTCCTTCCACTCTTGAGCAAGATCCTAGAGAGCCATATCACCTCTTTGCTCTCTACCTACGTTGAGGCTCTTCACCTCCTGGCTGACCACCAGGCCAGTTTCCGTCCTTTACACTCTACGGAAACTGTGGTCCTCTCAGTGGTTGATGAGCTCAGACGTAGTGCAGACACCAATTCCCCCCAGGCCTTAGTTCTACTCGACCTATCCGCGGCCTTTGACACGGTCGACCATTCCATCTTACTCGACCGTGTCAGAGGTGCCGGCCTACGGGGGCCAGCCTTGTCTTGGCTCACCTCCTTTTTAACAGGCCGTACTCTGGCTGTTCGGCTGGCAGGTTTCCTTGCCCCTATCTGGCCCGTTTCCTGTGGGGTACCCCAAGGTTCCTCTCTTTCCCCTCTTTTGTTTAACCTTTACATACACCCCCTTATTGTTGCTTTATAGGACATGGAGGTCACGGCGTTCAATTACGTCGATGACCTCCAGCTCTTCTTCAAACTCTCCTCTTCTCCCGATTCAGTTTCCAGGGTTCATTCCACTCTTACTTTCATCCATAATTGGATGAACCTCAATCATCTTAAATTGAACCCCGATAAGACGGAGCTGGTTCTTATCGGTGGTCCCTCTAACCCTTGGTCCTCTGCTTTTTGGCCCCCCATCCTCGGTTCCCCCCACCCCCCTCTGCTTCTGTCAGAACCCTCTGCATCAAGGTCAGCCAGGACCTCTCTCTACGCCCCCAGATAAGCGCAGTAGTCTCCTCTTGATTCCTCTCTCTCAGAATCATCCGGAAAGTCTCTTGTTACTTCTCGGCTGAAGCTCTCAAACTCATTGTTTCGGCAGTGATTCTTTCCCGACTAGATTATGGTAATGCCCTTTATGTGGGCATTCCAGCCTATGAATGATGTCGTTTGCAGCTTATTCAAAACCAAGCAGCACGCCTCATTTTTAGGCTCCCCAAATCTAGTCACATCACCCCTGCTCAAAACTCTTCATTGGCTCCCCATAAAGGAGCGCTCACTCTTTAAGCTGGGTTGTTTGACCTATATGTCGTTAGCTGGCACTGCCCCTGCCTTCATCAGATCCAAGATCATTGCATATGTTCCTGCTAGACATCTGCGGTCCTCCACCCAGTTTCTCCTTCTAGTCCCCTGATATCGTAAGAAGAAATCGGGTGGTTCAAGATTCTCGACACTTACCCCCTCTTCTGGAACTCACTCCCTCTGACAATTAGATCTATCCCTTCTTATCTGGACTTTCGGGCTGCTCTGAAAACCTACCTTTTCTCTTCTGCTTACATTCTTTAAATCTCACCCCCTTCTCCCCTTAGTATTAGTTTCTGTCTACAGCGCCAAGAAACCGTTTGGTAGTAGAGCGCTATACAAAACCCTTTCAACTTCAACTCCTCTAGCAAAATATGTAGAAACTACCTGCTAGGAAAATATGTTGTAATGTATTAGAGGATGGCTTAAAATGTCTACATTGTCCATTTGGTGCTTTTATTGGGCACTCTGCTGAAGCCAAAGACCTGTCCTAGGATTGTAATTGCAACAAAGCCAGATCGCCTTTGGAAACATGTAGCTTTTAGCCCGTGTGTCCCCTCAGAGGCCGAAGTTTGAAAATAACCACCTAGTGGTGAAGCTTCTCTGTAGGAACAGTCTGTATGCATTTTTGTTTTGTTCTCCCTCCACCACAGGAACTTGTGGTTAGGATGTATGCTTGGGTATGAGGTCGGTCATGTTACTATGTTGTTGTTTTTCATCACCTGTGATGCTGTTGTCCTCTTTTATTTCAGACTGTGTTTGAGGTGGTCACATCAGAAGCTTCATATCTCCGCAGCCTCTCATTGGCCGTGAATCACTTTCAGAGATCCCAAAAGCTCACGCAATGCCTCTGTGTCACTGAGGTGCACACGCTGTTCTCCAACCTGCAGCAGGTGAAGGATGTAAGCGAGAGGTAAGAAACGAAAACATTATCTCCTCCCTATCTCCCATATTCCTAACAATCCTAAGCAAATGGTGAATTTAAAGCCATTATGCCCTATGCCTTTGTACTTCATACCATGGCAAATCAATTTCTGTCCCGATACTTATATTCCTTGGAATTGCAAGATTGATGTGCCACATAGTTCTGCCAATGCACCTCTTCTCGGTAGTGTGCACTAATAGTCCTACACTGAGATACCTCACAAAGCTCTGCAATTGCACTTGCACCCTGACTTCAGCAGTCCTTGTACATCAGAAGAGGGACCACATGCAACTGCACTAGTACACCTCCGTTGTGCTACAGTCTCCCGGCTATTAAATTGCTGGGCCCTATCTACAAGTCTTCCATTGTTTGACCTTTCCCCCTCCTCTCCTTCACCATCCTTGTAGTGGGAAGAACTACATCTCTGTCATGGTTCCTCCCTCCTGATCATTGCCATACCATACTCTGCCAGTACTGGATTCTCTACAAAAGTCTACCAATGTCCCTCAATCATGACCAACTGCACCCTTGCCAATCAAACAGCGGGACACAAGAACACAACACTTTGACAATACTCCTCCAGTTTGCCCCAAATCTTCTTAGAATGCAGTCCCCCGTTTTACCTTGTGGGCTCAATTGAGAAGGGATGGTAGCTCCACAATCTCTACTTTCTTACTTTTCACCCTGGTGACTCTTTACCTGTCTTCTTGTAGTTTTCTCATGGATCTGGAGGAGCAGCTGGAGGTGGACGTCTTTCTCTCAGGAATTGGAGAGCTTTTCTTGAAGCACTGCCCATCGTTTCACAAAGTCTACGTCCCCTATGTAACCAACCAGATGTACCAGGAGCAGCTTGCACAGCGGCTGATGTAAGGAATGCCTGTGTCGCCAGTATATCCAACCATTTCCTTTGAAACAGAGTTGCTGTGTTGCACCTGAAATTGATTAAATTAATGCTTTGCACTTTGCAACAGTTATGTGCAAATTGACAAACTGCTTTCTTTTTAAAATTAGCTTAATATAGTGAATCTGAAATCGCTTGCATGTTTTGTACTAACCTTGTCCTGGTAGTGTTTGGGTTGTCTGGGTTACTTCTAGCTATTGAGGCTCCCTAGGAAACAATGTAGCTTTATCAGATTCAAAGTGTCTAAAAATGGGCACCGCTTTGAGCTTTTAGTACAATCCAAATGGCTATCCTGGACCATTCCGGGGAAAGGGGTGGGGATTGGATGGGGCAGGAATTATAAACATGGTCTTCGGCACGGTTGACCTGGTTAACAAATGGGAAATATTTTCGATTCAATGTTTGTACTCAAGTGCATTCTGCTTTTAATGCTTATACATAGATTCTGTCCATTGATTACATATTTTCTGAACACTTTAGGATTTATTTAGGTTCCAGAATCCAAGGTATTAAAGCACAAATAATTTTTCAATCGAAATTTGAATTTTACAGAAACTAATTACCACAATGCTTTCCTCCTCTCGTTTTAACAAGCCTACACAACCATTGCTGCAAACTTGCAGATTCCTTTACCTTTCTGGCCAATCTAGACATTTATGAAAACTTCCAATCCTCTCGCAGTTCGTCCGGAGGAGTGCTTCGGACCTACAACTTTTGGAATTCAGTCAATACTGAGTTTATTTTGCTTTAGTGTTCAACTTGGGGCCTTGATTACAAGTAGTGTGCATTATTGTGGAAGATTAACCATATCCAGTCAAACCCATTACCCCAGGGCTACCTCCAATTTGGAGGGTTTTTGTTACTTTCAAGTGAAGCAGAACCCGCATTTAACACCCCAAATTCTGCATGTTTTGCCTTGTACCCGGGTCTTTCTATTGCTATAGTTTGACTGGCAAAAAGCTGCTGGTGAAAACCACAAGGGTGGGTGCATATCGCGCAACTCTAAATTCCGATGTCTGTGCAATCTTCTTGCACATGGAACAGAATTTAGTCCTGAACTTGTAATCACGGCCTAGAGTAAGCCTCGAAGGGACAGATGGCAGACTGGGTCAGATCAGTATTCCCCCCCTCCCCTTGGCGTTGACTATACCAGGGTCATCAGTAATTCCAGGGGGAGAAACTACTTCCTGTTTGGATTTACTGGGTATTAGTGTGGAAATATGTTTCCATGTTCAATCCCACGTTTCCCCGAGCATGTCCCATCCTGGGATTCGGTATGTTTTAAGCAGCTGATATCTCTTCATGAAATAAAACCGGTCATCCTGCTTGGACCTTAACCCCCATTACCTGCCCCACCAGGGTACTGGGGCACCAACAATAAGGCCCTAACAATGAACCAGATAGTGCCAAGCAACAGACACATGTTATGACAACTGTAGATTTTAAATACATTGTGGGTTTCTACATCTTAGAGCCAGGTGTCTCCTCTCTACTTCCTCTATTCAAATGGATGTATACAAAAGGTACATATATGAATTATAGGAACTAGATCATCCATTTTGCATCTCTACCTTTGTTCATTACCACATTATGAGAGTGTAATGGAAGAGTTGTAAATACATTATTGCAAGCTTCCAGGATAGGAGTCATGGCATGAGCATAATTCTTGTAAATTAAGTAGTTTGTTGACTGGTTCCCTTTCTTCCTACAGAATCGCCAATGCCCTTTTCCCCTAGGTCAGGCTTCAGTAGATGAGGATGTTTATTTTATTTATTTATTTATATTCTTATATAGCGCAGGATTCGACTCCCGTAGGGATATCTCCGCGCTTACGCTTTTCCAGGGAGGCCTTATAGTACTAGTGAGCTGTGGAAAAATAAATGGTATAGTATCGTATCTTAGGGAGCCGAGAAGAGGTATGTTTTTAAAGTCTTCCTAAAAAGCAAGAAATTTGCAATTTGTTTTAAGGTGAAGGGAAGTGAATTCCATAAAATAGGGCCTTTATAGGAAAGAGCTCTGCCTCCTTGCCTAGCTTTTCTAATTCTTGGAACCTGGATCAATTGCTGGCTACTAGAGCGCAGAATGCGCCCAGGGCTGTAGTAGTAGAATTTTTCTTTCAAGTACTTGGGTCCCGTGCCATTTATGTATTGTGCAGCAGATTTTATATTTTACACGTTGCCTAACCGGCAGCCAGTGGAGTTTGGCCAGGAGAGGATGAGAAGCAGTCCTTGGCTGAGCATTGAGAACAAGTCTCGCTGCAGTATTCTGGACTACTTGCAATCTTTGTAGTTGTTCTTCATTGGCCGAGATAAACAGGCCATTGCACTAGTCCAGCCTACTGGTTACCAATGCCTGGACAAGAGTTTTCCTATGGTTGTCCGGTAGGAATTGGAAGACACGTCGTAGCAGTCCGATGACATGAAAGCAGGACCCTGCTACTTGATTGATTTGTTTAAACAGAAGTGCCTTATCAAGCCACACACCAAGATTTTTTACAGTCTGTTTGGGAGTTGGGACTGGTCCCAAATCCGGGGGCCACCATTCTGGTGACCACAAAAGCGTGGCCTTCCCCGAACAGCATAACCTCAGTCTTGTCTACATTGCACTGGAGGCAATTGAAAGCCATCCAGTCCGATATGGCCCTCATACCTTCCGCAAAAGATTTTTGTACTGCGGGAGTTAGGGTACGAAAGGGGAATAAAAGCTGAGTGTCGTCAGCATATGACACCGGGGTGAACCCATATGCTCTTGCAATGTCTGCCAAGGGGGCCACATACACATTGAAAAGTGTGGGGCTTAGGCATGAGCCCTGTGGCACTCCCTTGGTGAGCTCCCTTAAGATGGAATGATGGAGCCCAATCTGACTCCTTGCGAGCGGCCTGAGAGAACTCTCCAACCAGGACAGAGCCACACCTCCTATGCCCATCTCCCTCAAACGACCGAGAAGTATTTCATGCGACACCGTGTCGAAGGCAGCGGATAAATCCAACAGCACCAGAATCATTGAAGCTCCTCCATCTAGTGACATCCTGATGGTATCGGTCACTGAGAGGAGGGCAGATTTGGTGCTGTGATTGGGCCTGAACCCAGATTGAGAAGAGTCCAGGCCCTCCGCTGCCTCGATGTATTTTGACAAATGGGAGTTCACATGTTTCTCTGTCATTTTATCAAGGTAAGGCAGGAGGGAGATGGGTCGCAGGTTTGAGAGGTCTGTTCAGGGAAGTGCCGCGTTCTTCCGGATAGGGTTCACCACCGCTTTTTTCCACTCTGTGGGCACACATCCTTCCCTGAGCGATTGATTTATTATATCTTGGATCTGGGGTCCAAGCAAGATACTTAGGGGGCCAACTATTTTGGCGGGCAAGAGATCTTCTGGAGACCACGATTTTATGTGACTAAAGAGAAGAGGTAAATCTGAGTCACTGACTGCTGGAAATGCCATTAATGAGATATCTCTCTGCTTGGGCGGTATAGGAGGAGTGAGGATGGCAATAATTTGGTTCTTTTGACCAGATGCCTTCATTATTTTCTCATAAATCAAATTGATTTTATTTTTAAAAAACAGGGAAATATCGTCACATAGGAGTTGGGAAAAGTCATCTGGGCTTTCACATGCTACATGTTTTACAAATGCCTGCAATATTTTATATAATTCCTTAGAGGAATTTCCTGCCTCTACAAGTTGTTGGGTAAGGCTGTTCTTTCGTGCAAGTTTGATATTTCGTGCAAGTTTGATATTCCTGTAGTAATTAGACTGAGCCTCATGGTATGATTTCTTACTTTCCTCTGTTTGCGTTTTCCTCCATTTCTTTTCTATCCTCCTACATCCTTGCTTCTCTACTCTAAGTGCTTCAGTATACCAAACTTCCTGTTTGGAAGTAGGATATTGTTTATGTAGCTTCAGAGGGGCTATCTTATCAATTGCTTCTATGAGCGAATGGTTAAAGTTGGATAATACCAGCTCTACATCATCCTTTTCTGTGGGAGTAGGCTGTTTCCATACCCTCTGTAATTCCTCAACCGTTACTTTGTGCCACTGTCGACGCCAAATAGGTGGGAGAGTGTTCTTTTGCGAGGGTTTGTCCACTCCTAATAACGAAAATTCCACTATAAAGTGGTCAGACCAATTTATTTGAGTTGTAGAAGAGCACCGTACTCTGGAGCAATTAGAGAAAAGCAGATCCAGAGAATGACCACCTATGTGTGTTGGCCCGCTATTCTTTAATACTAGACCAAGAGTAGAAAGGTCGGTGAGCAGAGATAGTTTCTGGATGTACTGAAATATTTGCGTGAATATTAAAATCCCCAAGAAGAAGGAAATCTTCTTTTGCTTTAAAATGTGGAGCTAAGAGTTCTAAAAGAGAAAGGGGGAAGCCCATACTAGGTCCCGGTGGACGATAAATTATTGCTCCTTTCCAGAAAGTATGTGTGGCACTTTTGATTTTAAAAATCATTATTTCAAATTGTGGGGAGCATTTTTGTTCCAGTATGGTGACCTTCAGGTGTTCTTTATACATAATGGCTAAGCCACCACCTATTTTATCAGGGCAATCTAAATGTAAACTTATATCCCAGGGGAACTCCTAATGCTATGGCCGAAATAGAATGGGGTTTTAACCAGGTTTCCGTAAGGTTGCAATGTATGTACCAGATCCTATACTTCCAGCTGATGTGTGGGTAGGGACCGGACATTAAGGAGAAAACACTTTAAACCATTTAATGGTACTAATGTTGGATTAATAACCTTGGATTGAGGACTACTATGAGGTGTCTGAAAGTGACAATTAAAACAAGAGAAGGGGCCTTCTGGACAAGGCCAGGAGTCTCTATTACACTCTTTCTGTGGGAGTGTCCTTAAATCCAATAGGGTCTGGGCAGAGTACCTGATATACTGCGTCCCTGCGGGTGGTGCAATCAAAGGGGTCGAGTCCATAGCCCCTAGCCCCGTACTGTCGTGGACGAGTGCAGACGGGCAGCTCTTTGGCTGCTCTTTGGCGTGTCTTCGGCTGCGCGCGGTCGCTGCGCGCCCAATAGGGGGCGAGGGCTGAATAGCCCCTGAAGTAGAACCACTAGAGCGCTACCCGCTCCAGTGATTGCCGGAAGTGCCTGGCTCTCACCTGTCCGCCCTCCGCACAACGGTACTAGTTACCCTGTCGGGGCGGAGAGGAAGGAGAGTTGAGCCGAGGCTTGTCACTGCCCTGGTATTTCAGGTTATTCAAAACAAATTTAACTAAAGAGGGTTGGGCACACAATAGGCAAAGGAGAGCTCACTCAACTAACATTCACAAAAACGTTTCCTCGTAATATACACTATCCTTCAATTTAATCCAGGAGCATTTTCATTATTTATTTCAAAAACATATAAACAATATAATCAATAGTATTAGAACATTGGAATGTTGGGAGCTCATTTGAAAACAATGGAGTGCTTTGGGCTTCTAATGTCCAGTAGAAGCCAGGGACTCCAAAAACCCAATGTTGTCATTAATAGCTGTTGCTGTGAACAAAGGCCTCACTGAGCCCAAGGGGATTTCAGTCCCCTATGGCTCTTTGAGGCCTTTACTTTATTTGTTAGAATATTCTGCCCTCTAGTGAAGGAATGTTTTAATAGCCTTATAGCCCTCTGTAGCTGGGCTGTTCAGGCATTAAAGTTCAGCTCCCCTGTTAAAGGCCCTAGCCTTCGGCCCAGGCCATTAATGCTGGATTGGTGCCTTTAAAGGCCAGTATAGCCTGCGTCGGCTGGCTGTAAGGCTATTGTAGTTCATAAGTGAATGATCACAAAGCACTTTTATCAGAATTCATGCGTGTAATAATAAAAAAAACACCAATCAAAGTATCTTGAAAATAGCCCTCAAACCAAACCACAACTTAACAGATTATCAAAAAAGTCTGTAACCCATTGAACAACAAGTCCCTGTTAAGCAAAAGCAAGTCTTTGCCTCATCCAAGAGGCACTCAAGTTTTGTTTGGTTTTCAGGCTATCAGTGGACATCTAAAAACGTTGACGCGTGTTTCGGTGGAAAATCCTAACTTTCTTCCACTTTCCTCAGGACTGGCTGCTAAATTTATTCCATCTAATTAGATTTACTCCTACTTTTTATCACAAACGCTAGAGGTCTTATGTCTTCTAATGATCATGTGGTCACGATAATTAAAGAACACTGTCATGACGCTGCCACTCCAAGGTGCCATTTCATGACCACAGCACAGAGGAGAAGCCGTCGATAATTCTACATCCTCTCTCATATATTCCAGGGCTTAAATCATCATCATTGTAATTAAATAACACTGTAAACTGCTACCATTTCCTTGCATCATTCCGTGTAGTAGCACAGGAGAGTAACCATTAGAACCCTGCAGCCTTCCTGTAAATATTGTTGAACAGACAAATATATGGACCCAGATGCACTGTGATAATGTATGCACTTGAACAAATAGGCTATGAAACTGTTGGTGTCTTGTCCTCTGTGCTGTGGTCATGAAATGGCAACTTGAAAAATGGCCAATACATGATGAGCGAAACATACAAACTGCATACAGTGCCTAAAGCCTTGTCTCTTGATTCTTCTCGACCTATCCACAGCCTTTGACACTATTAACCACAATACCCTTCTGAGTTCTTAACAAAGAATGCGGTTTGAAGGCATAGTGCTCAAGTGGTTTGACTCATTCCTTTTGGATAGATCTCAAGTGATCAAAATAGGAAGTGTTCTCTCTACTTCAATTACTGTAGGACAAGGCGTTCCTCAAGGCTCTGTCCTCGCACCCACTTTGTTCAATCTTTACATGGAAGCGTAGGAAATCTCCTGGAAAAAAATCTGGGATCCATTATTACCTCTATGCAGATGATACCCAAATCTACCTTAAGGTGTCTTCCGCACATGACCTCTCAATCCTCAACACCACTCTCAGCTCCATCCAAAATTGGATGTCAACTCCTCAACTTATTCTGAATCCTTCTTCAAAAACTGAATTCCTTCTTCTCTCTCCCTCTTTCTCCTCCTCCTGTTCAATCATGGATGGACAATCTGAACTAACTTAACAACAAACCTATCATTGTCGACTGTGCTAAATTCCTAGGTGTCATACTGAACAAAAGGCTCAACCTACACTCCCATATCAATACCATCGCCAAGAATGCACGTTACCAACTGCGCCTTCTTTGGAGGGTTAAATGTTTCTTTCCTGAGCAAGACCTAGAAACATTGGTACAATCACTGGTTCTCTCCAGATTAGACTACTGCAACTCTCTCCTTTCTGGCCTCCCCAAAACCCACCTTTTCCCTATTAAATCTGTCCCCCATTCTGCAGCACGTTTTGTATATGGGGCCATAAGTTATGATCACATCACGCCCATAGTTTCTTCTCCTTTGGCTTCCCATCAAAGCAAGATCAATTTACAAGCCTGCCAGTTTCACCCACAAAGCCTTGCACACTTCGACCCCTCGCTATCTGGCGAATAAACTCAAAGTCTCAGGTGGTTCTACATCTTCACGCAATGCTGAAAACCTATTGCTCGAGTCCCCTACTTTCAAAAGGGAAAGATTTATGGCTTAATACTACTCAATTCAAAAAGGGGGTGGTGATGGACAGAGTATCTGAATTAAGCAAGACACTCCTACCCAGTCAAAAGATCAGGGCTTGATCCATCACCGTTTTTTAGCTCACTGCACCATCCCAGCTCAGAACCCGGCTACATGCAAATTAGTCTGTCCCTGGCCCAGTGCATCATGGGAACAGGGCAGACCAAACTACCAAGCCAATTCTTTACCAGGAAGGAAACAAGCTTCCGGGGACCGGTTTCTGGCATCACAGCCGTCTTCGGCCCAGCTTGCTTGAATCCTGATGATGCAGTGAGCAAGGGACTCACATCTGAGCATACCCTTCCACACTTGTGGTGGCCAAAACGATTCAAAAAGGGGGTGGTGATGGACAGAGTATCTGAATTAAGCAAGACACTCCTACCCAGTCAAAAGATCAGGGCTTGATCCATCACCGTTTTTTAGCTCACTGCACCATCCCAGCTCAGAACCCGGCTACATGCAAATTAGTCTGTGCCTGGCCCAGTGCATCATGGGAACAGAGCAGACCAAACTACCAAGCCAATTCTTTACCAGGAAGGAAACAAGCTACCGGGGACCGGTTTCTGGCATCACAGCCGTCTTCGGCCCAGCTTGCTTGAATCCTGATGATGCAGTGAGCAAGGGACTCACATCTGAGCATACCCTTCCACACTTGTGGTGGCCAAAACGATTCAAAAAGGGGGTGGTGATGGACAGAGTATCTGAATTAAGCAAGACACTCCTACCCAGTCAAAAGATCAGGGCTTGATCCATCACCGTTTTTTAGCTCACTGCACCATCCCAGCTCAGAACCCGGCTACATGCAAATTAGTCTGTCCCTGGCCCAGTGCATCATGGGAACAGGGCAGACCAAACTACCAAGCCAATTCTTTACCAGGAAGGAAACAAGCTTCCGGGGACCGGTTTCTGGCATCACAGCCGTCTTCGGCCCAGCTTGCTTGAATCCTGATGATGCAGTGAGCAAGGGACTCACATCTGAGCATACCCTTCCACACTTGTGGTGGCCAAAACGATTCAAAAAGGGGGTGGTGATGGACAGAGTATCTGAATTAAGCAAGACACTCCTACCCAGTCAAAAGATCAGGGCTTGATCCATCACCGTTTTTTAGCTCACTGCACCATCCCAGCTCAGAACCCGGCTACATGCAAATTAGTCTGTCCCTGGCCCAGTGCATCATGGGAACAGGGCAGACCAAACTACCAAGCCAATTCTTTACCAGGAAGGAAACAAGCTTCCGGGGACCGGTTTCTGGCATCACAGCCGTCTTCGGCCCAGCTTGCTTGAATCCTGATGATGCAGTGAGCAAGGGACTCACATCTGAGCATACCCTTCCACACTTGTGGTGGCCAAAACGATTCAAAAAGGGGGTGGTGATGGACAGAGTATCTGAATTAAGCAAGACACTCCTACCCAGTCAAAAGATCAGGGCTTGATCCATCACCGTTTTTTAGCTCACTGCACCATCCCAGCTCAGAACCCGGCTACATGCAAATTAGTCTGTCCCTGGCCCAGTGCATCATGGGAACAGGGCAGACCAAACTACCAAGCCAATTCTTTACCAGGAAGGAAACAAGCTTCCGGGGACCGGTTTCTGGCATCACAGCCGTCTTCGGCCCAGCTTGCTTGAATCCTGATGATGCAGTGAGCAAGGGACTCACATCTGAGCATACCCTTCCACACTTGTGGTGGCCAAAACTATTCAAAAAGGGGGTGGTGATGGACAGAGTATCTGAATTAAGCAAGACACTCCTACCCAGTCAAAAGATCAGGGCTTGATCCATCACCGTTTTTTAGCTCACTGCACCATCCCAGCTCAGAACCCGGCTACATGCAAATTAGTCTGTCCCTGGCCCAGTGCATCATGGGAACAGGGCAGACCAAACTACCAAGCCAATTCTTTACCAGGAAGGAAACAAGCTTCCGGGGACCGGTTTCTGGCATCACAGCCGTCTTCGGCCCAGCTTGCTTGAATCCTGATGTTTCCAGTGAAGAATTGGCTTGGTAGTTTGGTCTGCCCTGTTCCCATGATGCACTGGGCCAGGGACAGATTAATTTGCATATAGCCAGGTTCTGAACTGGGATGGTGCAGTGAGCTAAAAAACGGTGATGGATCAAGCCCTGATCTGTTGACTGGGTAGGAGTGTTCTGATTAACTCAGATACTCTGTCCATCACCACCCCCTTTTTGTAATTAATACTACTCAGGCAATGCGGCGAGAATTAGGAACTTGCATCCTCCAACCCTCCAAACCACAGCCTCTATACTGACCTTCAAAACAGATCTTAAATCTCTTCTCTTCCAAAGACCCTTCCAGGATTAATTCAACCCTCACTCGTGTCCCTCAAGGCCGCTTGGCATTCATTTGAGCTCAACACTGTAAATATGTCTTATATACCTATATTAACCTATTCTTGCTACCTCCTTATTTTATCTTTTTAATTATCCTGATGGTATTTAACTTGTTAGTTTGTAAATCTCCTTATGTAATGTACTTGGTTGTTTTGACATCTTTGGGTAAAGTCTGTGCTATATAAAACTGCAGTAAATAAATAAATATAGCGCAGCCCTTCAGAAGAAACCGTCTTGAACTCAAACAAGAAGTGTAGTATTTAAAAATACTCAGGCATAGTAGCTAGCTGAATCCTGTTCAACCTATACTATCTACTGCCTGAAATATTAACAGTGACTGATGCATTACCTTGTATTAAAAAAAGTTATCAGCCCAATTTTTTACTTCATCATCTTTTTTTGAAGACCGATGTATACAGGGGGGTTATACCAAGAGGTAATCCAACATAGTGTGTTTGCATAGAGTTTGAAGGTAGAACCATCAAACTTTTACCAGCATTATAATTCTTATCTCCAGTCCAATTGATTTTGATATCCAAGCTTTATAGTGAATTGTTTAATAAAACTCCTTTTGAAGTTGGAATGTGCTGTTAACTAATTCCCTTTCCTGCATCTTGCACCCAAGCAAGCCTAAAAGGATTCAGTTGATCAATGAGCGTTGCCTTTAATCATAAATGTCATGTCATTGGTATTTGTGGGGGCTTTTATGTGTCCTTATCTATTCTGTTTCTGAGAAGTTACTGGCACTTCATCTTGACTTCTTATGTATTGCACTTGGTTCAGCTTCTGGCTTACTTTAGTGAATGATGACTCAGTGTGTGAATCATCCTCTTCCTCCAGGCAGGAGAACCTCAAGTTCCTTCAGGTTTTACAAAAGCTGGAACAGCAGCCAGTGTGCCAACGACAGACTCTGAAGTCTTTCCTAGTTCTGCCTTTCCAGAGGATCACACGTCTGAAGATCCTGCTGGAGGTGAGGCTGGCGGACACCTGAGAGAGAACCTCCTGCTTGGCATCCATTGTTTTAGCCGAGCTGCCACTGTCATGCCATAAGTGTCTGTTCTGTTTCTTGCAGACCATTCTGAAGCGGTCCAAAGTGGGCTCTGTGATGGCAGTCTCCGTGGGCAGAGCATTGAAAGCAGTGAGTCAGGTAAGATCTCTAGCTTGCCCAATAACAGAATGCCATAATTTACCTCCCTGCCCAAGAGGCTCCCTGATTGGATAGCCGCGCAGCCCTAAATGCCAGGAACATGAGGCTTAGAGGAACCAGGCAAGTAAAAAAATGACACTTTCATGAACCGAGACCTCTCTAAGGACTATTTTATTTATTTTTCAAAACAAACTCCCAAACTGAATGCAGAGCAGACTAAATACGTGTTGTCCACTCCCACCTCACCCGTGGATGCACTGAAGGCACAAATCTTATATTTTAGTGGGTGGTTCTTCACTTGGGGGGGGGGGGGAAGGGGGCTTTGAAGAGGGTCAGAGGTCAAAATTATTGTACCTTCTAGTCACACTGCCAATTGCATTCAACTCATTTTAGAATATAAAATTAGAGCTTCAAAGATTAGTGTCCTGATGAACCAGTCCTCTTTCTTTGACCATGCTATCTACCCCTCCACAGATTGTCTCGGAGTGTAACGAGGGTGTTGGACGGATGAAGCAGACTGAGGCGCTGGTGCGGCTGGTGAAGCAAGTCCAGTTTTTGAAAACCAGGGTGAGTGCTGATGAGATGGTATAGTTCCTATTACAACCTTCAACGTTACATTAGCAGATCATGTAATAAGAACAAGAGCGAGCGGGATATACTGGGAGTCACTCTTGGTCCCCCTAATCAATCATAAACATCAAGAGTGAGGCCAAACAAAGGAAGGCCTCACATCTTTAAAAATTTGAGAATTTTGATCAGAAATGCTGTCTATGGAGTTTGCATCAGGCTGTACGTGAGAACCTGACTGTTGGTAAATCAGTACATTGTATAGGTGGGTGGGTGGAACGTGAGACAGAGTTTGATGAGCAGTCCAGACATGGAACAAATTCCTACTACTTCTCTGCCACTCATCTGGTCTCCATCGGTTACTTTAAGTAGCCCCTTTCTAGACTTTTCTCTGAACAAAATTCCACACTGGCAACCCCTCACCCCCCCACTCTTCGTTCACCTCATCTAGAGGTATGGAATTGACAACCTTCTCAGCAAGGCACACACCAACATTTACCAACTTACCCTGAGTCACAGGTACCACACACAACTCATTTGGACATCTTGTGGTCTGCCGGCAGTCTCCATACAAATTTAACCCATTCTTTTTTCACTAACATTTTTGAGAAACTCCTCTCCTTATCAAACCTCTCATAAAGTGCCCACTCATTGTCCAGAGTGACCTTCTGAAGCAAAAAAATTCCAACCTCCAGCCACAGTCAATCCTTTGGTAGTACCGCCCTACTGTTTACCAGTCTTGTAGCAGTCAACTGACCCTGGACATGCTAGATCTCCTTGTTCCCTCCCTGGGTTGACAACATCCCCTCGAAGTAGAACTTGTGAAAGTTTCTGTACGTCCACCTGAGCATCCTCCCCACCCTCCTCTCACTCAGTAAAGCAGGGGCTGGATTTTTGTTTTAATGGTCATGTAGATGTGGGAGTACTCTTATTTAACATGTTTGTGTGGCTCAAATGCTCCAAGTGTTGCTACTACGTTTGACATGTAACCTGGAATAACAAGGGTGCTAGAGTATATACATAGTACGGAGCTCATGGTTCACTTTAAACCAAAGAAAACTAATTAGAGGCCCATGCAGGCCAGAATGTATCACGTAGCCGCTTCAGTGTGTGAGTGGTAGACTCAACAGGCTATACAGTGTTAGAGAAGATGCATGTGGGAAAGATACATTGTTGATGCTTTACTAAGGGAGAAGAAGGTGGGATGAGTTCTCAAGTGGATGGAAAGTAATTTTCACAAGTTCATACTTCAATAGGAAAGAGTCAGTCCAGGACAGTAGACAAATGTGAGTGCTGGAAACAAGAAGATCTAGTGTATTGAAGGTTTGTTCTCTCAAGAATACCTACACACCATATGACCCCATCTCCCCTGTTTCCACAGCAACTGAGGACTAGTATCCTATTTCAGTCCCCCCACCTTCTCTTATTGGCGGAAGAGAAGCCGGCATGGGGGCGGGGGGGCAGGAGGTGAGAGTAGCACGGGCCACAAAGAAAACAAAAACGAGAATGTGTGCCTGAGAGCAGTGGTCCAATGGGAGGAGAGAAAGCAGGGGGCTGAAGGAAATTGTCAGATCATGAACAACTGAGCAGTTTTGAAAGTGTTTTTCAAAATATGCAAAATGTGCAAATGCCATGTGAAAATTGTTTTTGAAATGCTTTAGTTTTAATGGTGCATAGAGCCGTAACTTATAAAATTGCATCTAAACCAAATTGCATAGGTCATTTAGAAGTATAGATATTGCCATGAATAGTTAGGCCACATTTTCGTGTGGTACACCATTATTTTTAAAATGGATGCTGTTTCTTGTGTTATGTTTCACTTCTCCATCTCAATTGCCCTTTCCCAATCAGTGTCCCACTGCACAGCCCCTTGGTCCACAGAGAACAAGCAGAGGACATCCATGAAATTAGTGTTTTACAATATCTTGTTAGAAAGTGTGTATTGTGAATGAGGCCTCCATGGTGTACCCAAAGTATCATTTTCAATGACTTCCACTGGAAGTTCTGCTGAAGATGCGATTTCTATGAGCTATAGCTCGAGAAATGTCTAATTTGTATTATTCATCTCTGAATGCTGCTGCTGAGGAAGCAATGGACGAGTTATCTTACCTTAAGAAATGGGTTGGTGCTTAAATAAATATTAAGTTGTTCCCGATGACCATAATCATCCCATACTGGATTTGCAAAATCTATTAAGAGTTTGGGGGAATTTGCTATAAAACCTTTAGGATCTGGTGTTTTGTGAGTTTCATATTCTTTTTCTTTGACAGGGATAATTTGCTATTTTTGTTATGGGGGTCCTGTTATGCTGTCAATCTCTCCATGAGTTTTAAACTTAGAGTTTTTACTTAGAATATGCCTAATTAAAATGTATGATTTTGCATTATTTCCTGTAGTGCCGAGTTGGACCTTTATGGTGACCACTGCATTTTTCACTCTTGTACTGCTTTTTTCACTATTCTGTAATAAAAATGAATTTTGCTTATTTTTTAGCTAGACCTCAGTTTTTTATGCGTCTAATATTTTTTATTCAGTTCAACTCTGCTAAAGTGCATTTGTCTACATTAACAAAAAAGGGAGGTAGAGGGAGAAAGGCTAGGGCTCACCCTCCTAGTTTCGATAAGTCACAAAAAATCTCTGAGGACAGAGATCAAGAACCCAGCCGTGGTCTATGACTCTATTCCAAAAGCACACAATGGTGTTGGAATAGTATCAATAGTTTCAAGAAGGAAAAAATATTCCTTTTTTAGGTGTCCCCTCGCTCACCAGGGTTGCCCCACGGTGACATGCTTAATCATAGGGGCCATCCCAGCCCTCTACGGACTGGGGCGTGCTGCAACTTACGGAGTTACGTAGGAGCACTTACAAAAGACTATGTGTGGTGCAAGGAATGTGATGTGAAGGAGTGGAGTATATGTGATTGATTAAAATTACCTGCCTAGTGAGTTGCAAACACTTTATTCTGGCTCCCAGGTGGTAAAGCTAAAAATGGGGTAGAACTGGTAGGATACCTAAATTATAATGGGTTTAGGTGTACCTAACAACTCCTGCCTGCCAACATGTTTCGTGCGTCCCCCTAGTACTTCCTCAGGGCTACACAGGGACCAGCCCTGTGTTCGCCACTACTTATTCAAAGTCTAATAAACTATTAAATATAGAAACAATTTTATGCTGCAAATAATTGAGGCATGCATCTGGTACCTACGCGACCGAACTTAATCACGTGGTCATGAAAAGAGGCCTAACTGTGCCCCATGGAATCGGTAGGGGAACAATATCCTGTTAGATTTAATGCCGGGATACCACAATCGGTCTCACCTAGGCAACCCCTCCGGTCCGAGAGGTGTGGCGCCGAGGCCAGGGTGACTGACGTTGGAATCTCGGGATCACGGTTCGATCCCCGGTGCTGGCGGCAGGTTAGCCCAGCACCATGTGACTCTGGGCAAAAGCTTGCTTAATCTTCCCGACGGCCCCCTGCACCTAGAGACCCTTACGGGTGATTGTGCGCTTTACAAATGTGTATTATTATTATTATTATTATTATTATTATTATTATTTTAGAATGTATCCGAATTAGGAAAGTACCAATGAAGCATGTTATATGTAATTCTGAAGTGTGGTGGAAACAAATATTTGAATACGATCTGAACACATCAGTACACTAGGTGATGACATTTCCAGACCTTTTGTGTGCAGTAAAACTGTATGTCTGTGCAAATGTAATGGTCATTTCAATTGAAAATGTGTGGTCTGTAAGGGCAGTGTGCTATCACACCATGCATACTCCACATTGCACCACTCCACACAAAACCACTCTACTCCAATTTATGCCCCTCCATTCTACGCCACCCTCTTCTACGACACTCCACTCAACGACATGTCCCTCCATTGTATGCTCCTCTACTCTAAGACACTCTACGACACTTGACTCTACGCCACAATACTCCACTCTACACTACTTACCCCACTCCACACTACTTACCCCACTCCGATCTAATGCACTCCAATCTACCCACATCCACTCGTCTCAATCTACCTCAAACTACTCCAATTCAATATACCCAACTCCCCTCCAGTATACCCCACTCCACTAATCTTTAACCATGCTGAACAGCTGGCACACTGGTGTGCAACATGGCTAATACACATTTCCAAAACCAATAGCTCTTGCATATGCGAGACTGATTTGGCTTTGCCAGTGTTTGTTTATTTTACCATCTCTCTGACTGCAGCATACCAGTAGAAGTCACTTATGCCTCTTTCATTCACAGTCAATTCCCCTCATCTCCCGTGGACGTTGGCTGCTGCGGGAGGGGATGCTGTCAGAGATTCTCCTACTGGAGTCCTCCCCGGGACAAAGGCCAAGAATCTGCACAAGGCCATTGTACTTGCACCTCTTCTGTGACTTGCTGCTCATCTCCAGGCTCGAGTGAGTATGTCCATGGTCTCAATGAGGTGCAGCCCTAGAATGCACTAAGTAATGACTTTGAATTTGTCCTCCATCAGGTCCACAGATTCTTATCTCCTTAGGGGGTACCTTACCACGGCAGACTAACCTTGGGTAGAGCTTCCCATTTAATGAATACTCACTTGAAGGTGTTTACTTTAGTTGGCGCTTGTATAATTTTTTGTTGATAAAATAAAGGGCATAAAAAGCCAATCCTCAACTGACCAAACATGTACAAGGTGACAATACTGCTCAAAGGTTTATTTAGTTTAATTTATTTTATTAAGCATGATTTAGAAAGCGCAAATAGTCCTTCCCTAAGGGATATCACCGCACTAATAGGGTTTCATGGGGATTACTCCTATAGCTTAGTAGGTTAATGCCTCTGACGTAGTGATCTGTGTATAGCTTGCAGCCTTCAATCCAAGTATAGTTACTTAACAATTTAAACTTTTTGTATTTTTAATTGTATTTTTTGGCTTTTGAACGGCGAACAAAACAGGGGGGAAATGGGAGCAAGAAAGCATTACCTTACATGCATGAAAGCATCATAGGATAATATCAAGCATTTGTACACGAAGGGAAACCACATCAAATACAGTGTACGGTACAGCGATAAACAGGCCGGGGTCAGGGACGTAGGACCACTTGGGAGGGATGCCCAAAGTCATGGGGCGTGACACCACTGGGGGCTGCTTACAAGCGAGAAGCAGCATTTGGGGCCAACAGACTCATCTTGTCCAGCCGCCCCATGCATCCTCAGCAAGTTGGGCTGGGAGTGTAATGGCATAAGTTCTGAGAAGTTTGCAAGCGGTTCCTAGCAATATGCTGCCTCCTTCAGCCGTAGGAGCAGGTCACCTGCCCCAGTGAATGGCCACCCTCCATTTAGCCAAAAGCAACAGCAGTGCAGAGAGTTGTTGAGTCTCAGAAGGAATCTCTTTCATGTATCCCAATAAGACCACCAGTGGTGTTTGCTGTGGGAGATGACCAGTGATCAGAGCCACCTTGCAATAAGCGCTGCTCCAGAAAATCGCTACTGTGGGGCAATTCCAGGCAAGGTGGAGAAATGTTGCTTCTGGAGCAGCACACCTTAGGCAGCCCACATGCTCCACAAGTCCTATCCCATGCAGCTGGGCTTGTGTGTGATATAGTCTGTGTAGGAATTTAAAGTGGAATTGAAAGGCTCTATATTAACACAATATTTGTCAGCCCCTGGACTATCCAGCCACTTTCCTAATGCCACTAAATTATACCCTGTTCACTTTTCATTGAAATGGGTTCATCCCCTTCCCTAGGAATGGGCAATGGACTGCTTAATCGACAGACGTGAGCATTTGATCCCCGGTGTATCTGTAGTTCTATTTGTGAATGGCAAGATGTCCCAATGCACCATAATTACCCTTAAGATGAGTCTTTGCTCACCCAGAATGCATTTGAGATTCTTGCTGAATTCTCTTGTTTCCACCTTGAGTTTTGCCTTTGTCTTTCTTACACTGCATTGTTATCATGGCTTCTAACTTAGAGCTTTGTTCCCCGGCCACCTCTCCTAGGAATGATCTTTTCTTGGTTGAAGACTACGCCTGCTCCAGCAATGTAAAAGCAGAGAACTTCAAAGCCAAGGCCCTCGGTCTGCCCAGCACAGCCTTCTTGATGTGTCTGCGGCAGAACCACAATGGATCCAGCTGCAGCTTTATCCTAGAAGCGGCCAGCGAGTGAGTGTTGATTGTTCGTTGTGGGAGAGGGGGCTTCTGCACAGCACTAGGCCTATGGATTTTTATGTCTATTCTAAACAGGGCACTTCACCTTCACAACTCTACAATGTATCTCTTTGGCTTCTAGGGATGAGAAGAAGGAATGGGTGTCTCTGCTTTCCAGCCAGGGTATGTTCCAGGACCCTTCCAGTGCAAAGGTGAGTGTTAAAGGGTGGAGGGTTGAGATTTTTTGGGGGAGGGACGGGTTAACCCTCAAATGTTTCTCCCAAGCTATGCAGCATTGCAGAGTTCACAGGGTTTTCAGGTCTGCACTCTCCTCAGTTTACACTTGTTTGCTTTGTGGCATAAGTGAATAGTTTCGGATATGACTTTTATACCATATGTCTGTAGCACTGTCCCTTACAGTTTATAAATATATTTATACATTCTAAAATGCACCAATATTGATCGGTGTGTGGCTAGTTCAGGAGCCTGGTGGATATAATCAGGAGGGTAAACCTGTGCAAATCTAGCAACAAACTCCATATCTGCAAGCATTTTACTTTGATCAAACTATTTTTCTGAAGTTTAATAAAAATTGATTCCAAGCTAAAGTAAAAATGTTTTTCTACTATGCCGTAACACTTTAAAAAAGTGATGAATAGATTTAAAAGTAATTTAATTATATTTTAATAAGTCCATGTTATACAGTCATTTCTATACTCAAACTGTTAAAATATTTTATAGTTAAATAAATACTTACAGATGTTTTTAACCTTGTATATATTTATGATTTGTAACTATTTAAAAGAAATTTAATTTAACATTATTTCCTATGGGGTTTCACTTTAAATCCCCACCACCATTTTTTTTCTATGGGAGGGTGTTGCAGTACAAGTGGATGGTCATGTGTGATGCTGGACTTACTGCTGCTTTCAGCTGGAGTAATTTCCTACTGTTTCGGGTCCCTTTTTGACTGTAGTCACTTTAGAGGTGCAGTTTGTGAATAGCAATGAGCTTACTTTTTTGTGGGTGGGCACATGTCCCTCCTATTTAGTGGTAAGCATGCTCCTTTATCATGCCACTTCCTCGGTCCCTCTTACATTTACAACTAAGTAGTAAACTTGTATCTGTGAGGATCTCCCCACAGAAAAGATGGGAGGGTGGAGTTTTACAAGAGTTGGTTTGTGAATAGCATTTGGAAGTATTTTAGTAGAACTGTTTTAGTACTACAAAAGGTAGTTTATGAATTGGCTCCCAATTGTAAGAAAATAAGCACCTTTATCTTTGACAGTTGTGGCTGAGTGGACAAATCAAACGTTATGCCCTAGCCTTAAAAATGAAAGGATGAATCAAACATCAAGGATTGAGAGACCACAGGCTGTTAACTGAACAGCAATTTACTATGTTGTGGACAGTGTGGGTAAGCTGTTGGCAATCCGAGTCCTGCTTTGTTTTAGGGGCATTAATGTTGAAGTCAATGGAAACAGGAAAGATAAAAAATCTTTTGAACATGAAAGATTCACTTTTTCCTAAAGCAAATGAGATCACCTGAAAAAACTGAATTGGGTTTCTACGTTAGACCTACATCATAAAACCAGTACAAAGGATATGGTGCAAGTGAGCATGGTTTTTAGAAGCCTACCACAATGCTCTCACTTTTCAGAGATCTTTTCAACAAAGAGAGAAGGCCTAAGGCAACTTCCTGAAAGCAATTCGTTTCGGACGAGAGATTTAGGCGTGTGACCTGGTGGCAGGGCTGGCAGAGATGTTTTAAGGCATGGGCAAAGTTTGCCCAGGCCCATGGCCCCAGCCTTTGAAGGGAGCCCCCTGATAGAGCCAACTCTATTCTTGCCCTAATGACCTTGAATAATGTTTAACAATTTTTTTTACATACCGTTTTCCTTTAATTTTTTTTTTTTCCTGTGGGTGATGTTTTGAAGTCAATACAGCCATTTGGCAAGCAATATATATATTTTTTAACACTGTGTGACATCCATAAAAACAGTTTCTGTTAGATCAAACCATATGAGAAATCGCAAGGGATCACTCAGATTTGCAATAATATTAGTGAAATGCTGCTGTATTATGATAACATCACGCACGACTATCTCTATATTTTAGATGTAAACCGATTTAGAATTTGGACCAGTGTGCCTGTGCACTGTCAATGACGTGGCCAAAGAGGGCATGAAAGAGTTGAAATTGGATCATAAATTAAAAGCTGTTGTGACCAGGGGCCTTTGGCCCCGGCCCCAGAAATCCTTAAGATGTCACTGAGGGCTGGTAGGTCTGACATTACTCTCCACTGGGCACTCTGTAGAAAAAGCAGCCTGGCAGCATCAGGAGTAAACTTCCTCAAAAAATGTAAACCGCTTTCTCTTTTGCTCTTGTGCAAGCCATTTTATTGTCTATATATCTATTTTAATGTGATCTTCTTTGTACTGCTGGCCTTCTGTATTTCCTGTTATGATCTAAATAAAGCTTTTAAACATAAAAAGGAGTATCTAGAGGGGTGGCTGAGACTATGAATAGCTCAATGACTGGTGCAATTTTAGATCACATTAAAGGACTGTATGTTTGAAACAAGTAAAGCTCAGCCGCCTTTTGACTAGGTGTAGTATCTTGGTATTCCCTATGCTACCCTTCTCTCCCTCCATTAGAATGTTCATATGATGCACCCTTCAGAATGTTGGTGTCCTGCCAGTGAGTTCACAGTTGGCTGGGCTGAGTACCATGATGGATGCTCCTGGTGGGGTCTCCCTTTACATCTTGGAATAAAGCATCATTAAATACTACTCTACATGTGGACATCTCATCATTACATTCATGGCGACGTTCTTATGAAAGAACCTACGCTTGTCAAGTCAAGAAGTACTTCTAACTACAAGATTTTAACAAAGAAATCTACAAAGTATGAAAGGACCTCCTGCAACCAGAAAAACTACCCCAACTGCCAGCATGACCCCACCAGTAACCTACAACCGGTCGCCCACAGCAGTCTGGCAGTCGTCCTGTGTAACAGTGAGTCTACAAATTTTAAGTTGGAACTGTGCCCTGACACTGGGTAAGCCTGTTTGTACGGACTTTGAGACTCACGCTGTATCCTCACATGAGGGTAAGCATTACTTTTGCCAACTCTGCCTGTTGTCCTATTTACAAGGAGAGTCTTCTTTATGCTGTGTTGGAGCTGTGCCCTTTAATGGGTTAAACCAAAATCGTTTTTGCTCCTAGCTCATCCTGTATTATGCTTTTACTTGAAAATAAGCATTGACTTTCATCATCTACGCAGTTTGAAAAAAAAAGTTGTTTCTGACCTAGTATGAATTTATGTGCAACAGTGACTTTTAATTACAAAATCCTTGAAGGTGAAATCCTCGAACTGAAGTGTTAATTCCATCGTTTTTATTACAATTTAAATGGTGGTATAATTTCAATAGCTTTGCCAGCTTGAAGAAATGAATACTTGCTGCAACCTAATGGAGGAATATTTAAGTTTATGTTGCCTTCGCCTTCATTTTAATGTATGCAGAACTTGAGCTGGAAGGAAAACGTCTTGTGACTGCTCTTTTTCTTTCGTGTACAAGTGGAGAAATTTGGTTTATCTGTTCCATGTTACTAAGTGAATTTTACCGTGTTTTTGAGCAAATTACACCGAAAGTCGAGCCACCGAAGCCATTGACAGTTTAAGTGCTTCACTCATTTAAAAATGCAGCGCCTTGGTGCACGCTCTCACCTGTCTTCAATCGAACTCTTGTGACGTGCCTTCTTCTTCCCTTCAGAAGCGCCGTGAACCACCCTGCTTTGCGTCACTGTGCGTGCCGCCATGTTTATTTTAGAGCGCTGTTTGTCATTTGTCTCAACGTCGTTTGGAGTTCTGATGCTAACCTTTCATGCCGTTTTTATTATTTCTCATTTAATCTTTCCAATGCTGACAGCAAGACAAGTGTAATTTTT
Source organism: Lissotriton helveticus (assembly GCF_964261635.1). Classification (NCBI taxonomy): domain Eukaryota; kingdom Metazoa; phylum Chordata; class Amphibia; order Caudata; family Salamandridae; genus Lissotriton; species Lissotriton helveticus. Next base: position 508,960,017 of record NC_136065.1, on the reverse strand, counting down.
CCCTCATTTAAAAACGGAGCTCCGTCTTGAATCTAAGGTACTGTGAAATTTTCCTCATGAAAGTCATGGAGTCTTATGAAGCGCTGTCTTGAATCCTTGTGTGTTCATCATATATAAAGATATTTTTCGGGGGCAAGCATCGAGCCCCGGTGTTTATAAACATGACAATATGCCTATGTGTGATCTTTAACTCCTGTGCTGCACCTCTTCATCTGCCTATTTGCTTTTACATTAAGGGGCAGTACATTTTCTGATATTGTGGTGCTTACATGTCTAAGAATAGCACTTTGTGGGCGCAGGGTGGCAGGAGGTGTGCTTATGCTTTTAAATGTAGTTTTGTTGTTTTCCTCCTCACATACCACTGTCATTGCCTTATTACTAGCTTCAACATAGAAATGGGGGTAAAGAATATATATGTATTTTTTTCATGGGCATTTGAAACTGTTCTTTGAAAACGTTTCTTTTATCAGGTTTATGTGAATTTGCTTTATTATGCTATTTTTCCACATATGTCTTCTTTCTAGCTGTGGTTAGTATAGGGGTGGGTTTTCTAGTCCCATTTCCTTTTTGAAACATGTTTTCTTTTCCCTTGCGTTGGGGGTGGGTTTTAAGTCCCAACACCCCAGTATGCCATTTGACATAACATGTTTGCTATATTTTGCAATGGGTTGTAGTCCCATTTGTGTAGATTTAATATTTGTGATGGGTCCTAGTCCCATTTGCTTGTAATGGGTTTTAGTCCCATCTACTTTGTTTAATATTTTTGCTATGGGTTTCAAGTCCCATTTGCTTGCAGTAGGTGTTAGTCCTACGTGCGCAGTTTCTTTGTATTTACTATGGGTTTCAGTCCCATTTGTTTGTAGTGGGTTATAGTCCCATCTACTTGATTTAAATTACTGTAGTGGGTTTTAGTCCCACCTGACACTATGTCAGTTGTCCGCACGACCTTGTCTATTTTTGTTTTATGCTCTGTTAGGTGTAAAAAAACAAAACAAATGTCTCCTTCAGAGGAGCTTTGCTAGGGTTATAGTCCTATAGCATCATATGTATAGTGTTTTGAACATGTTTTATGTTTCACATGTACTAGTTTGCCAGTCACTTTTAAGAGTCTAAGTTTTTAAAGTTTTACATCCACATATTTAGCTTATGTTTTCTCGATTTGTTGGACTGGGCCCTTCTGGCAGGTCCACACCTGAAGTTGTGCTTGTTATATGTGACCTGGGGATGGTGATTCCCCCTCTGAGTGCGTGTAGATGAGAGAAGCCTGCCCTCCCATAGGACTGCATGGGGAATGGGTGTGTCCCTGATAGTTCCTGGTGCGTGGGGGGGGAACAGGCTCGAGTCTGGTATGTATGGACTCGTGTGATTGAATGCTGTAAGATGATGTATGCGACGTGTGTGTGTGTCTAAAAGAGAAGTGCCACTTCTAGACATCGGTGTGTGTGTGCAGTAAGTATGCTGGCGCGTGATTGGCTGAAGTGAGGGAGGGGCTGTGCCTGTATCCTGTATGGGTCTGGGCTGTCCCCCACAATGCTGGCTCCACCCACCTGGGGTGCGTCTGGTGTCCTAGCCTGGCCAGTAACAAGAAATTCCTTATAACCAGTTCTAGCTGGTTCTCATCCTGCCTGCCCCTTTTTAGACAAAGGGATCTCATGTATAAAAGGAGGGTGTGCCCTCTTCTCTCGCTCTTTTCCTGCTTGTCCTGACTGGTATCCTGCCAGGGGCGTGCGGCTGCTTGGGGCTCAGGGGAAAGGCTTGCCTCCCTGAGCCCTGCCCAGCCCCTGAACTACTGCTGTCCTGGACCCTACCACGACACTGCTACTTTCTGATACCTCAGCGCCTGGAGGCGCTTTATTTCCCGTTTCTGGCTGTCCTAGCGTCGTGGGGCGCTTACTCCATGCTCCTAACGCCGCTGCAATCCTGCTCCTCGCGCGGGGAGCGCTATAATCTTCCAGCTGGTGCCCACCTGGCATTTGCCCATTCGTGGGAGGGGGCCCGAGCCCCCAGCGAGTGCCTACCTCGCTTGCCCCCGTCATCACTATCTTCATCGAGGGGGCCTGGCCCTCGTCAATTTCCCCTGTGTTCGCCGCCGCAGCCCGGGACCCTCGTGGGGCCTGCCCCCAGGCTGCGCTCTGATTGGGTGCCGGCCCGGGCTGGGCTGATGACGTCTCCCCGGGCTGCGCTCTGATTGGCCGGCGGCCCGGGGAGCTGTGGAGGCGGAAGACAGAGCTGAGTAAGGCAGGGGGCAGCGGGAGCCTACTCCGCGCCCCTGCGTCCCCCCAGGAGAAGTGCCGCTTCCCCCCCGGGGCCCCCAGGAGCGAGAGGGAGCCCCGGAGAGCGAAGAGAGACTGGCGTGCTCGCCGACCGGTGAGTGCTGCAGGAGGGGAGGCGGGGCGTCGGGCCACATTGCCGGTGGCCGCCCCTCCCCTCCCGCGTGAGCAGACATGTGTTTAGAGGCCCGCGGGGCCCCCAGTGATGACGGGTCCCCCGAGGGGGAGAGGCCCCGCCTTCCCCCATCGTGCGCCATGAGCCTGAGAAGGCTCCCACGTGTCCTGAGCCCCGAGAGCCTCCTTCCGTATTTTTACCCCTGAGCCCCGAGGGGCTCCATCCGCATTTCTGGCCCCTGAGCCCTGAGAGGCTCCTTCTATAACTTATCTCCTGAGCCCCGAGGAGGCTCCACCGTGAACGTACCCCCTGAGAGGCTCCAGCTATATTCCCTGAGCCCCGAGGAGGCCCCACCACGTGGCCCAGTGTCCCGAGCCCCGAGAGGCTCCCACGTGGCCCAGTTATTCTCGAGCCCAGAGAGGCACCCCCATTTGGCGCATTCCTCCTGAGCCTGAGAGGCTCCACCCTAGCCCATGGTTCCGAGTCTGTGAGGCTCCCACGTGTTGGCCCCATCCTTGGTCCCCAGCTACCCAGCACTTCGTGGGCCGCTGCTACGTGTAGGTGTGCGCTGGGCTGCTTACAGCCTGTCCTGAACATTGAGACTATGGGCGTCCTAGCCCCAGGAGGCCAGCTGGCCTGTTGAAAGTATTGGCTAATGTTAACTTTGCTTCTTGAGAGTTATTCTGTGTTTCCTTCCTACAGGTACGTCTGTGGTGTTATGTACCGTGCCATTCCTTCCCTCCTGTATAACCTTGCCTCATGTATGTTGATACTGGTTAGAGTGAGTTCTATTGCTAGTCCTATGAAACCCCGGGGCGTGACGTATTCTAATGCTAAGCTCCTGGTGATTGTGTTCTAGCCCTAGTTCGAGGAAACTCCCAGTTGTTATATGTTCTAAATGCCAACTCCATCATGTGCATACTCATGGCAGTGGTCCCATGGCCCTGTCCTGTATATTCTCCCTTGTAAATCCTGCCCGTGCCTCTGGCACCCTGTAAGGTATGTGTTCCTATGTGTCCTTTTTAATACAAAGACTATTTTCATATATACCTGGTGTGGAGTTCCTTTTGTGGGGGGGCCCGGGAGGTTGTTGCTGGGGGTGCGTGCGCAAATGCTTTACACATGACCTCCGAGATAGGCCTGGCTGCTCGCGCCACGTTACCTAGAGGGCGAGTAGGGGATGTCTTGGTGGGTGACCCCCTGGCCCTGACAGGGGAGTGGTGGTCTCTGACTGCCTCTGGCGCAAGCTCTGGTCGGCCGGGGATCCCATTTCCTACACTATTTATATGCTTTTATGCTTTATATGCTAAATATGTTTAGATTTAAAGTAATTTTATTGCAACTTTTTTTGCACTGTTATTTCTTGCATTGCGTATTGTAGTTTGCTTAGAGGTAATAGTGTTTTGATGAGGTTTCACCTTTTCTATTCCTCATCTTTCTTGTTCTTGAATTGTAGCCTTCTTTCATTCTTGCGCTTTTCTTATTGTCTTCCTTTGTTTCCTTCCTTTTAAGTTCTATAAGAAGAGAGAATGATTTATATAGATTATATGGTGTAAGAAAGGAGGATGGTTTATACGTTTTTCGCATTCTTCTTTCTTTATTCTCTTTTTATGAGTATTCTCTCTTTGTTGTTCCTTTTTCCAATTTTGCTTAATTCTCTAGCTTTCTTTTCCTTCTGTTCTCCGTTGCTGTTTTTTTAGCTTTTTGTTATCTGTTTGAGAGGATAATGTAGTATCTTGGTATTCCCTATGCTACCCTTCTCTCCCTCCATTAGAATGTTCATATGATGCACCCTTCAGAATGTTGGTGTCCTGCCAGTGAGTTCACAGTTGGCTGGGCTGAGTACCATGATGGATGCTCCTGGTGGGGTCTCCCTTTACATCTTGGAATAAAGCATCATTAAATACTACTCTACATGTGGACATCATCATTACACTAGGCTTGCGCTATGGAAATACCATGGATGTGCAGGGGAGCACCAATGAGCAAAGGCAGTGGGGCGGGGGGCTGGGGGTGAGCCAGTGTATGTCCAGTGGCGGCTCACCATGGGTGTGCTGCATACCGGGGCAGGGTTAGGGGTAGTGAAGTCCGAGATACGACGGACAGGAGTAAGGTAAGTAATTAATTAAATAAAACAATTTACCTTACGCGCGCTGCATCGCCGAGTTGGCTTAATCTTGTAGGTTTGAGCATTCTGATTGGAGGCTGGTACTTGTGCTCTGGTCGGTCAGCTTCTGCCTATGAAATGTAGGAGTCTTACATAGTTATATATTTACAACGTTAATGTCGTTGGACTGGAGTTGATGGATGACATCCATGAACTTGACCAGTAGGTCTGTAACTACAGATCTGATGAGTAGGGTTAATGCCTCCGACCACTGGGCTAGGAGGACCCGTTTACTGAGTGGCAGAGACGAATGTTGTCTTTTTTTTGTTCTAAGTTTTCCAGGTGTCTATAGACTAGTGAAATACAGTCTGATGGTTGGTGATCACGACAGCCTTTACTGTCGCATTTCTGCTTGTCCAATACTATACATGCAGTATTTGGACATATACTGCATATTGTGTGCTGGCGCTTTCGTGCTTCAGTGCGCTGACCTCTCTGTAGGCCAGGCGCCACTGCCTGGATGGCAATACACCCTACACTTCCTGATTATCCTACCACTGAAGGGGTTATCAGCCGTCATCTCTCAATCCCAGTTTTACTATCTTAGTCTTCCTCCTCCTCTTCCTGCCTCCTCTTACTCTGGGTAGAAGCCTGTTGATGAAACATAAATAACTGTCTCCAAAAAGGATTACCGGATCTCACCACCTGCAACGATCACCACAAATTAAGCACTGCCCTAATCCACCCTCACACCCTGGTGATGCCCTTTTAATTATGGATTAACAAAGTAAATTATTTCCATTTCCAAATTTGCCTGATCCCTGTCTAGGCCTAGAAAAGACCAAATGGAAAACAAGCCAAACATTAATGTTATGCAGAGCTCTTCCTGACTAACAAGGAATGAGTAGCAGAAAAGACAACTCTTTGTTAACGTGACATTCAGACAGCATCTACAGGGGGAAGGAATTGGTTGGAAGAAACCCCCTTCTCCTACTAAAGAACTTGCTGGCCTCGTGGAGGTAAGTCATGTCGGCCAACTGATGGATTTCTCAAGAATGCAGTGCCACTTCACAAGAGGCAAAATACTTAAATGGCATATGCATAAAAAGAGGAAAATACTAATTTACAATCACACCCTTCCTCCTGGGGAAAAAGGTGTTTGTGTGGCTACTGCTTACACCATCTGCAGTTCTCCTACAAGAAATAAAGATGCACAGATGACCGTTTTAGGTCTGGCAGCATTCGGTTTACCTATTGTTCTTAATCCTTAACCAAAAGAATAAACTTCGTGGACTCTGGCTCCACTCAGAAGAGCATTTCTCACATAACCCATGCTATTGGCTGCCAATCATTCTACGCCCTAAGTGTGTACAGTACACAAATGTCCATTTTAAACTATTTTAAACTTTTTTTTTAATTTTGTTAGACAGCATACCTTGGCCAGACCATCACTGGCGAGAAACAAAAATCACAAGTCAATCATGGTTTTGTAGAGCGCACTACTCACCCGTGAGGGTCTCAAGGCTCTGAGGAGGGGGTGGAGAGGTGAGCAACTCCATGGGGTCATTCGAAGAGCCAGGTCTTGAGTATATAATACAGGTTCACAGCTAGCACGGCACGATTCAAGGAAGATCTGGCAGCTTAATGGAAATCACACGGTGTAAAAACAGAAAATGTACATCACAGGCTCTGAAACTGCTGCTACCATAACACAGGAATGCCTAGGTAGACAACCGTTGAACCATCATCGCAGGTTGGCATCACAAGCAGTGACTAGCTCTCAGACTCAAGGCAGCATCATACACCACATCAATCGCCTTGACACACACCCTGAGCATATGGCCATTCGCTCAACCTAACATTGAAGTCCCCCCTTCCCCCTCATCCATAGTTGTCATTATCATCCCCGGGATGCACGAGAAATGCCTGGTAGGGTCCCCAAATATCCCTCTGGTGGTTAAGGATAGGCATGAGGTCCTGACGAGCATCAGATTGAGTATTGCAGTAGGGCATATCGGTGTGCCAGTCTCGTAAAGTTGGGAGAGTACCCTTCATCCAGTGCATCGCAGTCCTGTGCCGCAATAGCCCCAAAGCAATGAGGTGACTGTAGGGCATTAAGACATCTCTATCATTACCCATCAAGGCCAACGGGGGGTAAAAGCAATGATCTTACCCATAATCTCATGCAAAGGTCTAACAACCATGATCCAAAAGTGTTGCTTGCCCAGGCAGAGCCAAGCACCATGCACAAAGCCAGCACCATCTGCACCGCAGCGTGGCCATGGGGAATAATCACGCAGGCCATATCGAAAGAGCCGAGCTGAGATGTAATAGACTCGGTTAAGATATTTCAAATAGGGAGGAGCCTAGCTCGCGGACGTAATGGCCGCCTTTTAGCTCGGCTCCGTCGACCCTCCGGCTAACTCCGACTATCCTGTCATATATCCTGCACTGCGACGCTACTTCCATACAGAATTCGAACTTTGAACACCCACTCTTACTCACAGTCTGATCCGGAGGACCCTGGGTGCTGTGGATCCGCGGCTGTGCCCTCGGTGAGATTGGGGCCTCCGGGCGCTCGAGACCGGGACCTCGCCTGCGGGGCCCGACCGGCTGAGAAGAGATTCCTGCGGGACCCGACCGGCGGAGAAGAGATTGCCGGCCCCGGCCGCGAAAGTGAGCCACTGGTGGGAACCGTTGTGCGTGTGCCCCGGAGATCCTGAACCGGCCCGATGACTGGGCCGTGCGGCTGGAGGGGGACGAGCTGTGTTGGGGGCTGACCGTGTGAAGGGGTCCCTTCGCCTTTGTCCTGTCCGGCGGTCCTGGACCCCGCGCCTGGCTCTTGCCTGTGGGGCCTGCCGCTGTTCGGAGAGGATCCCCCCCATCGGGCGCTCTCCCATCCTGTGCCGGTGAGGCCGTTGTTGGGAGCCTCCGGGGGTCTGTAAAGTCCTACATTTGGGTACTGTTTGGGGGCCCACGGTGGAGTGTGGGGCGGCGAGACTCACAAGATGGCTGCCGACAACGTGGGGGGTACTCCGCTCTGCACCGATGCTCCTTGCCGGCCGGATTGTGCAGAGGCCTGGGTGTGTACTCGAGCGCCCACGCCCGGAGATGTCCTGGACGCCTTGATGTCATTGTACGCTGTCTTGGCCCCCGGTGCCTCTGCTGACCCCGTGCGGCTCGCCACCATTTTGGGCCGCCGCTCTTTCATGCACCCCTGTCGTCCTGATGCCGCCATTGCTTCACCCCCTTTGGCTGCGCCAGGAGTTGCTGTTGTTGTTCTTCGGCCGCTTGATGGGCCGATGACTTTTGACCCTCTGCTTCCTCGTCGCCTGGATTTCGAGGACTTCCACACGCCGCGGAGATCTGCTCCTTCCCGGGTACCTGGGACTCATGGTGGGCCGCTGTTTGCTCCCGCTTCGTTGGATTTGAGCCTTTGTTCTGGAGGGATACCTTTGTACTGTCGAACTGCGCACCTGGACTCCGGCTTGCCTTTGCTTGCCTTGTCGTTACTGCTACAATTGACTTGCTTAATTGACTTTTTGTATTCCCTCCGTACGAAAGCTCTACCTGATTTATATCATTGTCGTGACTCTGGACTACGTAATGATGATTTTTTGCTGGGTGGTCCGCTCCACATTATCCTTTATTGGGTTGGTTTCGTGATCAGGAAGGGTTGGGGGTGAGTTACACGACATGATAGTTTGCTGGTCTACCTGCCCGTTGCATTGATGTTTGTATTCTCGACACGGTGAAACGTTACGATCTCTCCCTCCTCCCCCTCCCTGTGGTTCTTGCTGTATGTGAAGGTGTAGTACTGATTTGATACTTATTCATTTGTTGGTCGGGGGAGGGTCGTGGCCGAATGTGTTTGATCATATTCTCTGGCTCCTCCCTCACAATTTATTTTTGTTTTGTATTTCCTCTCCTTCTCTTTTTGTCTTCTTCCTCTACTTTTCTTTCCCTATATTTCGGGTTTCGGATTAGGGCGACAGGCACGCTGTTTGGAGGGTAGGCCGTAGCCTTCTGCAGGGGTGCGGGGTGGGATGGGTGGGTGGGGTCTTTCAGATGTTTTCTTTTGGTTCTATGGCCCTTTTCTATCCCTTTATAGCGGTGCCGCTTCTGTCCTCGCTTCTCAGGCTTGGGTGGGTTGGGGTCTATTGCTTTGCCACTTTTCTCGGTTTCGATGCTTCGTTGCGACTGCCATACCCTTCTTTTCGCCAGCTACCACTTTCTTCTGTACTATTAGCCGCGGGTTGCTTGGCCCGGGGGTGGCGCCCATCTCGCACGATTGTGTTTCTCCTTTTATTTTTCCTTTATTTTGTTCTTCTCCCTTCCTTCCCCCCCCCCTTTTCTGTCCCCCCTTTTTTTTGGTTTCCTCCCCCTAGTTTCCTTCCTATTTTTCCACCCCCTTCCCTTTCCCCCCCCCCCCCCCTTCCCCCTTTTTCCCAGGCTCGTATTGTGAGAAGTGGACTTGATTCGTACATTTTTCCGTTCCCCTTGCCTCCGTTAGCGTGTTATTGGGTGGGGGTCATTAGATCTTGGTAGCACTTGTATGCTTCTCCACTACATTTTGCGTCTGTTTTGTGCTATGGTCGTAACATGCCCTTACATCCTCCAACCCCCCACCCCCCCCTTCCTCTTCCTCTCGTTCTGGCATGGGTATAATCCTGTTTCTGGGTTTTTCCGTATTTGTGAGTCAGCCATGAGCCTTGTCCCCTTATTATAAAATAGACCTCATTGATCCTGATGTTGGGCCGTTATTGCTGCTTATCCCATTTCTAGCATTGTTCGATTATGTTTGCTTGCCTGCCACCTGGCCTTGTGTCGCCTCTTGATTGTCTTTGATTTGTGGCCGGCCGGATTGGTTGTAGGCCCGTACATGTTTATCCTAATGATGCAAATAAAGGTCTTCAAAAAAATGATATTTCAAATCAATCAGCTGATGCAAGTTATTCAGGAGAAACAGTACGGACTACAGAGTGAAAAAAGCGCCCATGTAGCGGATTCCAGTCTCCTGCAGCGCACCCACTGCGGCTCTTTCCTGCCCCAGGGGAAACCACATACACCAATTGGGGGCCCAGCCTGTGAGGTCACTAGCCTTTTCAACACGTATTGAGTGGTACCAATAAGATCTACATTACAAAAGCGAAATGCAGACCCATAAAATAAGGTCTTGGGCAAAGAGCAGATCCTCTTGCTCCAGCAGAGACTGGGCAGATCCTCTGGCCCTTGCAGCCAATAATGTGCAAACATACATTGTGCAGCTCTATAGACATCTTCCAGGTCCGGAGCATTGAAACCTCCCATTGCGTACAAGAGTGAGCGTGTCCCATCGTACCCGTGGTTGCTTTCCATGCACAAATAGGGCATGCAAGGTCTGAAAAGTCTTAATAGGAAATAGAATAGGATTATTGGTGAATAGGAAGGAAAATCGAGGCAGCACCCCATCTTCATGATTGGCATATGGCCACTGAGGGAGAAAGGTCAACGGATCCATCGGTCGACTGCCTCTGTCAGGTGCTGCACAGCCCTCCCATTATTTTCCAATAGCACCACCTCTGGGTCTGTATTTTTATTTTTTTTAAAAATCTTTTTATTAGTAATGCAGGTAAGAACCAATACAGCATATTCGACCCCGTGAGAAGGTCTGCATCGTGTTGTTCCCACACATCAACAGTATTCAATGCAGTGATCAGACATTTCTTTTCTCTATAGGCCAACTAGTTCAAACTAAACTCCCCCCACCCCTACCCTCCCTCGGCACTCACATTTAATCACAATCGGTATTCGCTATATATGGCTCTTACGTAACTCAGCTGATTCACATTCATAACTCAACACAGATCTTTTGGGGACTATGTATAGCATGGTATGCAGAAGATCTCATATCCTTGCACCTAAGAACTGGACTCTCCCATCTGAGTGTGATTCAGCGCTAGCCGTTGGGGAAGCAGCATGCCTTCCCAACTCTGGGTCTGTATGAACCTGTTTGCCACGGTACATCACTGCACCCGTCGTCCATTGTAGTGGAAACTCTAGCTTCACTCGCGTCGTGGAGGTGATGAAAGACTGTCCCAATTAGTACGCAGTCTAGAATGGCCACCAAATAGAAAAACCTCCCTGCGAACTCGAGAGAGGTTGTATTCCAGATTCCAGACATACAGAAGCCTGTCATCCGCATTAAGCTGACACACTTCGGCTGTAGTGTGGGAAGCAGACACCTGGATGAGAGTGATATTCGCTTAGTGCGCAAGCCAAAGCTGCTTCCATGAGCGTGTACAATAGCAGCAACAAGGGACAACCCTGCCCGTGTGCCCCTCGTAATAGTTCTAGAATCTAATGCTGTTCCATTGACACACACTCAGACTGTTGGTGCCGTGTAGAGCATCCGAACAAGGTGTAGAAAAGCATCGCCCACCCCCACATGCTGCAGTACCGAAAACATAAATCCCCACTCAACTGAATTGAACACTTTTTCAGCATCTAGTAAAACTGCGGCAGCGCACATGTCTGGATCAATGCAAGAGATTGAGCTGAATAGGTTTCTGAGATTAAATATGAGCAACCTAACAGGAATGAAGTCAGCCTGCTCAGGGCCGACAATGCTGGGTAGCTGTGGCGACAGTGGTTTGCAAGAATTTTCCAAAAGATTTCTATGTCAGTATTTAATAATGACAAGGGTCGGAAGGACGAAAAACAATCTAAGCTTGAGTAAGGTGGCCAACAAGGCCTTCCATATCATAGGAGGCATGTGCCCATCCTTTACATTTTCCTTGAAGAGGGTAACCAAGTGCAGAACAGGATTTCCTGATAGGCCTTGTAAAAGGCCACCCCCATCCGCACCCAGTGCCTTCACGTCCCGGTATGCCCTTGAGCACAGCCATGATCTCAGAGGGGCAAAGCTGTGCCATAAGGGGCTCCTTTGAGCCTCCGTCAGCCACATCATGGCGATGTGGGACAGTCTATCATGGTCCACTCGTTATGTACAATCCGTGAGGTATAGAGGCCCACATAGTAATGGCAGAATCCACCCGCCACCTCATATAGGGATGCACCCTGCTCATCGCCAATAGTCGGTACCACGCTATATTCATGGCAAGGCCGAACGAGGGCCACCAGCACTGAAACGTTCTGCTTGCCTACTCTATAAATCTATGCCATTGCGTATTTTCCCAGGTGTGTGACCGGAGTCTGAGCTACTTCATTATATTCATCCAATTTAGCCCTAATATTCCCCAGCAGACATTGCTCTGCAGTTTCTGTACAGGAGAGCTCTATTTCCACCGTATTTGGCTTTAACTACGTCAGGCAGCCCCAGGGCGAACAAAGTACACCTGCATCTTTGGAGATGGTGATCACCCTCCCCCCTCGAATATAGACATTGAAAGCTTCCCAAATAGTGGCAAACTTTTCGACCGACCCTAGGTTGATGTGCAAATATTTGTCAATCGCTTCCGTAAGCTTCTCGTGGACCACAGCATCAAGTAAGGAATACGTCCGAAACCGCCAGGTAAAAACAGGGGGCTTTAAACTATCCAGCTCCAAAGACAGCAACACAGGGAAGTGGTCAGAATATGTTTATGGCAGATGTACTCCGCGCCAGACCCAAGACGCCAGAATCCTAGACAGGAGCCATTAGTCGATTCACGTGTGGAAATCCTGTACTGTAGAAGGAGTATTTCCCTTGCCCAAGGGGGTCTTATAGCACTAAATATCTCCCAGTCCGTAGTGTCGTCATATCGAGAATAGCACGGGCCTCAGGCAAGGAGTGCACTGGCGGACCCTGAGAGCCATCGTAATTGGGGCCATAAACCCTTACCGATCGAGCGGCACAGTGATACTTGTAACATCAGACCACTACAAACTTTCTGAACCTTGACACCAGATTTACACTGAACCCAAACCAACACCCCATGTGCTGTAAAACCTGCCCCGTAGCAAGTACCCCTCATGCGTCTGTGTAAGCAGCCCGTTCCCCGGAGTGCGTCTCCTGTAAAATGGCAACATCAATACAATGGTGTTGAAAGTACATTACCACCTTGTGGACTTTCCTGCAGTCATTCCGTCCCCTAACGTTCCATGTGAGAATCTTCCGCAGCATGGGACGGCCAGCACCGGTATCCACATTAGCCACATTGACAGCCATATCCACCCTGAGCAGTCTGTACATGCCAAGCATACTGTGAATCATACAGCGACGTTGGTGCTCGCTTTTGGAAGATGAAGGGTTGCTGTGGACTCTGCATGGATGGGCGGTAGAATGGGTTACTCACAAACAGCACAGAGATACATTTCCCTCCATAAACTTACCCAATACCCCAAAAAACAGAACCCCAATTGAAACAATGTGGTGCATAAATGGGTACAGAAAATGCCCATGAGCACCCCTGCTACACAGTCATAGGGGGCTTCATCATAGGTATAGTGTGTGCCAATCCTATTGCAAACACACAGCGCCACCACATAACCACCCACATAACATGGGTCAAGTATCTGACAGAGCTATAAAAGGCACACAGGGTCGGGATCCAACCAACAGACAACCGTCATGCCTGCACATGCAGGACCCCCCCAAGCATAAGATTGACGTGACCCACCAAGGTCTGCACCTACAGGTGTCCGGGCTGGAAACGTTCCCATCTACGCACACTCAGAATAGAAAATACATGCAGCAGGACATCTGTAGAGCATTGCGAAAGAGAGACAATCAACAGAATAAAAAATATGAAGCAAGTAAACAGTAAGGGAGTTAAACCAGCACCTCTAAGTCCTGAGAGGGCTCCGGATCACCCTTCTACAACCTCAGTGATTGCCGATGAGAGCGCGCCGCAGCAGACTTCTGGAGGAATTGCTGCAAGAATTTAGGGTCACTGAAGAACCTGGCCTTCCCATCCACTGTTACCCATAGACAAGCGGCATATAGCACAGCATACTCCAGTTTTAGTTACTGCAACTTGCGTTTAGCTGGCAAAAATTGTCTCCACCTCCTGGATCTGCTGAGTAAAATGAGGGACGATGGAAAGTTCAGTACCCTTGTGGTGAAGCGTCTGCAACACCTGGGACCAGCGGAGTGCTGAGTCCTGGTCTCTGTAGTTAAGTCTTGCAATTATCTGATGGGCTTGACTCGGTGCCCGGCTGGGTACTAGCGAATGGTGGGTGCGCTCCACCAAAAAGATATCGGCGAATATCTTATGCCCCATTAGGTCAATAAGTAGTTGTTCCCCAGATTTCTCCATGTTCCCCACATTGGTGGACTCTGAAAGGCCCACAATGCAAAGGTTGTTCCTAGGTGAGTTGGCCTCCAGATCCTCAGTTTTGGCCAGCAGGGAAGAGTGCGCCTGCTCTAGTTGCTTATGCTGATCAGTAACAGTGACCTATTTTTTCCTCCACCTCCGATACATGACGCTCCACCATGTACAGATGCTCAGCAAGTTTATCCACTCGCTCCAACATTCTTTCCTTCCGATAGGTGAGGGCATCTATCTTGGTGAAGCTAAGCTGCATAGCGGTTAAGACCTGGCATGGCTTGCCTCTTAACTCTTATGTGGGAGCCTCAGGAACGGCCTTGGGTGCCACCACGCCCTCCTTACAAGGCCTAGGGGTCTTGCGTTGGTCCAATTGAAGCTTGGACTGTGACTTATCAGTTTTTCCCATTGTGATCAGTGACACTGCACCCTCAGCAGACTGGGACAATGAGACAGGCACTATGTAGAGCTAAGCACAGTGGTAGTAAGCAGTGGGATAGCGCTCCCTGCACTAAGGTCCAGGAACAGAGGTCAGAGACCCCAACATTATCCACCAGCTGCAGGAAAAGAGACCCCTGAGGGGCACCAAGGACCCCAGTAATGCCACTGCCAGTGGAAACAGAAGCCTTATTAGCCCAAACAAAAACTGGGGCTCAACTCACCCCAGTGTTTAATGACACTGACCAAGGGCTCTCCACGGGAGCAAACAGCCCAGCAATTATGATATATGGGGAACGCCACGCGTGACGGTCTGCACCCTTCCCCTCAATGCTTGGCCGAGTTGAGCGACATGACCCGCAGGAGTCCAGCAGCATCCTCTGCCCCTGCTGTGTGAACTCTGTCAACACGCGTGTCTAGGAGGCCAGACATCTCTGCAGTGAGACCAGCAGCCCCCCAGGGCAGCAGAGCACGCACTCAATCTCTGGAGCGGTAGGCAGCAGGTCATTATGCCCGCACCGTAACTCTGGTCTGAAGAAGGGCTACAGTCTTCTCACAACTCCTACGGCTCTTCACCACACCGCCGGCCATGCACGGCCCAAACAAAGCCACAGGCCGCCCCCGCATATCCCAAATGCTTGGGTGTGGTCCACGTACAGGGGCAGTATCCAGCTCAGCAAAGCCCCCACCTCGGATTGCAAGGGCTCCAAAGGGCACAAGCAGGGCCCCGCAGTGTTTGGCAGTATCCGTAGCAAGCCCAACGGCCCACCTCCAACTCCAGCCATGTGGCAAGCAGAAAATGGCAGGTAAAGGGCACTCTGTGCCATTCTGAAGAAACATTTCAGCAACAATGCTCTGCTCCAGGAACTGCGCTATGCAGCGCAATAGGTGTGGCAACGTATATAGTTCCTAGGGCACAGGATTATGCAGGATAGTAAAAACGGCTGAAGTAGTCTCCCCCCCCCCCCCCCCCCCCCCAACTAAAAATGAAGTTCAAAGTACTAAAACCTCACCTAAGGAAAGGCCAGGTATTTAACCGTGGTTCCTTCTCTTGCCGTACCATCTCCTCCTCATCGTACTCTGTGTTCACAGGTTAAGTGTATTGACTTCCACAATTCAACAAATCCACGGTTATAACAAAGACCTAAAACAACTAGAATCCAATGACCAAAAATTGAAAGCCATTTAGGTATAAATCCAAATGCTAGATAATTCTGAAAAAAATCCTCTGTCAAAAGGCCAAGTCTCGAACCGTAGTTCCATCCCTTACTGTATCATCTTCTCATTGACCCAGTCTATAGTCACAAGGTTTATTCCAATAACTTCTACAAACCCACTATCTCAACTACCATACAACAAAGGATACTATATGTATTCTTCATGTCTATATTGTAATCAAACACAGAAATACCAGTGACTTTGTTATAAAAAAGGGCTACAAAATAGTGAGCTACTCCAAAACTAGCAACCACAATTATTAAACCATATAATTCTCAATGTAGAAGAGTATGAAACTCCTTGTCAGTGTTCAAAAATGTTTGACAGTCCACAAAGTTTCTGTCCACCATATCTCTTTACATCTGAGTCTGTTCTCGATCTCCCCATCAATAGTAGTTCCGAATATGATCAATCCCAAATAATGCAAACCGACTAATTTCCATGGAGCCATTTTCAGAGACAATGTCTGCTTATTGGAGATCTATGGTATTTTATTTCTAATAGATTTAAATGTTCTTTTGAGGCCTGATCGTGGATCCTACATATCTCAAAGAACACACATATTCTATTGTATTCACACAAAAAGTTGTGCTACAATTTATGAACTCCTTGATTTTGAAAGTCTTGTGATCATGGGTAGAAAATTCTGAAACTGTATTTTTTACAAATTACAACAGACACAGTTGTTACCTTTAAAACACCCTCTAAGTTTACTACCCATCCAAGGTACTGACATCTTTTGTACATATTTGTATGTGTCACTCGGACTCAATAGCTTCGAGAGTATCCACCTTTTTATGTGTGATCAAGAGGTTCCTAGTGAAGTACCCTGCTAATTCCTGATCCATTGTTAAAATGGTCCAATGTTTGTCAAGCATGTTCAAAATGTATTAATTCTCCGCACAGAACCTAGTTACAAATCTCACCAATTTCATTTATTTCCATTTCCGTTTCTTCTTATTCTTAAGTAATACTGTTCGATTTATAATCCTCGCCTTTGTAACTGCCATATATAACTTCTCTTCTGGATATCCACATTCTAAGAATCTAGATTCTGTTTCCTTTTCTTGTATCCTATATTCAGTATCCTTACTGTAGTTGCGCTTGTTTTAATAGATTCACCATAAGGGATGTTCATATTCTGTTTATATGGTTTTCCAGATTCAAAATAAAGAATGCTATGGCTGGAAGTCTGTTTCCCGTATGATCTACTATGTAGAGTCTGTTCCTTCACATAGCGTTCCAAGTCTAAGAACACCATTATTTTCAATTAGAGTTGAAACATTTGTGAGATTCATGGAATTCCTTTTGCGTGCCATTCTAGATTTCAAATATATCTATACCATGTAACCACATGATTGTAACCAACATGGAGATTCTCTTTGCAGTCATGCTTCCTCTCATACCACTCCATAAAGAGGTTGGCAAAAGGAGCAAATCTGGCTCCCATTGTTTTACCCCTAATGTGTTAGTATAGGTCACCCTGATACAGAAAATAGTTCAGAACAAAGTTCGTAATTTCTATAACCATAGACCTGTTTCAAAAGGTTAGCATATTTACATGAAAAGAAATGCATCATAGCTTTCACACACTCCTCATGTTGAATAAGTGTATATAAGCTCTTAAAATCCATCGAGACTGTATAATAAAATATAACAACGGGCATTTGTAAAGCGCACTTTCACCCAAGGGTAGCATGACACTGAATAACAGATGTTTATTCTTATCCAACTTAGTGGTAATCATTTGATCAATCTCAGAAGGCTGAGTGGACCTGCTGGGATTTGAATCTGTGACCATGAGATTGAACACAGGCCCTTACAGTGAACACATTAGTCCACTAAGCCACCAGACCCAGTTCCTCCCCTAGGATTCCACACAACCTTTTTGCAGATCTTTTTCATCTTGAATGTATGAAGCTAAATTGCTAACCATGGGTGATAGGAACATATCAATATATTCAGATAATCTTTCTGTACATGAACCAGTGCCAGATGTGATGGGTCTAAGGGGTGGCATAGAGCCACCTCTTTCTGTACATGAATCAGTGCCAGATGTGGAACATATCAATATATTCAGATAATCTTTCTGTACATGAACCAGTGCCAGATGTGATGGGTCTAAAGGGTGGCATAGAGCCACCTTAATGAATTTTCAGTAAAAAATATATGATTGGAATAGTAGTATTTTTGACATATAGATTTTTTTATCTCCTCATGATACAACATTCCTTCATGAAACATCTTTTAAGAGTATGGCATTTCCTTTGAGTATCTACATAGGTTTAGTTCTTATATTTCACATACTCACTAGACACTGCAAGTTGTTTTTTTAGCTTCCAAATCCTAATTTTTAAAATCTAAAACAACTTCAGTCCCATCTTTATCATTCTGACGAATAATGTCAAGTCAATTTGTAGATTTTCCAAAGCTCTCTTCTCTTTAATGTTCAAATTGTTTTTACATGTAATTTTCTTAAGTGTCCAGTTCCCAAGAAACGTCATTGACATTGTCTTTTGACAAATTAGGAATAAAGGTAGATCTTTCCCTTAGAACACGATTCTTAATAACATGGTCCTCAATTTTCAAATCTCTAGCCAAATCCTCTGTATCAATCATCCTCTATGGTCATCAATGCTTGTAAATCATACAGATTCTTGGTAGTTGTGTTAAATACCATACGTCTCCCACCAGAATACATTGTACAAGGTCACATTATTTTTTAGGCATGGGCAGACTAAATGATTTTCCTAGAATCACAAGATGTTGAGCCAACACTGGGACTCAAACCTGCTTCCATACTTCCTTCGTCAAGCCTCATCTCATTTTATTTAAAAAATAAATAAATATCCCTAAGCTACCCGAGATGAGGGCCACAGTGGTGTGCAACATGTAGTGAGCCACCTGGTCCCTACGTGGTAACCTCTGACCCGAGCACTGCACATGCAACACTCAGAGCTGGGTCCAGCCCAAGGGTAAAGATACGTGGGTGAGAGACCACTCGGGGTCTTTAGCCTATAGAGAGTAATCTGTTTGCCTTCCATTTGTTCCCCCACCAGCGATTCGTCGCAAACCTTACACATGTCCGTACCACACTGGTGATTAGTCTATGAACTCGCACGGCACTCCATCATGCCCTAAACAGGTGGCACCCACTCTATGCGCTGCTGCCTTCGCGGCCAATCTGCTTATCGGCCAAGCCAATTCCGTGAGTGGCTGTGACCTTGTATGACAGTATTTTTGCCCTCTATCTCCAGAGCCCCTCATCTGGGGTATCCACTCCCGAGCCAGGCCTGTGGAGCTGCTTACTTCAGGACTTGGCACCTGCAGCTTGCCCAGGCCAGCCCTTGGAGCTGCGACCTCTGGCACTAGGAACTAACCTCGCTCTGCACCTGCTGCATATGCCAACTTGAATTGACAAATCTTCTGAATGAGCTACTAGTGGAGCTTCCTGAGAATGGGGGTGATGCAGGTTCATCTGGGAAGGTAGAGGATGAGTCTGGCAGCTGAATTCTGTAGGGTCTGAAGTCTTTTCAGAATATGCAATGAGATTTCTACATAGAGTACATTGACGTAGTCCAGCCGGCTGGCTGGTGACTAGAGCTTGAGTGACGTTCATCTTTTTTTGACTGGGAGCGATTTGAAGATCTTACGGAGCATGCAAAGGGTGAGGAAGCAGGTGGAGTAGACTGTGTTGATCTGTTTTTTCCAGGAGGATGGCAAGGTTGCAGGCATGGTCTGTCCGAGTTGGTGAGGGTCTGAGTTCGGAAGGCACCAGGAGTCATTCCACGATGACGCGCTGTTCCCGAAGATCAGCACTTACGCTTTGTCTGTGTTGAGTTTCAAGCAGTTGGTCTTTCATCCAGTTGGTGACGCTTTTTGTGCATCTGTGGAAGTTAGCCATAGTAGTGGAGGGGCATTCCGAAAGCGATAGGATGAGCTGGGTGTCATCGGTGCAGGAGGTGATGTTTAGTCTGTGGGTTCTGACTATGTTGGCCAAGAGGGTCATGTAGGTGTTGAACAGTGTAGGGCTGAGGGACGAGCCTTGAGGGATGCCACAAATGATGATATTGAGTTCTGACGTGAAGGGAGGTAGGTGGGCTCTCTGGGTTCCTCTGGTGAGGAAGGAGGAGATCCATTTGAAGGGGTTTATTTGGATTCCAATGTGGTGGAGTATCTTGAGGGTGTGGTGGGATACAGTGTTGAACGCAGCTGTGAAGTCGTAGAGGATCAGGGGCCTCTGTTTCTCCCCACTCAAGGAGGGTTCAAATGTCATCAGTGGCAGTGATCGGGGCGATTTCAGTACAATGGTTGGTGCAAAATCCGGATTGGGAGGTGCCAGCAGACTGATGTTCTCCAGGTGTTCCGTGAGTTGGCGGTTGATGGCCTTTTCAAGGACTTTGGCAGGAAAGGGGAGCAGAGGGATGGGATGTTAATTCTTGGGATCATTGGGTTTGACAGATGGATTTTTGAGATGGGGGTTTGACTTCTGCTTGTTTCCATTCTTCAGGGAAGGTGGCCGTGGTGACCGATGCGTTGAAGATGGCAGTGAGCTTGCTGAATATTTTGTTCCAGAGGTTGAAGATGTAGTGGGGACAGGAGTCCTTGGGAGTTCTAGATGATGGTGGTGTTTTGATTGGTGACCTGGTCCCAGTTGGTGAGCAGGTGGTCAGGGTTTGCATTTGTAGGAGCGAGGAGTTTGAGGGTGTTGGCGGTGGGTTGGGATTCAAAGTTTTTGTAGATAGAGATATTGTCAGGGAAGATGTTCTCCTGGGTTTCGCAGAGTTCCTGGGGTGGGAGTGATTTTTTTTCTTTCCTTTTTGTCATTTTCAGGAGTTGGTGGTGTTGTCTGAGGGATGGCTTGAAAGTGGTTCAGTCCGTGGAATCTTGCTGGTGTTCCATATCCTATCAAGATGCTTGCAGTTGCTTTTTTTGGCTCTCAGTTCTGCGGTGTACCAGTGGGCTTGTTTGGAGGGTTTCTTGAGTTTGGTGGGCTTGATGGGTGTGCCTGTCAGAACAGGCTGCCAAGAACCTCTCCACCTGGCTCACTGAATGCACTAAGTTGGTTGAGGTGTCAGTGGAACATGGGTATGCCATGCTTCAATTTCCTCTAACCTTAAGTTATCATTCGGCTATCCTATTTTTCTCTTTTTATTCAATACTTCCCCTCATCCCTTTTTATGAAATACTTTTCTTTAAGTTTCTCATTCCGCAATAATTTCATTAACTTTAAACCCTCCCCCTTTTCGCGATGCAACTCGCACCCTTTATTTTGTTTTTCAATGCAGCTCCCACCTCTGTACCAGCAGGTAACCTCTTTGAATACAGCAGTGCAAACCACTGCATTCAGTGCTGCTTGACTATTAACACTGGTGGTCGCATTGTCGTATCTACTCTTGCATCAATTGGACTGCTTACTCTTGCCCCACAATGACCTGCAGATCAGCCAATGTGGGCACTTTAGTTTCTGTACAACATACAGGTGCAGTTTCACAAAATTGCCATTTGAAATGCAGTCCCCTTCAACTGGATTTATTTCCCTGAACCCTAAGATAACTTGTAGCTAGTTATTTACTCTTCATTATTTGACCGCGATTGTTCAACATTTATTAGCATGCATTTCCTATAGGCAACCTATGTGGCGTCTCAAGCATCTAGCTGTATGGATTTTCTTGTGGACCTGCACAATCGCCTACAATTTGTACGTTTTTGTCTTTACCCTATGTACTCCTTCATGATTAGTTATGGTTGATGGAATCTTAAACACTTTTGTTATAAATTATGACCTTTGTCCATTTCACCACATGGGCATAAATTTACCTCCGTCTCCAATTATAAGCATTTTTGTTTATCACCATGTACCATTTACGTACGATAACTAAGTTAGCGTGCCCATTGAGTGTTCATTAACCCCTAGTTTCGTTCTCAGATATTTTGACTCCTAGGGCTACTCCTTATTTGGACCATGGCATTTTGAAGCCTTATTCTCATTTTGACTGCTGAACTTTTCTGGGGCTGCTTCGTACAATAAAATCAATCCTTTTATTTTCTTACACTCCTATCATGTCTCCTGACAGGAACCATCTTCTCCTGTGTTCTTACTCCTCCTTCAGCCCTGATGAACCCTGAATAGATGGTGGGTCAAAACAGTCAATTTGCACAGCAATAAGATAAGGATTCGGAATCCTATGTATAAAGCAGACTAGAAAAAGCCACGCTGATCAGTATATGGTATTAATATTTATAACCTGTTGCTTATGAGGAGAAACTGAGGGCCTGATTTATATTTCAGCAGATAGGTTACTCCATTACAACGGTGACAGATATCCCGTAGGCCGAAATATAAATCCCATGATATCCTATGGGATTTATATTTCGGGGGACGGGATATCAGTCACCGTTGTGGAGGAGAAATCGAAGTCAAGCTCCAAGATTCAACACATTGAACATAAGAAGTGATGGAACATATTTTTGAGGTTTAAGTCTGAGTGACTTAGTGACATAACGGCTTCTTTGAGTGCACTATTCTGACCTGTTCAACCCGTTTACCGCGGCGGCATTCTGAAGAGTGGGCGGGGCTGCATTGGCCAACTGTCGTGCGCAGCACCCGGGAGGGAGTGCTTGCGTCGGCCGTTGGCCAACGTGAGCACGGAACGGGTTAAAAATTGAAGCAAAGCATTTTCAGGGTGTTTGCTCCATGAGGCAGCAGACTTCCCCAGCCAGTTATTACATTAGATGGAGACAATTTGGGACAGTTCAAATTTAGACTTTAAATGTGCAGACGTGTGGCAGCCACTGTGCAAAACACGGGACTGCAGTCACATGATTCTGTTGCATTGCCATGAACTACGACCATTCCCACACTAACACCTACACAGTGTTTGGAAACAAATTCCCAATAAACCTCCAATTGATCACTCACTTTTAACAGTTTCAAAGTGATTCTGAAAGCCTTTGAAAAAGGAAGGTGTTGATGTACTGATTTTATATTTTATAAAGTTGGAACTTGGTATTGCCCTGGCTAATTCACGTTTCTTTTGTTTGTTTAGTGTGTAATGGTGTGGGTTCTTTGTAACAGAATGGTATAGAAGCATTAGTAAGCAGAGTTCAAATTAATAGAGAACTGATTGGGAGAGATTTTCCCCTATTTTTATCGTTTGTTTTAGCCTCTTCTAGTACTCCTTTTTAAATATTTTGCCTAAAGCAAATTTTTAATACAATTCAAGTTGAATCTCTTAATCCAATTGTTTTCCTTGTGGTTCCACTGAAATGGGAGCTATCTAACATTGTGTCCCTGGTGGGAGTGACTGAAGAAGTGTCAGTCCAGCGCATTATTGCAGCTGGGAGGGAGCAGGAAGCTTACATTGACACATGCAGACATGCAGAGGGGTTGAAGCACTACATCAGTTACATAGGTGATATAGACTTGGTTATTGGCAGTGTGCTTTGGGCAGATATCATTCCACTCCCTACTCTCAGAACAATAATATTGATGTATTGAATAAGGCATTTGCTCCATGTGTCCAACTTCTGCAAAGAGGGACAGATTCATGCCAGATTTTCAGATTATGCACAGGAGAGCAGTTTGCATACAATGAATTTACGCAAAAAACAATAAATTCGTTTGTTATCCTGAACAATCTGGCGTAAATTTAACTCTGGTGATCAACAATGAATTCCACTGAAACTGTAAACATTTCACCAATCACCTCCAAGACCTTCAACTTTCACCCCTGAATATCTCCTTTGTGTGGTCTTTTTTGTTTGTTATAATTCCACCTTTCCAAGAGGACAAATAATTACCGCTGCTGTTCTTTCTATAGGTGTTCTACTTGAGTGAAGAAAGTGTATGTATGGAGAGAGAGCCCATAGATAATTAGGGCCCTGTTTCTCCCTGCTTATTTTAATAACTACTTTGGATTTTTTTCCAGACCTGCGGAGCCACCACTGGAGATGATTGAAAGTGGGATTCCCAGTTGTCTGAAATGAATGGATGATTCGGTCAGGACAAACTGAGTTGGTTGGCTACCTTAATGCGCGACACTCAACAGAGAAGATGGGAGGATCTTGAAGATCTCGGACGTCACTGCAGCTGCATGGTCACTAAATGTGTGGGGCACTAGTCATTGTCAATGGCGTGTCCCGAGTGACTCTCCAGTTAATCACTGATATTTTCTCTGGATTAAATGCCTAGCTACACTCCAAGCCAGGATGATCTGAAGGGGGCAGGCCAGTCAACAACAAAAAATGCAGAGGTTATTCATGGTAGGCTGGACACTGCTTGACTGGTTTGGTGTCAGTAATTTCTAATTTAACTCATTTTACTACGATTTACACATGCAAGCACTTCTAAAGGTGCTACCTTGTATGCTCTTGAGAGGCATGGTGAGCATGTGTTTAATGTTGAAAGAATGGATAGCAAAAATGAGACGACATATATATTGCATCGAATAATATACCAATCATGTGCGTTATTTTGTACATGTATAATAGAGGTGGGATTGAGGAGAAGAAATACAGATATGAAAAGGATAAGCATAGGTCTTGGGGTCTGAGCAGACCTAGGATCTATAGACTTTATAGCATGTCCAGTCCTTGGTCCATGCTGGAGAGTGGTTGGTTATTAACTGCGTTCATCGTTGCCCGGTTTGGCTGGGTAAATCTTTGTGCACTGAGGTGTGTCTTGATGGGTCATATTTGTCTGGGCAGTAATTTTAAAGTATCTTAACAACTGATTTAAGAAACCATGGGCCTGCCATTCCCTAGTGGGCTGCTTCCTGCTGAGAAGACTGCCTGACCACCTCTTTGTGCATTCATGGTTTTTGTCTGTTTTTTTTTTTTCTAGCGTCCTTCATTCCCCCCTCGCCCTCTCTGATGTGCCCGTTTACTTTCCTTAGTGTGCCTGCTTGCTGCACATTTTGCTATGAATGCTTCTACAAAAAAAATACAACTTTCATAAATCGTGGAAGCGACCTAGGACCACTTGCCTATTCCACCATCTATAGACCTCTTACATAAATCTGGGAGTGACCTGCACACACATTTATTCCTTCCTAGAACACTAATGATCTCAGCTTTTCACAGAACTAGATAAATCCGTGTTTGTTCAAAGGTGTCAGTAACACACAGCTGACCCATATTTAGTTCTCTATATTTAAGTTTATTTGACTTTTGACTACTTTGAGGGGACATTTTGCTGTCACTTAGTCTCTTTTAAAAATAGAATAATGGTGTTGGTGATTTCTTATCTTGTGGTCTAGATACACCCTTTGGCTGATTTGCAGGACCTTCACTGTAATGTTTTTTACCCCGCTAGTGTGATTGTTATTGAGGGCATTGTGAGCATAGAGGATTTCTAGAGTGTTAGGAAGTTCACTCTCCTAGTTTCCTTCCAGGGCCTTTTGTGTGGAAGGTTGTGCTTAGAGTCCTATAAGCAGGGGTGGCCGGCAGGACGGATCGCGTGGGGGGGGGGGTCGCACATCGAGAAGCAGGCCCCACTAACCAATCACAATTCTGCAGCAGCATTGTGATATGTTTTGAGCGTCCTGGTTTGACGCTCAACTGGGGAATGGGGGCCTGGGCTTGTTCTCCATGCAGGCTGCAATGCAGAGGGCCGACCAGTCAATGCACACTTAAGTGGGCAAACCACTCCGCCCCTGCCCTGGTCAAAGAGCAGAGCAGCATCGCCCAATCACTCGCCTGCAAAGCAGCAGAAAGCAGAACTAAAATGATAACACAAAGTTATTATCGTTTTAGGTTTCTGCTTCCCACTGCTTAAAAGGAGTGGAGTGACGCTCTTCCTCCAAAGTGCACGAACCGCCGTAGCCTAGAAGTACAAGGTTTTATTGTGAATGTAAAGCTGACGGTGGATCCCTCTACCGAGTGCTTGATAAAGAGCAGTGTATTTTCTCTTGTGAGTGTTATTCCAGAACTCACTGGGTACACTGTTTTCTCCAGAGAAAAATGATCACATTTTAGTTATACAAAATAAAGTTGAATATCTGCACTCACTAGATCATGTAGATATTGGGCACCATGTACACTTGACACTTTCTGGTTAAATATGGTATTTGTTGTTGCCGGGACAAGATGTTCCCTTTTAGTATTTGTTTTAAGTTGTCAATCAAAACCTTTTGAAGTGAAAAGGGGTGTGTTACTTTTCATGCACATGAGCTTTCAACAGGAGCACTACGCAGAGAATATTTAATAAATTATATTTCCATAATGTCGCAAATTTTATTAATGCAACTTCGCCTCAGTGTGGAGTGGGTAAATGTCACTTAATGATTCAAGCAGGAATATGTTCACATTGAACAATGTAAAGCACTTCTGCTTGTAACTTCAATCAGAGTTGTTGTAATAGTTCTTTATTTGCCAATAACCACATGAAAGGCATTTTTTTAAAAATCTTTTAAAACTGTTTTAGTAAAATTGTAAGGATTTTTGACTATGTACAGTTACTGTAGTTATGAATCATATGATAGATTTTAAATATGTTTGTGAAAGTTAGTTTTGAGCCATGTTTTGTGGTTCAAGCATTTGTGAATAAAATGTGTTTGGGAATCAAACACATGCAGTGATGTGAGGACTTTCTCAGTGGTTCCTAGAATCACGGGTCAAGGAGCCCAACTGTATCAATTGAGTTGTTTTACCACTGACGTCCCCCCCTACTATTATTGCCTCAAACTGGAAATCCTGCAAAGCCCTGCAACACTTGACTTTAGTGCAGCGCTGGTAGAGCAGTCCAAGTCTCTTTCAGAGAGATAATCTGGGCTGGAAAGAAACTCCGCAATCAGTAATGCGTATAACACACAATAAATCTATTGTGCAGTCCGTGTTTTTACTTTAATATATATATATGTATGTATGTGTGTTGCCGCCCACAAGCACAATAAATGCTCTGTTCAACTCTACCAGTGCCTCGGCCATGTTTTCATTATGCTGGTTGCAAGTGTGCGCGATGCTTCGTGCCCGTATTTTGCCTGAGGCTGTCCTGCAGGGTCATGTGCTCCCGCTCACGAAGAGAACTGTGTGTGAATGGTTGACGGGAGACTGATCTGCTCCGTTTCAAATATACACTTGTTTAAAAGGAGAGGCGCAAGGGAACCAAGATGGATATTTCATCGCTTCTTGTGAAGTTGCAATGGGGCATTTGCTAAGGTATTGTGGCGACACGCATAAGCATCAATGTATGAACAATTGAACTTTGAGAATGGTACTTAGCGATATGATGCATTATGGGACTGAGATGCCAGTGATACCTCTATGAATAAAGCTATGCAGCTGAAACGCGTCAGATGACTAGTGTTGCTGCCCACAAGCACAATAAATGCTCGGCCATGTTTTCATTATGCTGGTTGCAATTGTGCGGGATGTTTCGTGCCCGTTTTTTGCTTGAGGCTGCCCTGCAGGGTCATGGGCTCAAGCTCACGAAGAGAACTGTGTGGGGATAGATATTATATATACACAAATATAAAGGTTACCCTCAACAAAGGCGCCACCACACAGGTAGATTCTGCTTCAAAAGTAGTTTTAATGTTGGCTGTTTGCAAGCGAAGATGGGCGCATCACAAAATACAATGTCCTGGCCTTGACGTGTTTCGTGCTGCTCACACTTTTTCAAAAGGCTCTGCTTAATGAACACACCTGACGTTAGCGCACTTTTTTTAAACCAAAGAAATCCAGCCTCAGTGGGCGTGGCAGCTCGCGCTGCACCATGAACTCTGTAGTGTAGCTGAAACATATTCTTCTCAAGTGAGATGTCAGGAAGTCCATACATGACGCCAGATATCATTCCCCAGTGGGTTGCTTTGTCGTCCTGAACGCTTCACAAGCACCTTGCTGCCAGCGTCAATGAGCAACCGTGTCCTAAAGAGTCTGCACCGCCTGGCGCACTCAGGGGCCGCTTTCCGCGGCGGGGCTGCCTTCACGCCTGGGTTAGGCGTACAAATCCAAAAATAAAGGTTACTCTCAACAAAGGTGCCACCACACAGGTAGATTCTGCTTCTAAAGTAGTTTTAATGTTGGCTGTTTGCAACCAAGATGGACGCATCACAAAATGCAATGTCCTGGCCAGAATTTGTACGCGGAAAGCGGCCCCTGAGTGCGCCAGGCGGTGCAGACTCTTTAGGACACGGGTGCTCATTGATGCTGGCAGCAAGGTGCTTGTGAAGCGTTGAGGACGACAAAGCAACCCACTGGGGAATGATATCTGGCGTCGAGTATGGACTTCCTGACATCTCACTTGAGAAGAATGTTTCAGCGACACTACAGAGTCCATGGTGCAGCGTGAGCTGCCACGCCCACTGAGGCTGGATTTCTTTGGTTTAAAAAAAGTGCGCTAACGTCAGGTGTGTTCATTAAGCAGAGCCTTTTGAAAAAGTGTGAACCGCACGAAACTCGTCAAGGCCAGGACATTGTATTTTGTGATGTGTCCATCTTCGCTTGCAAACAGCCAACATTAAAACTACTTTTGAAGCAGAATCTACCTGTTTGGTGGCACCTTTGTTGAGGGCATTTTTGTGTGTATGTATGTGTGTGTGTGTGTGTATATATATATATATATATATATATATATATATATATATATATATATATTGCTGCAAGGTTCCTAGGGTACGCCTACCCAGTGAAGAACGACAGCACTCGCGGGTAGAATCCTGTTAGATTTTATTTGATGCTCGGACTCTTGGACACGCAACGGGTTTCGGCGCTAAGCCGTCATCAATTTTTCACACCTTGATGAAGGCTTAGCGCCAAAACGCGTTGCGAGTCCGATCATCAAATAAAATCTATCAGGACTCTTCCCGCGAGTGCTGTCGTTCTTCACTGGGCAGGTGTACCCTAGGAACCTTGCAGCGGTGTATTGTAGGGGGGGAACACCCCCGTCAGACTAGCACCCGCTCAAGAGTGCAATCAGCTGGCGTTACACAGAGCGTAATATATAGATCTATATAATCGAACAAGCACTCCGACCACTTCCACCAAAGCCTCGGCGGCGAAGAAGGAGAAGCGAACCTCTTATTTTGAGGCAAGATGTTCTTTATTCAACCGTACATATCCACAACAGCAATCGACGGATGACGCGTTTCGGGCTCGAGAGCCCTTGATCACATAGACTGGTTTGGTTGTAGCCATTTTTAAATGATATGCCCCATCCTACTCGGGTCACATGATCAGTGAGCTTCGCATGAAACTAGAAAACAGACTTTAAAAAAAATGATCGCTATTGCAGATGAACAATTATGCACATTAGTGTGACATATTAAAATCGTTAACTACAAAAATTAGAAATGTGTATATTAGACATTCAACACGGGCTCAAGTGTTATCAACATTAATAACAATTTCATTGCTGCCCGATGGGCATGACATCATTCCTTTTATCTGTATGAATATATGAACAGAAAAAGGAAATTAATTCCATACAGATGCCATGACCAGAGTCCAATTGAGTAGTTATCAAAACACGCTTCATCATAAAAGTCTTGTTTGATTCAAAATATTTCTGGATAAATCATATATGCAATCTTGTATATATAAAAACACAAATTCTTATCTGCATAAATGCAAGAAACTCACTTCATTCTTGACACTGATTTAAGGGATGTGCAAAATAGAGCATAGCAGCAATTATTATGTGCAAAAAATCAAGCAGAATAAGATCTCAAAACAGAGAAAATTTGAAATATCAAGGCAGACAAATAGATTACAACACAAGATAATAGATGTAATTTCGAACCAAGAAACATATCCTTCGTATCAGAATCATCCACATCTTTTATATATAAACTATTGTACACATCCCTGGCATTAGTGCAAATCGGCAAGGTGAAGTGTTACCAACTATCCCTATATACATAAAGGGAACCCAAATTTCCTTGAAAAACCAATTTTAAAATACATACAGTAAACAGAATAGTCCTAATCAGATCGTCATTTCATTTTTAGTTACATGCAATTATTTTAGACCATAGAACAAATCTCGAATTTTATAGACAAGTGTACATATCTTCCGTGTTGTTAAGTCCATTCGGGCACTTGCTATCAAAATTGAGAATGAACTTAGTT
This sequence comes from Lissotriton helveticus, assembly GCF_964261635.1. Classification (NCBI taxonomy): domain Eukaryota; kingdom Metazoa; phylum Chordata; class Amphibia; order Caudata; family Salamandridae; genus Lissotriton; species Lissotriton helveticus. Next base: position 508,930,551 of record NC_136065.1, on the reverse strand, counting down.
TCTAATCTCCTGAGTAATACCTCTCTGTTGCCTCCTCTACTCTGTTTCGGAACAGAGGACACCACATAATATTGCAAACAGGATAAGTTGTTCTCATGCACCTGTTTGAAGTGGCGCACCACAGGATAATTAGGGTCACTGTGCAAAATAGCGCGTAAATGCTGTAATATTCTCACGTGCACCTGTAGCTTGGTACTACCAATATAGTTAAGACCACAGGTGCACGTGAGAACATAGACTGCGAAATCAGTCTTACAGTTGTAATTACCCACTATTTTGTGTGGTGTTGGGCAAAAGGGGGTTTGGTACTCAGTTTTGTTGACCCCAAATCTACATGCACGGCACGTGGAACATTTATAAAAACCTGATATGGGTTTTAGCCAGTTGGAATTAGTTCTAATTTCTGGACTGGTTGGATCCAATATAGATCCCATGTTCCTTGCTCTGCTGAATGTTATAGTTGGACTTGGGGGCAAATTCATTCTCAAAACAGGATCAGTTAGAACTATTGCCCAGTTCTTTTTGACAATAGACCTGATTTTCCGTTCGTTCTCACTGAAAGTTATCAGTCTAGGACATTGGTCATAATCCTCCATCCCTGAAATGGCCATAGGTTCAAGAGAATTGTTAGAATCCACTAATTCTTCCCTTGGTAGAGGCAACAGGCTTGCTCTAGATCTAAGAGCGGTTTTGGCTAGTGCTACCTTCAGTAATTTATCTGAATAGCCTCGAGCTTTCATTCTCTGTATTGATTCAGCTGCACAAGTATTGAACCCAGTATCGGTGCTGCATATTCCTTTGAGACGTAAAAGCTCTCCATAGGGGATACTGGCAATAAGATGCCTGGGATGGGAACTGGAGGCATGAAGAGTTACATTGCCAATTTGCCAGCGGTAGGCTTCCTAAATAAGGTACTTTCTACCTTATTGTTTTTGACAAATAATTTAACATCCAGAAACTCTATACTGGAGTCATCAATGTGGGAGGTAAAGTGTAGGTTTAAATTGTTCATATTGATGTTATCTATGAACTTCACTGCTTTTTGTCTGCTCCCTTTCCATACGATGAAAATATCAATATATCTAAGGAAATATTTGATGTTGGTGTCAAAAATTGCCTGATAGTCCCTCCTAAGAACCTGCTCCTCCCACCAGCCAACGTGCAAGCACGCATGGCTGGGGAAGAAGCAGGCTCCCATTGCCACACCCCTCAATTGCTTAAATAACTCCTTCCCAAAGAGAGAGAAATTATTATTCAAGCACCAGCTCATCAAACTGATTAAAGCCTTGTTGTGTTGATAATATTCACACGGCCTTTGGTCCAGAAAGAATTTCACTGCGTTAAGTCCTGCCTGGTGGTCAATGCTAGTATATAAAGACTCAATGTCTAATGAAATAAGATACATTTCTTCTGACCATTGTAGATTTTCCACTTTACTAAGAAAATCCCCAGTGTCTTTGATATAGCTAGGAAGTGACTTAACGAGATTTTGCAGGAAAAAATCAACATATTGACCAACTTGTTCGGCTACGCTCCCTATAGCAGAGATAATAGGTCTGCCGGGGATGGGAGAAACAGCTTTGTGCACTTTCGGAATTAAATAAAGAACCGGCACAATAGGGTTGTCATTGTACATGAATTTGAATTCATCATTTGACACTAGTCCATCTCTGCGTAGTTGCATCAACAGTTGCTTTAGAGATTCAGTGGCAATTTTATAGTTTTTGATGTTAGACAACTCATAACAGTCAGCATTGTTGAGTTGACGTTTGGCCTCTTTGATGTAGTCCCCTCGAGGCCAAATCACTAAATTGCCACCCTTGTCCGATTTTATTTTTTTTTTATTTTTATTTTTTTTAATTTTTTTATGATGATTTCATTATTCTCCTCCAGTTTTTTCATTAAATTGGCATAGTCTCGTTTCTTTTGCTGGATATGTTTTTTCCTATTTATTTTTCTGGACTGTATTTGTGTGTTTAGTTTTTTAATGTCCTCCACCACACAATCGTGGAAAGTATCCAAAGCGTCTCTGGGCATCATGGGAATATACTTAGATTTTTTCTTAAAGGGGCTGATCCCAGCTCCTTTTTGCAGTAGATTGATATTTCTAAGTCTGGTTTGAGTAGTTAGATCACAGCTAGTATCGTCAGTTTCAACTTCTCCGGTGTTCAGATCATGTAGATTTTAATATGTGGGTATATCTGCTGCCCTAATCCCCAAACTGTCTACATTCGTATCGGTGTTATCCTGAAACTCACCATTTTTGTCTCTATTAGTTTTCAAAACAAAATACTTCCTTAGCTTAAGTTTTCTGACGAACCTGAAAATATCGATTCTTGTAGAGCTGTAATCAAACGACTGGCCAGGACAGAAATTGAGACCGAGTGATAACAGTTCTTTTTCCGCAATGGTAAGGGGTACATTGGACAAATTAATAATGGATTTATTAAAATCTACTTTTTCCGTGTACAATTGTTCCTCTTTTTGTTTTTTACCCCTTTGCTTGCACTTTTTTCGTCTTTCTTTTCTTCGTTTATTTTTTCTTGCATTTTTTTGTTGTTTGTTGTCCTTTCTCGGTCTCAAAGAACGTAGTCTCTCTGCTACTAAAAAATTCAATTCCTCGCCCATGTTAAGCACAGTAGCTGGTATTTGTCTATCTCCACTGTCAATGCTAGACTCGCTTGTAATTGAAATAGAGTAGAAGCTGGAGCTTTCTGCATTTGCTCATTCTGTGGCAATTGTTTTATGTGTATTTGAAGATTCCCCTTTGTCTTTTTCTTTTTCTCCAAATTTCTTACGAGTTTCATTATTGTACTTGCGAGCAAATGTAAATATTTGTCCATTGTTGTAATCGGACTCATCTCGGGCAAATTTATGGGCTTTCCGATGTGTAATTTTTTCCTTGTGTTTGCGTAGCCTCTCGTCGATGGTGATTCTTGAAGTTTTGATGAAATCGACCTGTGAAGATTTCTTTAGTTCTTTCTCAATATTTTCGATTTCCTTCACGATTTCTATGCGATCGATAGCTGCATATTTGATGAGGATGTGTACAGACTTCATGGAAGTGTCTAAATTATTTTGTGCCCATTCTTTTAGCATTGACAGGTTGGGGTTGTCAAAGCTGGACGCCAAAAGGATACGAAGACCCCTCGGAACCCGGCCGACCTCAGCATACTTAGATAGTGATCGATGTTCCCACCACTTAGTTATCTCTAGACGCATGTTCTTTTCAAGATTTTTTAATAACATTCTCTCATTTTCTTCGGCCATTGGAGGTGTGCTTGTAGTGATTGCAGTATTAGATGCCTTTGTTGATCTTTTACAGAACAATTCATCTGCTGCTGCTTCATGCTGGCGTACAGCCTCATCTGTCATGTTGAGGGATATTAACTTCGGTTGTGGTATAGCCTGCGTTTTGTAACGGCTATACACAATTAAACTGCCTATGATCTCCCCACTCTGACACAATGCCGTCGTCACTCACCGGGTACTGTCTGCTTCTGCTTCGAATCAGTCCGATTCTACTCGCTGACAAAATATCCCTGAATATCCTGTGACTCGGGGCGGCAAGAGGGGGCTGCTACCAATGTTTCGCCACAAACATCCAGACAAATTCGACTTAATGTATGTGTGTGTATGTATGTATATATATATATATATATATATATATATATATATACACACACACAAATGCCATATATGAAGTATAAAATCACACCGATGTACTATTGAGAAACTATACCAGATAATACACATTCTCGGTGGAAATAATAATTTAAAGCTCTTTCTAAATGGGCACTTACAGGTAAACAGGGTACAAATCCCTTACCCTAAAGATTCATAACGGACAGAACTAACCTCATGAATCTAGACTGCTGATATTATCTTCAAGGTACCTTGTAACACACTGTGTGCCGGCAAACCTTTACGTGGAAAACCTTAATATCTTTAAAGAGGCCTATTGCAATAATATGAACTCTTCTAGATCAACTAAGTTATGCTTACACTCTTTTTCAAAGTAACTGTAATCAATGAGAAAGGCCTACTGTTTTTGACTTTACATTCATATTTTTTAAACCATACTTGACGCCCATTAAAGCATTAATCTGAGATCTCTGCCCACTACTAGCACCTTTATTTACACTTGATTCATTTACTAATCTCTTCTTATATAGGTCTATTCTCTCTCCTTCTTTCCTCTACCTCTTTTTGTCCTCCATCTAATGGGGCCTCCTGAATTTGTTGAGATACAAGCAAAATGTCCGGTCACATCTGTATGTAACAATGTCCATCAGGATTATCCGTTCTATGCTTGGTCTATCTGATTCAGCCATATGTCCTTATCCTTGTTCAGATGTACCTTCACCAGCACATATGTTTCTCACGGTATTATTTGTTGTACAGAAATATTCAATTAAAAAAATTCTTGGAATGAAACCGGGATACAACTCTCAATGGGAGACAAGCGCTTTTACCAGTCTTAAAGACATTTTAACAAAACCAATTTGCTGTTGACCAATGGCTAGGCGAAATCCTGCCAGACTTTTCACTACCTGCACCATGAGTCCTCTGCAACTCTGCCTCGAGTACCACTGTTGCTTACAACTGCCCAGACTATAACCTCTGCCATGGCTAGCCACCCAGGACCTAAAATAGACCTCAGCAAGCATCTTTGAACAGGTTCCCTCCTTTTCCTGATAGTGGTGGGCTCTGGCCACCTGTGCCACCTTCCATTGGGCTCCTGACCCCCATACATCAGTTCTTTCTGTTACTGCACAGCTTTGGTCTCCTTTCTAGGTGGTGTCCTCCTGCAGGGCACACTGGGCAGCACTGTTCCTTAAGTTCAGCCTATTCCTTCACTGCAGATTCAACTACTCCAGTGGTGTTAGGATCCTGGCTTCTTGTACAGCTCCTTAGTCCCCACACATCTAGGTCATGATTCCACAAGGTAGGCTTCTTCGCTTGTTGGGCAGGGGGGAGAATGCAGTTGCGCTATCCCCTTTCTATTGCTGACAGTTCCTCCTTTTTTCCAGGCAGTCTACAACACTACTATTCTGTAACCTTCAAAGGTTATCCCCCGGGAAGGACGCCAGCAATGGGTATCCTAGTTCTGTAGTTCAAGTGATTCCTATCTACCATGGCGGATGTACAATTCTACTGGTCCATGACAATACTGACACCCCATCTGGGTTTCTATCCAGTACATATCCTAGCTGTGCCTGTCACAATGTGGCGTCCAGAGAGCCATCTCAGGGGCTGTTTTCAGGAGGTTTCAGAGCAGGTTTGTCCCAGACTGACTAGGCAGACTGCCAAGACTGGCATGAGAGACTGAAAATCAAAGAGGCACTTAACATATCCTCAGCAGAAATGGCTAAGTTAGTGAGTCAAAATGGAGAAATGAAGGAAGATCTAGAGCGTCTCGAATCATTCTAGGAGAAACTGCAGACTAATCAATGTCCCCGAAGCTCCTGAAGTCTCTGATATCAGGATATTTGTGATATCATTACTGAAAGATACAGTCTTAAAGTCCCCAAATGTAGATTTATCCCTAGAGATACAGCGGGTGCATCAAGATCCTTATAAAGACACACCGCAAAACAGAAGCCCAGGAAAATCCTGATAGAATTGTCTTTTACAGTATCAGTAAAAAAATGTATCGGGAGCGCTCAAGGAAGGCACTTTAACAATTGACTCTCTCATTTGCTATTAGATCGGATGTGTGCCACACCACCACAAAGAAACGATGGGAGATGGGCAAACGGATGGAGGAATTGAACAAACTGGGGGCTAGGGCACAGTTGAAGTTTCCAGCATCACTTTGTACTATGTGGAACAATCATATGTATGTCCACCGCTCAGTAGCGGAGGTAGATGATCTTATAGATAAATTTAAGAAGGGAGCAGGGGAATAGGTGTAGAGTTGTGGAAGTGAGGGAGTCTTGGAGCAACCAGGGAAAGGAAAACGTGAAAAACAAATTATTTTTGCCCATGGGACTGAAGCCCCTTAGGCTTTTAGCCTAATATAGTAGGGAGGGTTCCCCAGAGGGTTGGAGGGGCACGTGGGTGGGGTGGTGGTTGGGAAGTGGGGGTGGATCACGAGGTGGGGAGCAGTGGGAATTTTTTTTTTAAAATAATTCTCTATTACATTTTTAATATCAGTTAGCATGTCCTGGGTTTTTCTTGTTAGTTTTAGATATGCCTAGTTGGCCCCCTCAATGATGATCCTTTCTGATGGGAGTTCTAGATCTAAATCTCCATTCGTGGAACATTAATGGTTTAAGATGTCTCCGTAAGCAGCAATTAGCAATGAAATATCTAGAGCAAAGCCCAGCTCAGATCTGCTTAATCCAGGAGAGCCCTTTGATTGTTTCAGAGTTGTATCATATTTTTGCAGTACCCTTGGATAAAATACTTCTGTACATCAGAACAGCCAATCCATTGCAAGGGGGTCGCTATCTTGATTAAAAAAGGGGGTGGGATGCATAATTAAATCATTTAAAACAGATCAAACTGGGAGATGGATTATAGCCAAACTAGACTTTGGAGGATCAGAGTTAGCATTTGTATCCTTCTACAGTTCAATCATCGATGATCCTGCGCACTTATGTAAGCTGCATTGGAACTTGATGGAAGAAGTTCCCCTATAATAATCGGGGGAGATTTTAATGTGTTGCTTGACCCCCTGCTGGATAGATCGAGTCAGAGTCACTATGTAGGGGTGCCCCTAGTCCGTCAGGCTGTAAATAACATGATGCATGACCTGGCGCGGTCTGATATATGGAGAGCTAAGAAGGGCAACATACAGGGTTTTACCCTACACAGTAAGAAACAGGGACATTTCTCAAGAATCAACTATGTTCTGGCCAATAGGTTTATTATAGATATGACGTCAGTAACCATTCAGCCAAGTTTTAGATCAGATCACTCCCCTGTTGTTTTTTCCTTAGCGGGAGTAGGTATAAATTAAGACCTAGATGGACACTTAAAAGATCTATGTTGGCAGATCCAGAGCTAGCTATAGTGCTCAAACGTGTATCCCTCAACTATTTTATTATAAATTTTGGATCTACGTCTATAGACTGTTTGGAATGCCTTCAAGGCATATCTGAGGGGCTTCATGCATAGTTTTATTTGTACTAAAAATAGAGAGGAATCACAAGAGTTAAAAACGCTGGAGGATAAAATCTCCCAACTTGAAGTTGACCTACTTCGGCTCAATCAGGGGGCCCCTGAAAGAATACAACAAGCTCAGAGAAGGCTTGAAAATGCCCGCCAGGAATATAGGATCAGGCTCGATCACAAATGTAAAGCACAGTGGCTTACAAAGTCCATGCAGCAGCACTTCTTGCCCTGGAAGACCAGAACCAATCGGGCAAAGAACCACATAAACAAACTAATTATAAATGAAAATGGGGCGACATCTAGTAGATCGGAGGACATGCAAGCTTGTCTACTCTTTATTCTCTGAGCTCTATACGGAGGAGATCTCACCTAATACTGAGACCCTTAAAACCTGCCTGAGGGAGAAATCCTTGTCTACTCTAACATCTGAAAGCCGTAAAAACTAGATGCCCCAATAACAGAGGACGAGATCAGAACGCAAATTGGGAGGTGCAAAACTAATAAAGCAGCAGGAACAGACACGCTTGCTAGTGAGGTATATAAACTCTTGATGGAGGAGTTGGTGCCGATCACGGTCTATTGATTAGGGGGCCAGGTACCTAGGTCCTGTAAGAAGGCAATGATAGTGCTCATTTTGAAGCCCACTAAGGACCCCTTAAGAGCTGATTCCTACAGACTGATGTCCCTGTTGAATGCGGAGTATAAGATCTTTATGAGCATTCTAGCAGGGGGGCTGGTCAAAATTGTTCAACAGCTGATTAATTCTTATCAGAAAGGATTTATCCCTAAAAGATATATTCAAGAACAAACACAGCAACTCATAGGTAACCTAGACTTGGCAGCTGCTCAAGCTGAACCCTTGGCCATGGTGGCACTCAATGCAGCCAAGGCGTTTGACAGCGTATGCTGGGTCTATCTTTGGGAAGCGTTAAGAATAATGGGTTTTGGGTCTATTTTTATCCAGACTCTGGAGAAACGTTATCAGGGGGCCCCTGCTAAAATACTATTGAAAGGGATCTTAACATCTAGTTTTCATATACTCAGAGGAACGAGACAAGGTTGTCCCCTTTTGCCCCTGTTATTCAATATTTATGTAGAACCCTTGGCACAGGCAATAAGAGCAGATGTCTTGACTCCCTTTAAATTCCATCATTATAGCCGCAAGGTTGCCTTGTACACTGATGACTTGCTGTTATATACAGATAACCCCGCAGTGGCAGTTCCAAGGGTTGAAGCCTTGCTAGAAGAGTTCGGATCTCTGTCTGTGTATCAAGCCAACACCTCAAACCGAGGTGATGTGTAGGAATATCAACTTTTGAGGGGGGGGGAATAAGTCAAGATTTTAAATACTTGAGTATTATAATAGTTAAGGACATTGAGAAGATCCCACAGATTAACCTAAATAGGGTTATGAAAGAAATCATTTGTTTATTAACAAGGTGGAAAAACCTTCCCTTAGCAATCCACGGAAGGGTTAACCTAGTTAAAATGGTTATTTTCCCCAAATTAAGTTACTTGTTTAATGCCATCCCCATCAATTTCCCCAAGTTGGGCATTCGTAAAATCCAAAGTAAGATCGTAAGTTTTATCTGGGCCTATAAGGGTGCTAGGTTGGCCTGGAAGAAGCTTAGGCGCAGGCTTATTAAAGGGGGACTGCCTCTTCCTGATATCAATTGGTACTGTGTAGCCTCCCAAAGTAAGAATATCCGGATGTTGCTCACGAAGCCTGATGATTCAACTTGGGGAAGACTTCTGGCTGAAATGATAAGGCAGGATGGTGGGGATGGTTTCTTGTACAAATTTGGGGCACCAAGGTACTTAAAAAAAAGTATGTTTAAAAGTACTGAAGTCTGCCCTCAGCCTGTGGTATAAGGTTAGACGCAGATGGGGAATCTGGGAATCTCCTGGGATTCCACTATGCCTTAAAGATAGCCTAACTATTTCAATTAGAAAGACTGGCATTACAATATGGTCAGATCTGATAACATCAGAGGGGGTTCATCCATGGGAGGTTTAAAGAGCTAGGATTGGAAGTGACTTCTCTAGATTCAAATACATGCAATTAGTATCTTGGTTTACAGCTGAGAAGAATGAAATATGTGGTGAATGGGAACTGGAGCAATCCCTTCAAGATGTAAATCTTAAGAACAAGCAAATGGCTAAATGGTATAAGAAGTCCATGAGGCAGATGAGAAGTATCTTCCACAACACTCAGTATGGAATGAGGTTTCTTTGGAGTGTGATATTGAAGCAATCTTTGAACTCTCCTTGAAGCTTCTACAGAAGTATGTAAAGCCGGCTAACCTCAAGAAGAATCCCTTTTTTGTTATCAATCGGCTGTACTGGACTCTGGCTAAGATCGAACCTACCTGATTGCCGAGAGTTGGGATACCAGCGCCGCCACCGCCAGGAGTCACGGCAGAGCCCAGGACATCGCGCAGCCTCCGCCAAGAGTCAGAGGACACAAAGCTCCGTGCCGCCGCCCCGGGACTACATTACCCGGCAGGCTCAGCGGCGGTGCGCTAAACACACGCCTTCAGAGCGCCAGAAGGCGCATTTAAACTGCGGCCAGACCCGCATCGCGGGACGCCGGGCGAAACCCGGGCCAAGGGCAGGCCCGTTTAAGCCCGTTCAAGACCGGCCAAGGACGGGACGGGCCACCCCTCTTTCATCTGCCCCTGTGAATGAAGGTCAGTTTTCCACCTTGTTTTATTGTAACTGGCCATTTCTATTAAGGGGTTTAACTGACAAGCCTTCTAAAAACAATCATGACAACTGTACCATCTGATCCCCCAAATATTAGGAAATCAACCGGGGGCTCACTATTAGGTACCCTGGACAACTTCTTAGTTAGGGTATCGTCAGCCCTGGCCAAGGACATTGAACTTACCGAACAGAGACTCTCCTTGGAAACCCCATTTGATAAAAGATCTTCCCTGGGAAGCCTGGCGAGGGCAAGATCACCTATTCGCCACCCATTTAATTCTCAAGATACACTGCCTCCCTCGGGAGTAGTAGAGCGAAGTGACACTTCACAGCCAGTTGTTATTGATGACATTACTTTGAACTCCCCTATTGGGTTGGCTGCCCAAAATACCGCCAAGGCTACATTCTCCCCTAATATTAAAACCCGCTCAGCCTCCAATGCAAAATTATGTCTTCCCCAACGAGACGTGGGAGCTGCTGCTAAAAGGAACCGCACTGGTGCACAAACCACCCTAGGAGGCAAAAAAGCTAAAACTGGTAAAACGGACGTGCCCAACGAAGTCCCAGCCGCCAGACTCTCTCCTAACCCACTTTTTCCACCAACGACTGCCATAGAAGAGCATAGTGGAACAAAAAATGCCTTGGGAGGAGATGACCAACCTGATATGGGTCCATTGTTCTGGAAGAAACTGGAAAGTACGTTAAAAAAATTCTGCACCCCGATTACCACATGGCTAGATTCAATTGAGAATAGACTAGTCTGCCTCGAACCCTCAGTTGCATCACTTCAGAAGCAAGTGGGTCCTAGGGCTAACTACTCTACCTATAGGCAGACAAAATCTCCAGGCCCAAGGCCAACCGATGCCAATGCTGCTGCAGCATCTAAAAGTCGTCTGTCCCCACTCAAAGTCCTTCTACCATAATCTCTGTTGATGCCTTACCGCCCAGCTTGACCCCAGGAGCGAACACTGCTACAAGGGTCAAACTCCATCAAACCGCTGCTAACAGCACAGCAGCTAGATTTCAAAAACCTCCCTTGGTCCAGAGCACTGAACCCCTGCCCAACATCGATCTTCCACCACAATCAGCGCCCTATGTGGTGGTTTTGGCGGGGGTCCCTGCTCTGGCTCAGGGGAAAAAGGGATACCTATGCTGAACTTAAAAATAAGTGCACTTTTTGGCTCAACCAGAAACGACCACTCCCAACAAACATTACAGCAGAAATTCTTTTTGCTAGGAGAGTGAACTGGATTGGCAAGAGCACTAAAACCATGGTGGGGGACTGCATTATTATCAATTTCAGAGACTGGAGGTGCGTCGAATTCATCTGTAAATGGCCCCAAAATACTCTGATGCCTGGAATTTTTACACTGCCACTGTCCCATTTCTACGAACCCCGGTATCCAACTGCAAGAACCATATTCCCACAGGACGAAACCCTGAACTCATGCCCTTTAGGGAACATCATGCTCTTTAATAGATTTGATGCCCTGTCAGGCTTGGGGGACTGCGACTGTCGCTCTGAGCAACAAACGTCAGCACAGAATAGTGTATCTTTAAATATCGGGGGATCTATGGAAAAGGGATTAGGACGAGATTTAGCCCAGCCACCACTAGATGTTAGATTGGAGTCGAAGGGTACAGAAGATCCTACTGACTTGTTACCCTCTAGCGATGAATTCCCTTTGGAATGGGATTCATCACTAAGAGGACTAGCATTAACTTTACCAACAGCCCATATTACTGTCTCTACTCTTGTACCATCTAAAATAGCACGAAAAGGGCCCACAAACGTCTGACTGTTCAGCTAATTTGGCTAATTGTGGTAAACAGTCATTTAGAATTCATAATCAAAACCCAACTTTAAAAATTCTAACCTGGAATCTAGCAGGCCTTGCCGCCAATCAGGATAACCCCGACTGGTGTGCTTTTGTAGACTCCACGGGATATGTATATTCCAGGAAACTTGGGCTCTTAACCCCATACATAGACCGGGTTATGTCACGTTTATGGAGCCAGCTCTGAAAGGCCCTAGAGGTAGACCATCGGGGGGACTATGCATTTGGGTAGGTGTTAATCTTGGGTTTTCTGTAAAAAGAATAGATACCAACAGCCCTGATATAACTTGTATTATACTGTCACACACCAAAACACCCAAACTGGCACTTATTAATATTTACTCGAGGCCAGTAGGACAGGGGGGCACCTCCAAAACCTTAGACTCTTTGTCCTCTCTTTGGTACTCCCTACCGGGAGACGCTGAGTTGATGATTGGTGGTGACTTCAATTGTCATTACGAACCACTATTAGGAGTCCACCTTACCTCCACAGATGAGGATGAATTATGGTCAATTCCCCACCCAAATATGTATCCAGCTAAACAATGGTCAGCCATGGTACTTCAGCTAACCTCCATAACCTATTCCTTTTCTATTAGAGTATGTAATGGGTGTTTTAAGGGGGATAGGCCAGCCCAACCAACCTATAGTGGTAGGGGTCATTCTTCTGAAATTGATTATTTCATGGTCAGTATGCCCCTATGGCCCAGGATTCTCAACTTCCAAATCCTAAGTCGCACAGAAAGCGACCACAACCCCCTGTTAACCGAGATTAACTTTGACTTGATAACCGAGGCCACTGAAACTTACGAAAACAGTGACCTCAGAATAATTCAAGGTGGGAGGAGAATCAGATGGGCCAACATGAAGAAATCCACTGAAGATTTGGGTAAATTGTACCGGAGTATAATTCCCCTCCTAGAAAGGGCTGAGCTAATCATGACCCAACTATTTAGCAATAGTGTACAAAGGTCCCTGGCAGGGCTGCACGAGGAACTAACTGGATTATTGGCGAACTCCTTTTTATAAATCAACCCCTATTAAACCCAAACCCTTTGTTACTAAACACCCCTGGTTCAATGGGACTGTAAAGAAATGAAGCAGGGCCTACTCATGGCACTGAAACAAGGTTCCACGGCCGCCGTGACTGAAGCTAGGCATGCCTATAAATCAATGATTTTTAATGCAAAAAAAGAGTGGGAAGAAGTACGATGGTACACCATCAGGATCGCACTTGAGGCCAAAGATACACGGTCCTTCTGGAATTTAGTTCACACAGGGAAACCAGAAGGCAGGACCTCAATTGACCCAAACATACCTGAAGAATCTTGGTCCTTATATTTTAAAGAGTTATATTCTACCCCCCAATAGTAAATAGTTTAGTCCCTACCGTTCTGACGGATATGGACCCTAACTGTCCTATACCACTTTTTACCTTGGACGAGATTCTTATTGCAGTACACTCCCTGCAATCAAACAAAGCACCTGGGTTAGATAGGATCCCAGGTGATCTCTTTAAAGAAGAACCAGTAGTATGGGCCCCCTATCTGTTACTACTCTACAATGCAATTTTGCAGGGCCTACCTTTGCCAGCCACATGGCTAGGGGCGGAGATCATTCCCATCTTTAAGAAAGGTTCTCCGTCAGAACCATCAAATTATAGGCCCATTAGCCTTATCGATGTTAGCCAAAAAATCTATGCGATACTACTTTTACAACGTTTACAGGATTGGGCAAACGATAATAATATACTGACCCCCCTCCAGGCAGGCTTTAGGGCCAAAACGTCTACCATCGATCAACTCTTCCGGCTCCAAGTCCTTTATTGGAAGCACGTTATTCTGGACCGGGGAAGTTTATATCTAACGTTTGTAGACCTGAAGTCAGCCTCCGATATGGTGGATCGTAACCAACTCTGGGCAATTTTATCATCAATGGGGGTGCCACCCTATTTATGCCACCAATTCAAACACATACATGATGGCACCTATGCCAGAGTGCGCTGTGGGAAGTACGGTCAGTTAACAGGACCCTTCCCGGTTGAGAAAGGGGTCAGGCAGGGCTGCGTCCTTGCCCCCACCCTCTTCTCCATGGGCTCATCGAAGACCTACAATCAATCAAAGATATTGACTCCCCAAAATTAGCCTCGCTGAGGTTTCCTGCATTAATGTTTGCAGATGATACTCTGCTCCTCTCAAAATCTCCCATGGGCATGCAGAGGGTTTTAAACCAGTTCATTAAATTCTGCAAACATAGAAATTTAGTAGTCCACATCGACAAGACCAAGTATATGGTATTTAATGCCAATACGATCAACTGTCCACACCCCTTGATGGAAGGTAGACCATTAGAAAGAGTCCCAACATTTGATTATTTAGGGTTGACTCTCACCGACAAAATGGGGTGGGGAGCCCAAACGGCCAAGGCAAATCTTAAACTAATACAGACATCTGGGGGAATTTTAAAAGTCCAAAAAAACGGTGCGAATAAAATTATAAGTGCCCCACTGGAAATCTTCAAAGTTCAAGCAAGATCTTCTTCCCTTTACGGGGCGGAACTTTTGGGACACGTTCCCTCCACTGACCTAACCATTACAGAAAACAACTTTATTAGGCAAATACTAACCTTTCCCAGAAGCACTCCTTTGGTCCCACTTAGACTAGACTTGAATATTAGGCCTATAGCGGAAGTTATTGCTTCACACCCCCTTCTTTATTGGAGGAGGCTGTGGAGCACCCCTGAGCTGGAAAGCTACAAAAGAGAACTAATGGTGGTTTTAGCCTCCCCAGGAGCAGGTAAAATTCCATGGCTACATTTTGTAAGACAGTCTCTTGCTCAAATTGGTTACGAAAATTTGTGGCTAAATCCTGAGGTCACATCCTTATCTATTTCTAAGAAAACATTGTCTAGTGCTGTCAAGGACTTTAGTCTCGGGAGGACAATTAGCTCAGTACCATCAACGAGCTTGACTGGTGCCTTCCTGAGCCATAAGTCCACATACAGCTTTGAACAAGAAATAGACGCTATCCAACCTACTCTAGCGAAGAAGCTGTACTTACAGTTTAGATTTGGAACGCTGCCTCTTTATTCTACGACTGACAAGTTTATGGGGGGCCCAACCCATTTATGTCCCAGCTGTAGAATCGGAAATGAAACAATCTTGCATGTTACTCTCTTCTGTCCAGCCTATTTACACATACCAAGAAAGTGGTTAATACAATTATGCAATAACCTGGGCATTAGGGACTACCAAGTCTTCTTTAGGATTCTGAAGTCCGATACGAATCCTTTGATAGTGTCTGCTATCACTAAATTTGTTTTCTATGTGGTCTATAAGAAGGAAATCACTTAAATAATACGGCACTTTATGCTTTTATTTGCTGAGACCTGATAACTACTTTGGATCAACTAATGCTATTTTAATCTCTTTAAAAAAAAAAAGGAATTTTAAATTAATTAACATTTTTAATGTCTTAACAATTTGTCTTCGCCCCTCCGACTGCATATGATGTATTTTAACTCTTATATCTACAAATGAAGTGTGGAAAAGTAAACATGTATATTTTATGTACTTTTATGGTTAAAACTAACCAAAATAAAGTTTATTGAATGAATGAATAAGATAGCAAAGTTTGCTCCATCTCCCACCCCTAAATGCCTAAGATGCGATTTCATAAAAGCTAACGACCTCCACGTCTTTTATGACTGCCCCAGGCTGACAGCCTATTGGAGTTGAATTGAGAAAGCCCTCTTTGGTATTTTTGGCAGGGAAATCATCTTGAATGTGGCACTTGTATTTTTTGGGGAAGATGGTACGATAAGTAAGAAGATTAAGCATTCTCACAGAGGTTTACTGCTGTATCTTGTTTTGATAGCACGGAGGGAAATATGTATTAAATGGAGAGGCCCCCTGCCCCCTAAATTGGAAGATTGGGTTGACGGAGCTTCTAAAATGGCCCGTCTGGACCAGGGAGGAGGAAAATAGACTTGCCTTTATATCTGGCAGGTCTTTATATTGTGGTGTAGAGGTTCAGGATTCGAATTAGCTCTCATGGTACAATAATTGCGCCAAGTCATCAACAATGGTGCAGGTCTGGATTCATTCACAGACCAAAGTGAATGCAGTAGCTGTGAGGCGCATAGTTCAGAAGGGCGGCTCTAAAAATTGCAGGCGCATATTTGGTGATATGAGGATTCCCCCCAATTTTTTTTTTGTTTGTTTAAAGTTAATGATGAAAAAGGGGTGCAGATGGTTCATCCCCCATCATAGAAACTCAAAACATAGGCACAAAAGAGGGAAAAGTCTTCCCACTCTGATACTATGTTCTATAGTAGCACCTCTGGAGAATAATGGAGGAAGGGGGCAGGGACTATCCCGACACTTCAATCACTCTTTCCTTCCGTTTAAGGAGCCTGGTTAACTTCAAATGGCCTGAGGAATAATCCTACATTCTACATTCCTGTCTGGCGGACAGTCTTCTTTATCCATCTTGTGTATAATACACACGATATCCAAAATGTATTTTTGTCACCATACAGTAAAGCACTAGTGATATACTTCATAATTACCTTAATTCACACATGCAATCTGGACAGTGCATACTCTCCATACATGCCCCCACCTACCCAGACCGCTCACCTACGCTTTCGGAAGCAGCTGGCCTATATAAAAGGGTAGGCCTTACACACTCAGATCTGTTTGATTATGAGCTGTGAGTTGTCCAAAAACTGGGGGACAGAAAACAAAAAACAGGAAATGTTCTAACTCTGGGAAACTTCACAAAAGTTACTGCATGACTGGCACACAAACTCTACCAAATGCAGCACTAATGTTAGTCGGAACACTTCTCTCTGCCACCAGTTTATGATCAGAAAGGGGAGACTGTGTGCGTGACCCCATGTTTGTTTTTTTTCTTTTCAATATCATCTTTGTATTTTGTTTAGTGGTATTATTTCACAATGGGGATTTGGGGGGCAGCCGACCAGCGGGAGGCTTGCCCCACGGGGTTTTTGGGGCCTGTAGGTGTCCACCATTTTGTGGGACAGTGACACAGCAGCCGATAGAAAATGTTGGGGCACGTGTTTTTGCGTGCTTTGGTGCTTTTGCTCTGTGGTTTTGGTCTCTGTGGCGTCGCAGCAGGTAGCGGCGGTGCCCAGTGTTGGGAGGCTTTTCGCGTGCAGTGAGGACGTGCGGAGGAAATGGCGGCGTTGGGTGACCACCGCGTCCAGGAGGCGCTGAGACTGCTGAGGGAGGTGGGCCCTACAGACCTGGTGTGGCCCGACCTCCAGGTAAGGCAGCCGCGGCGCGCTGCCAATGGTGCCGCGGCAGCGGTGATCTCATGTGGGCCTCCGCAGTCATGACCGCGGAGGCCCCGGGAGGTAGGAGGGGTGGGAGGGAGGCCGGCGGGGCAAGGCGCTGTAAGGCGCAGAAGAGTGCAAAGGGGGCTGGAGGACCCCAGGGACGCCCTACCTTGCAATTTGTGGGCGGGGCAGGGGGGGAGGGGCTGGGGAAGATGGCGGTGCGGTCCCTGACAGGGGGGTGGGGGCACCAGGAGTGGTGGGTGAGGGCCGAGTAGCAGGAGATGGGGAGGGCCTGGAGAGGGGTGCAGGGGTGTTGCAGGAGGGTGGGGGGAGGGAAGGGGGGTGGGGGCAGGACAGGATGCAGGGGGGGCGGGGTCCCCCCTATTAATAGAGGAGTCGGATATGGAGGGGGAGGGGGAGGGGGGAGGAGGAGGGGGGAGGGGGGGCGTGGAGAGTGAGCTGGACTGGGGTCTTCTTCCGGGGAGGGGGCGAGCGTGGTGGGCCCGAGCAGGTCTCTGTCACCGGGGAGTGGGGGTGCGGGGGGCAGGGCACCGAGGGGAGGGGCGGGGGGGGTGCGGAGGTGGCAGGGGGGACACGGTTGGTGGGTGGGGCCGGGGGGAGGCGACGGGGAGTAGGGTGGGGCGGTTTGGGGGGTGGGACTGGGATGGGGGTCTGGGGCGGGAGCTGGGGGCACCCGGCACGGAGGGGGGGACATTCTGCACGGTGGGGATGAGGTGCACAGCGGGGTTGGGATGGGGCAGCGCGTGGGGGGGGAAGGAAGGGCCTTTTTTCCCCCGGCATGCTGGACTCAACCTTTTTTCATTGGCAGGACATGTTGGCGTGGGGCTCAGGTGAGCAGCATGCAGCTCCGTTCCACCGAGGGGATGGGCCGGCTCTGCCTTGTACGGGCGGTCGCGCTCCAACGTGGGACATGGCGTGGGACGGCATTGTGCGGCGACAGGAGGAGTCACCGCCAGCCCCCCCAAAGGGTCACATTGGCCGCCGGGGGTAGGGGGGTGCATGGAGCTCCTGTTACTTTGGCTGTTGGTACGAGTGCGGCGGCGGGAGGGGGCGAGTGTGTGGATCTGGTGGATCTGAAGCGGGTGTGTAGAGACAAGGCGGGGTTGAGTCGGCTGGAGTCCAGTGGGGACGGCCGGGGGCTTCAGGATGTTGGGGATGGGGAGTCTGAAGAGGAGGGGGAGATACGGGACGGGGGATCTAGTAATGTTGTTGGCAGTGTGTTGCAGGTCCGGCCCAGCAGGACGCGCCCAGGGTGACGGCCCCCTCCGCTCCACTGGTTAGGCGGCAGGATCCAGCTCGGACGCCGACCTTGACGTCAGGTAAGGTTGGAGACGGAGTGGGGAGTGGTGTGGGCAAGAGGCGCTGTGTGCAGGTGTTGGTGGCGACCGATACTTGGGGGGGGTATGATGAAGGACGGTTGGTGAAAGGTCGGTATGTAAAAGACACAGGGGTGGGAATGGATGGCGGGGCACTGGCGAGCGCAGTCGGGTCGTGCGCTGGCGGGGGGACGGCATCGGGATGCGCGAGGGCGGCCGCGGCTGGGAGTAAGGAGAGTTGCGTGGTGCCGGTGCGGAAGCTTCCATACATGGGGTGACCAAGCCGCTGGGGGCGCACTTGTCGCTGGCGACGCGGGAGAAGATCTGGAAACGGGAGTACGTTGACATTCTAAAGCTGTTGCATAGGGAACTGACTTCTGAGGAGGGGTCCAAGGAGGAAGAGCAGGAGTTGGCTCGGCGCCCCAAGCTCCCGTTGACAATCGACAATTGGTCAGCGGCTTTTTTAATATACGCCAGCGTATATTGTGAAAAATTCCCGGATTGGTCCATCGCGCTATTCAAGTACATGGACGTGATGCGGAGGGCGCAGGTGACATATGGGGGGTACGCCTGGTCCCATTATGACGAGGAGTTCTGGGCGCGGATGGCGGCCGACCTGGAGGCGAAGTGGGGGGAGCTGGATTCTGACCTTTGCCAGCAGACGATGGGAGGTGCCAAGTTTGGTCGCACCGTCTATATGGCCAGCGGTTTGCCGCTCGCGACTGCCCCCTTTTCGGCCCGCCCCACCCCACCCGCGGGGGGTGGGGCAGGGTGAGCCCAACGGTCAGAGCACAACGGTCAGAGCACAATCTGGGCCTGCTGGGACTTCAATAAGGGGGCGTGTGGCCAGCAGGTGTGCTGTTTCCGGCACGAGTGCTCCACGTGCGGGTGGCGACGCCCAGTGGTACGCTGCTGGGGTGTCACGGGGCCGCCAGGACAGCAGCCCACACAAGGTGGATTTCAGGGCGGGGGGTCACAGGGCGGGGGGAGGGGAGGTGGCCGGGGGGGTCTGGGGCTTTGGGAAAAGGCTTGTACGCCGGTTAGAGTGGCGCGGATGGAGCCATGGCTGGCGGCGTACCTGCGGGAGGACGACGCGGCTGTGTTGCGAAAAGGGTTTCGGCATGGTTTTCGGCTGGGCTATAAGGGCCCGCGGATTGCGCGTTGGGTGGTCAATCTGAAATCAGTACAGGCTCACAGAGGTATTGTGAGGGAGAAGCTGTTCAAGGAGGGCCGTATGGTGGGCCCATTTGCAGAGCCACCGCTGCCGGGGTTGATTATATCCCCGATAGGGGTGGTGCCCAAAAAGGAGCCGGGGCAATTCCGGCTGATTCAACACCTGTCGTGGCTGGCTGGTTGGTCAGTCAACGATTTCATCGCGTTAGACTTGGCGTCTGTGTCCTACTCCTCGGTGGATGTGGCGCGGAAGCTCGTGTCAGGGGTGGGGCGGGACGCTATGATGGCAAAGTGTGACATTAAGTCGGCGTTCCGCTTGCTCCTGGTACACCCGGAGGACCACCAGTTACTGGAGATCCAGTTTGACTGTGGCATTTTTGTGGACAAGGCACTGCCGATGGGGTGTTCCATTTCCTGCGCGCTTTTTGAGTGCTTCAGTTCCTTTTTACAGTGGGCTTTTTCCAGGCGCACTGGCTCTGAGATGGTGATGCACTACCTGGATGACTTCTTCCTGGTGGGGCGACCCGGTGCGACGGACTGCCAGCGGTTGCTGGACAGTTTGGCGGGGATGATGGAGGTATTTGGGGTTCCCCTGGCGCCGGAGAAGATGCACGGTCCCAGTACAGTGTTGTCCTTTCTCGGTATAGAGCTCGACTCAGCGGCCATGGAAGCACGCCTGTCTGAGGACAAGAGGTCGGCTATGTTGGCGTTGGTGGACGATATGCTGGGCAAACAGAAGGTGTTGGTTCGGGAGGTGCAAGTTCTCTTGGGGCATCTTATCTTTGCATGTCGCGTGGTGTGAGCGGGTCGTACCTTCTGTCGGCGGCTGGGTTTGGCGCTGTCGGGCTTGACGCTTCCCCATCACCACGTGTGTCTCTCGGCAGGGTGGAAGGAGGATTTGAGGATGTTGCGGGGTTTTCCTGGAACGGTTCAATGGTGTGCCGATGGTGCCGTCGGAGGACTGGGACTGGGAGTGGGACGTGACGCTGTACTCCGATGCGGCGGGTGTCGGCGGTTTTGGCCAGTATTGGGACGGGAGATGGTGCACGGAGCAATGGCCGACACATTGGCAGGCGGGGGGGGGACGGAGCATTGCTTTCCTGGAGTTGTTTCCGTTGTTGGTGGCAGTCACGGTGTGGGTGGCTGAGTTGGCGCACAAGTGGGTGTTCCGCGGGGACAACATGTCGGTGGTACATGTGATGAACAGGCAGTTGGCACGGGGCCTCCAGGTGTTGAAGCTGATGAGAGTTTTTGTGCTGCGCTGTTTAGAGAATGACATTATGTTTCATGCGCGCCACGTGCCAGGAGTGGACAATGACATTGCGGATGCCTTGTCTCGTTCACAGTGGCAGAGGTTCCATGGGCTAGTCACGGCGGCGGAGACGGTCAAGACGCCGGTCCCAGGGGAGCTCTGGTCGGTGGGAGACACAGAGTAGTTCAGCTAGTGAGGGCATCGGTGGCTGCGTCCACGTGGAAGGCGTATGCACAGGCGTGGGGGGAGTTTCGGCGCTCAGGTGCAGTAAGGCGGGGGGATCTCTGGCGGCAGAAGGAGCAGGTGGTGCGATTCATGTTGAGCTTGATGGACAGAGGTTTGTCGCGGGTCACGATTGCGGGCAAGCTGGCGGCGGTGGCGTTCATGGGGAAGTTGTGGTGGGGGTATCCACCGTCGGCGGGTGAGTTGGGGACTCGTTTACTGGAAGGGTGGGTGAGGGAGAGAGGAGCGGACGTGGCACAGCGTCAGCAGATAACTGGGGTTTTGCTGGTGGACTTGATTGCTGCGCTGCCGTCGGTGTGTCGCAATGGGGAGGAGACGGCGTTGTTTTCCACACTCATGTCCTGGCTGTTTTTTGGAGCTTTTCGGGTGTCGGAGCTGGTGGGTGTGAAAGGCAGGCGGGGACTCCGGTGGGTGGACGTGGAGATGCAGACCCGGGAAGTGGCGGTGCACTTGCGACGCTGAAAGACGGATCAAAGGGGTGTGGGGACGTGGGTGGTGTTGGGACCGGGGGGTCGGGATGGGGTGTGTCCGGCGATGTGGGGTCGGAATGCAACGGATGACGAGGTCTTTGGTCGGAAAGAAGGCGGCAGGGTGACGGCGGCTCAGGCTTTGTGGGTTCTGCGGCACGCCCTACGGACTATGGGTGAGGACCCAAAGGCGTTTGGGACGCATTCTTTTAGAATCAGGGCGGCGACAGAGGCAGCGCAGTGTGGATGGGGGACGGAGGAGATCAAGCGGCTGGGGCGGTGGAAGTCTGATTGTTACAGGCGATATGTCAGAATGCGGGGGTAGAGGGGACGGTCTGAACTTTGTTTCGCCCTCTTCCATATCACAACCATGTCTTTTCAGGTGCAGCGGCGGGGCCGGAGGTGGCGCTTCTGAACATTTAGATTGTGGGACACTTATTTGTCAAGCGGGCTGAGAAGGCTGAATGGGACAAACTCCGGACGCTCAACTTGGAATTGGATGACAGATTGTTTAGATGTCTTTGGCGGGGAAAGGGGGGAATGCATTGGCACGAGTTGATGCCTTTGCTGAATAATGTGGGGGGGGGGGGTGGTGGTATGTCCGGATGTGGTAGTTATACATCTGGGTGAAAATGACCTAGTGCAATGTAAAGGTTTGGCACTGGTCAAGCAGATGACACGAGATTTGTTGGAGATTAAGAGACCGTGGTCAGGTTGTCATTTGATTTGGTCGGATTTTATTCCCAGAAGGAGTTGGATGGGAGCTGAGCACCCAGGAGCTATTGACAGGACGAGGAGAAAGAACAGGGAGATGAAGGATTTCTGTGCCAGGGAGGGGATAGGCAGGATGGAGCATCCCGAGCTTAGGTACGGGGCGGTGTATTTCTTTCGGGAGGATGGGGTTCACCTCTCATGGTATGGGATGGAGCTATACATCGGTCAGTTGAAGGAGGCACTGGATGCGGCGTTGGGGCCGAGCAGGTATCCGAGGAGGCTGGAGTCCTAGGGGGGGGTCGAAAGACGCTAATGCGGCTTTCGAGTGGCGCTTCTCCTAGTTAAAAAGGGGGTAGTTGGGGGTATTGGAAGAGGCCTGGGTGGGATTTTTGTAGGCGGTGGGGGACACTGAGGTCTTTTGCAGTTTTAGGCAGGGGGGTAGGTTGCAGACGGGATGATGTTGTATGAGTTTGCAATGTTGGGGATCCATTTAGGAGTGGTGGGGGGTTTGTTAGGCATTCACTTATTTAGTGAGACATAGTTTTGTGCGGCGCAGGCCAAGGTTGGGATTAGGCAGGGTGCACCTGATTCCAATAAAGCGGCCTTTATCACACCATTCCTGTGTCTGTGGTCAGTGCCCCCCCCCTCCTACTGGTGGGCCCCAAAGCGCATGCAAGAAACAGACAGCAGTTCACATGTTGCCAAGTCTCTAGACTAGATTGCATCTTTTGCGTGCCCAGTGTTTTGTCAGGTAATCGCCCTTCTCAATAACACACGCTTGCCCCAGTCCGTGAGGTGTGTGCACTGTGCCTCCCAGCCAGGTATTAATAAACATTTAATGCTTAGCCCTGTTATAATGCACAACTGTCCCCAATAAAATATTATTGTGACTCAACAGATCCTGTCTTTGGCATGAAATGTGTCACCAAGAGAACTAACTCGTGGTGACTGTTGGAGCATTGCTTCTGGGCCCATACATTTGTTTATCATCGACTTGGTATTATTGTTGCAATATATTTCTTTTAAACCCTCTAGCTACCAGGTCAACCTCTTGGTCCTCCGAGGGAACTTGTTCTGTACTGACAGGGGCTGGAATATTCGGAGGATGGACAATTATCCTATGAGGACTAGGAAGGGGATAATTGTTATCACCAATAATATATACTTGTTATAAGACCAACAACATTTCTAACCTCTATAATTAGTTCAAAACCCAAGTGATGAGACCATCAGAAGAATTTAGGGCAATTTTAGGATTAGTAATTTGGGACATCATCAGTTCTGGTTCGTCAAGTCTGCAACAATAGTCACAGCAGCATATCGTGAAACCCTTCAGCCGAAAGGTTCAGTACTGCATTAGCACACCAGTGTTAAGTCATAAGTAGCCGAAATCCTCGGATGTCCAAATCAAGCCACCTCCAATCCAAGAATGGGTGCCGAACCATCTGTCCTATTATCTGAGCAATTATACTCCATAAGTTTCTGGGGTGACAACACTTGGCATCAACAGAATTGTCAGACCACTCTGTCCTATTCGTATGTCTTGTTAGGACGAGGGTGATGCAGCAAGTAAAAAGAATACAATCTGGAAAAATCCCTTAAATCAGTTATGTAGCTTCTTAAATAATGTAAGCTTAGTCGTATGAACAATGAGAGATTTCAGAGAGAAAGAGAAAAAAAAGATATGATTCATCTGTACTCGTTTCCCAAGTAGCTGATTTATTATGTTACAGCAATTGTTGCACAGAGGATGTCAAATGAAACATTTAAAAGTTGGAATACAAATGGTAATTTTGCTGAATATTCCCACAGGCTTCAGAATATTCAGTTCAAAAGTTCACGTTGGAATAGCGAGCAAGAAATGAGGCCTACATGAAATACAGCGTATTCACGATCAGTTATGATGCATTATAAACCTCACATTAATAATAAACGAACATTGATTTTGTAAGTGAACACATTAATAAACAATTCAATCAAATCATAATTCATTTAAGAATAAGGTACTCATAAAAAAATGTGTAAGTGTCAATGTTACACACATAGGAAAAATACATAGAAGTCACTTTACGTGAATGCTATTCAAAGGTCACATGTATAAAATGTACGTTAGGGAAGTTTCACAAAAACAACTTTAACAAAAACCTGTGTAGCACCTACTTATTTTTTGTTATTTTCGGTGCAGACGTTATATCATGACCTAATCGTGTCTTATTCTTTCACATGTAAATTAATCTATTGTGCATAAAATTTTTGTTTTTTAAAGATCACATTATTAAAATCCTAAGATCAAAACCATTGATACTTGTTTATAATCACATCTATTGAAATTGAACATAAAATATAACCAAACAATTCTCCCATCTGCATGCTTGTACGATGCAGTATATGAATCAAATTTTCATATCAGTTAAAATAAACATGGAAATTCTGAGCACACGTCATCATTTGTGTAAACGTCATAATTACTTCTTTTGTCATACATTTTATAATTACTACTTTTGTCATACATTTTGTCAAGTGTAATATCTACTCTATCGGTGGTATAAAAAAGAATCACAAAAATTCCCAGATTGTAGTCTGCACATATGATTTTTTTTATCTTTTCATAATTTGTTTGTGAGCGAGAACCAGGCACAGTGGACTATCGCATCTGCTCCAGGATCCTGTTTGACCTCCTAGTCACAGGTTCAAATGTGGGCAGGTCCACTAAGCCTGATTTTCTTCCGAAGTCAATAAAATGAATACCACTAATTTGGGGAGCAATAAATAGCTGTTGGTCAATGCTGAGATGCCCAAAGGGGTAAACGTGTGCTTCATTAATACGTGTTATGTATTAATACACATTAAAAGACAAAAAAACCTTTAGGTAAATAAATTAACGAACGGACTAGGGCATAGATGCATAGGTGCATTAATGCACCCATGTGAATGTAGGTTGTGTTCTTTTGTTTGGACTATTTATTACAGGTATATTTGGACTAAATTCCCTCCCACCTATGGCCTTCGGAAGTAAAGGGTGGTTCTCTGATGCGGGAAGAAATATTTATGGCGTTTGATAAAGGGATGAGGATATAATAGATGTTTGGAGAAGGAATAAAAAAAAAAACGAAAATAGCAATGCATAGGACTTTTAAAAAAAACAGACAAAAAAAATCAAGTAGTTGCCAGCAGTGAAAGATACCTGTGCTCCACACTACATCATCCAACAACCCCCTATTCACGCTGTTCTCATTATTCAAGAACAGGAGTTAGCAAGCAGGATCTAGCCAACAGGACCTCACTACCAAGTCCTAGCATCTAGGTCCGGCCAGTGGCCTAACATTAGCCCCCTCCCGCCCCTGTGGTGCAGTAGGCACCCAAGCTGCCGGAGCCCCCTCAACACAGTACACTGAGTAAAGTGGTAGGTGGTGCTCCGGTGGGGACCCCCATGTACTCTGCAGTGGGTCACCTCAAGTTTCGTTATGCCACTGGATCCAGCAGCAAGGACGTAGTATCGGGTACTAGTTGTCAGGTCTCAGTAGTGAGGCCCCAGCGGTCTAGATCTATCAGCCAGGAAGCAGCGGCTTCCAGGACTCTGTGGCCAGGATCCATAAAAATCTGCAGCCAGGACAAATCCTCCAGGAACCAGTTGGCAGAACCTAAAAGCAAGGACCCAGTGCCCAACACCTCAGTTTGTTTTAATTACAACATGATTCCTGATTTCTGGCATGAAAGTATAACTCTTGCCTATTCATAAGGAGGAGTCTCATTCAAAGCCAAAAAAGTACAAATCAACTGCGTTATTATATACTATTAGGAATTTATCTCCTGCAGAAGTCCTGGGATACCTACAGACCTGGGCGAAACATCAGAAAAGATTACCATTTGAACAAATAGGTTTTTGAAAAAAATACTCTTTTCTATAGAGTATAATGGCAGTATAACTAATATATGAAAATTGTCATAAGACAATGACAGCTGGCCTACCCTGTCTTTATTAATTGCACCATAACTTTCAGCAAGGTAGACCGGAATCTTTTATAGGATCAATTGGGTGTACTACATACCAATACGTGGAAGAAATGGTTATGGGTTCTGATCAAGGACTCATTCAGAGAAATTCTTTTCACTATAGCTTAAAAAAAGCATGTGTTCTAGCCTATTTTCTTATGTGCATACCACAAATGGAAACCTAAATATTATATGCAGATGACGTCATGATCCTGGACCTGACCGCCAATACAGACAATCTCATCTTTACTCGTATGCTAATGATCGCTGCTTACAGATAAACATGGAGAAATCCAAGTTCTTGACATTCAGGAATAGATCATTTTCTATGAATTTCAGTTGGCTTCTGGGTACTAAAAAATTAGAGTCCATTTTTTTGAAGTATCTAGGATTCAATTTGTTTATAATATGAATTTTAATCTACACGTTCATTACCTTGTTGCTAAGGAGATTTCACATCCTTTAGGTATAGGGCCAGTTTATAAATCATTAGGGGAAAAAACATCAGCAACATGCTTTAAATATATATATATATAATGCGATCATTCCCCTGATGATGCTCATTTGTTGAATGTATATCTTTATTTAAATATAATAATTCTAATACAGTTGAAGGCAAAATGTTCCGGTCTTTGCTAGTAATTAGGCAAAGTCATTCAATCCTTGCATTTCATCTGGAACTGACCCTGACTGCTGGTATTTCTAAAGCTTGTAGTACAATCCGGGGTAGGAGCCATAAAATCAGTAAAGCTGTCCCTAATACATTTACGAGCAGATATCAAAAATGAACTATGGTCCAATGCGTCCCTGTGTATGCATTACTTTAAAATCATGCTAGATTTGTTTTGTAACCAGGGCACAAATATGCTCACTTAACACTATAATTCTTATTCACCCCTCTTATAAGGTTGACAGTAAACATGACTTTTTCAGCACACTGTGAATGAATCAAATGGAATTAGTTTTAGGAGTATATTTATGATCCATTTCAACCCAAAGGGCTGCACCCATACCTGTCTTTGGAGTTAACCATGGTTTTCACGGATTTATTCTCCACCCCAGAACCAATGGGTGTCTACTGTATGGCGACTTGAAAAATGGTACAGAAATGCTATTAGTGTACTTTGTCATTAATGCAAGCTAGCAATTCATGTTCTAAAGCACGTTGCGTCGTTGCCTAGTTCTCCATAATCTGAGATGTTATTTGAGAAGAATGCTTGTAGAGTGTCAAATACTAAATGCACTCATTGCCATCTCCTGATCTCCGACTGATGAGCATAAAATTACATCACAAAATAAAAAAACACAATTAAAAATGTTAAGTGATTTATAGCTTAAATGTATTTGTTGAATACATTGGGGTATTATCAAACTAATATCTTTTTCTGCTTTTTTTCTGGCTATAAAATAAACATTTGCAGTCATTTTCTGTTCAAGTGAGAACTTTTGAATTTTGATGAACATCAAGGAAACAGTCCTTGATCAATGCCTCAAAGTGGCAAAACCTTTCTTTTGTTGCATCTTTTAGGAAGTTGAATATTATTGTGCCTGCTAAAATAACTACATTAAAGGGGTTCCTGGCACTCAAAAGGCTAAAATCTAATCTATACCTGAAGTAAAATCTAATATTTCAAATTTGCCATTTTTGTCTATTATATTCTTTAAAAAGTGGTGGTTTACTGTGGGATGTAAAATAAACAATTCAATCATATAAAATGCCTCCAAATAGTCGGATTTTTTTTTTTTAATCTTGCATCTTTCAAATATTTGACTTTAGGAAGTTAAACACCGTTATGGAACTTAACTAAGTATATTTAGAGGCACTCATTTGAGAAAATACCAATAATCAGTATGTTCAGTGAAATCTATGGAAATTGCTTTGTCGATTACTTAAAAGCCTAAAAAAGTGGTCCTTTATCGAGGGATGTGAACCAAACAACCTCCTGGGTAATGTGTTTAAATGTGAATGTCTGAATTTTGATGAACATCAGTGATGCCCTCCACTGAGAAATGCTTTAAATGGCCACAAATATATTTTTTCTTATATAATTTATTTCAACCATTTATGGCTCTAGGAAGCAAATCATCATTGGGGAAGGCAAAAACTATATTTAGAGTAAGATTCTGGTCGTCAATAGTCCAAAACCCAATACGCTGTATATGCAGTGGTCTATGAAAATGGCTTGTTCAGTCAATTAGAGGTCTTAAAATGTAGCCCTCCGCTATGGAATTTAAAACAAACCACAGTTAATTTAGTTTTCTCTTCAAACAAGATCATCTGAAATGTGAAGGCTTGATATTAGAAAATGCCATAAAATTGGCAAAATATTTTGTATCAGTTCTTGCATATTTCTACAATTTGTGGCTTTAGCAATCTGATCATCAATGTGGGAGGAAAGAACTACGTTTTAAGTGAACCCTGGCTCTCAATAGAGAAAACCCTAACAATCTGTATATCGAGTGACATTTAAAAAAATTATATATTTGTTCAATTGGAGACCTAAAAGGGTGTTTGTAATTATGGAATGTGAATTATTTTAGCAGCCAGCTGCTTTTACGAGAAATATAAATGTGCACCTCTTTAAATTTGAGCAGCCAGATGAATGTTTATCATATGATTGCCAGTGACGAATTGGGGCTGAATGATCCCAAGCAGAGCTCCTATCTTCATGTGCAGGGTCCTTTAGTCGTGAGTAATGAGCATCCTCAAGTGTACCCTAGATGGACATAAACTGGGTAACCTATCCTGTGTTTCCATTTCAGCTCTAAAGAGGCAGGATTCTGACAAGACTTTTTCACGCTCGCCTTGATAAAGAGGAAGCAGTCTTAAAGAAATCTTCAGAAGAATACAGCATCTCCGGTGAAGGGCTTTGGGGAGCAGACTGCATACCCTCCTGGGTTGTTCCCTGTGAGACATTTAGGGTTATGCGCAGCATCTTTCACTGTGAGAAATGGTTAACTTCGTTCCCAAACAGCTCACTTTGGAAACGTTAAGATCCCTTTTCACAAAATTTGCCAGATAAATTCAAATTTCCAGGATGTGGTGTGGATATCTTGGGATGGAACCTTAGACAGGAGACGCAGGTTTCCATTTTTCTGCAAGTTTCCAGTGCCCTAAGCCTACCAGTAGAACATGCTACAGCGATAGGGTACACTTCCTAAACCACTACCTAAAAGGAAAGTAACTTAGGCGTTGATGGTGAGCATCCTCCAAGTAATTCACTTATATGTTTTACTGTGTGGAATTAGGCTGCTGTGCTTACCCACTATTTATGCAATTGATCATGGTAAAAATTGGAACACAGTACAGCAAAGGTGCTATGAAATTGAGTTTGGTTTGTTCTGTCTTAGCTAGACTCCTCAGAGGGAATCCCAGTGGGTGGAACAATAGCCAAATATGAAGTTACGGTACAAAGTAGAGCATCAACTCTCGATTATTTTTTTTAACAAGTCTTGTATAAGAAACTACTGCCAGTATGTAGTTAAGGTGCTCCATGAGCCATAAAATGTTGGATTTGCCAGTAGGTTCTTCAAGAACGATGTCCGTTGCTGGTAAATCCAGTGGTAGGATTCTCAAGTCAACATCCAGTCACGTTCTTCCTGAATCAGGCTTCTATTGGGTGTTTTTGCAGTCAGTTTATTCTTGACTAGAAACCTGTAGTGCAAAAACGAGTCTTCGCAGCTAGCCAAAGTACTTCGGAAGCATGGCTCCTTCAAGGAGGCCTCTCGGATATAACACTTATGAGCCATACATGTCTATGTAATGAGTTATAACAATTTCTCAATGTCGGTGCTATTTCTAATATTCAGTACATGAAAACTCAGTAATCTGCATATGAAGTGGTGTATTAAAACTGACGATTCAGTTGCTTAGAGGCCTAACAGTGGCTGTTGGCTCTGGGATGGAAACAACAATTGTTTTCTGTTCATACAAAAATAGTTCAGTGACAAAATCTACACCATAAATATGTCCAAAATATCGATCACAAAAAAAATCATTTTCCTATACATATGAGTGCAATAACGTTTGAGAAAAAAAATATCACTTTACACGAATAGCGAAAAAATATGTTGAGTACATAGTAGTTATTTTAACATTCAACATTAATATAGTGTAAATTAAATGTTTAAATATTAAAAATATATATAGACAAACTTATTTACACAAACCCATATATGTATGTTTATGTACATATATATAATGTTAAACTATTATAAAAAAATATTAATTTTAATTTGTATTATGATTTTCTAAATGTACTAATATAACAAGTATATTATATATATATATATATATATATATATATATATATATATATATATTCACTGAAAAAACCATAGGTTTCAGGCCTTATATAGTTAGGAATTAGCATTTAAAAAAACCTTGCAAATTCACTGAAAAAAACATAGGTTTCAGGCCTTATATAGTTAGGAATTAGCATTTAAAAAACCTTTGAAATTCACTGAAAAAACCATAGGTTTTAGGCCTTATATAGTTAGGAATTAGCATTTAAAAAACCTTGCAAATTCACTGAAAAAAACCATAGGTTTCAGGCCTTATATAGTTAGGAATTAGCATTTAAAAAACCTTTGAAATTCACTGAAAAAAACGTAGGTTTCAGGAGTTATATAGTTAGGAATTAGTTTTTAAAAAACCTTTGAAATTCACTCAAAAAACTATAAGTTTTAGTGGTGTTATAGTTAGCTGGACATTTTACTCATACAAAACCATTGAAATTGCTCCTATATAGTTAGTTGTACTAACTATATTTCGCGCACCCGCAATCCACTGCTGATGTCACATATTGGATCATTCATGACATGGTCAGTGACATCACTGGTGACATCTCAAATGACATCTCTGATGACATCATCCAGTGAATGTGGTTTGCTTCGTTATTTAAATATGCATTATATATATAGCAATTTGCATTGAAGAATGAGTGGATATATATAAATAAATATTTGGATGGAGGATTTAGTAGCAGTGTAATTGACTGTTTACTTGACCAATTTATAATGTCTCACTAAATATAGTGGATAGTGACTAAACTGTGTGAATATCTGTATCACTTTGTCAGTTGTTGTGCAAACGGATTCTACAGTTGGTTACTAGCTATCTGAAAGTCTATATTAGTTATTGATTAGTTAACTGAGTATTTGTATGGGAGTGTGAAAGTGTGTGTGGTTCGGTGGGGGGTGTGTGACTGTCCAAAGATGTGTGAATAGTTGATTCAGTAGATATATGAAGTTAAAACTACATGTTCTAACAGTTGTTTGGGTGAGTGAATATCTTTATGGGTGTGGTGATGAGCAAATATATTTCTCAATGGTACAGGCCCAACAAACTAGAAAAATAAAAGGCAGTGTATGTGTCAGTTGTTGTATATAAATAAGTATACATAAGACACAATGATTGTGTGAGTGACTGTATGGATAACTGTATACTTGTAATAATGATTTTATAATTCACTAAGTATGACTTACTATCTAAATGAATAGAAGTGGTGTTTGTATAAGTGTTTTGCTAAGTAAATATGTAAGTATGATCCATAGTTTGCATAAGTGAGTAGGATGACTTCATATGTGAATAGGATGCGTGCTGCTGTCTAATGGCTATATAGATGTATAAGTATTTTTGATAGTGTTCTATTGTTCATTGACAGCATGTATGAGTGAATCCATAAGTAAGTGATTAGATGTGTGTATACATCTATGAATCACTGAGTGGATTTTTAGATACTTGTATTGCTGTGACAAGGGATTTAAATATGATACTCTGTATTTTACAAAGAGTGATGAAAAATTGTAGGAAATAGTGTAGGAAAAGGTGTATGTGATTGTCACGTGGATGATGTCATCAGAGATGTCATTTGAGATGTCATCAGTGATGTCACTGACCATGTCATGAATGATCTAATATGTGACATCAGCAGTGGATTGCGGGTGCGCGAAATATAGTTAGTACAACTAACTATATAGGAGCAATTTCAATGGTTTTGTATGAGTAAAATGTCCAGCTAACTATAACACCACTAAAACTTATAGTTTTTTGAGTGAATTTCAAAGGTTTTTTAAAAGCTAATTCCTAACTATATAACTCCTGAAACCTACGGTTTTTTCAGTGAATTTCAAAGGTTTTTTAAATGCTAATTCCTAACTATATAAGGCCTTAAACCTATGGTTTTTTCAGTGAATTTGCAAGGTTTTTTAAATGCTAATTCCTAACTATATAAGGCCTAAAACCTATGGTTTTTTCAGTGAATTTCAAAGGTTTTTTAAATGCTAATTCCCAACTATAAAAGGCCTGAAACCTATGGTTTTTTCAGTGAATTTCAAAGGTTTTTTAAATGCTAATTCCTAACTATATAAGGCCTGAAACCTATGGTTTTTTCAGTGAATTCGCAAGGTTTTTTAAATGCTAATTCCTAACTATATAAGGCCTGAAACCTATGTTTTTTTCATTGAATTCGCAAGGTTTTTTAAATGCTAATTCTATTAGCGGATAATGTTTTTATATATTAAAATGTTTTTTAAATCTCAAATGCCTGCTTTGCTAACAGAGTTTTTAAGCACAGGCTCTTTTGTCTCTGGTGGCCATATTGGGAGACTGCATATCAGAATTTTTTTAATGAAATATAAGAGCATTTGAGAAGTCACTCAAAATGTGCCCTAATTTTTCTTTCTTCAGCACTAATCATAATTTCTATGGCAAAATGAACCCCCTCATTTTGTTCCTTTGCAAATTAAATGTTTTAAGTGTTAACACTTTATTCCAATCAAGATGACTTCAGGTGTGCCATACTTTTGTCATAAGTAAGACTGTTAGCACTCTAGTTGTTCTTTAGAACACTCTGGGGCATTCTGTGATTGGGCTATAGTTGGGCTACATCTGGCTGATATTTGGGCTACATTTGTTTTTTTTTTGTCTCTGGTGGCCATCTTTGGGCTACATTGGGCTACATTGGGCTACATTTCGGCTCTAACATATATATAGCCCAATGTAGCCCAATATATAATTTTTCAAAGTTAATTTTCGTAAAAACCACTGGAGCACATATCTTGAGACATAGCAAAGGCACATCGGGCTACCAGTCCCTACAATTTTGCCAAGTTTGGTGGAAAACCATTCAGCCGTTCGGGCTAAAAGTGAGTCCAACCGCCCTATGGAAATTAACATGGGGAAAACACGTTTTGGGACCCCCCTTTTATCTCGGCCCCCGCTTGACGAATCCCCCCCCCCCCCCCCCAATCTTTCAGGGAAGGACCAGAGCGCCGCGAGGCAAAGTTAAGGAAAATTTCAGGAAGATTCCTCAACCGGCGCCAAAGTTATTCCCAATAGAATGTTGCGATTTCCCTATGGAAAACAATCCTAACTATATATACCTACTGGCTATCGCCAGTAGGTAATATATATATATATTCACTGAAAATAACACTCATTATAGTTAGGAATTAGCATTTTTTTTTAAACTTTGAAATTCACTGAAAAAACCATAGGTTTAACAACAGTTATAGTTAGCTGAACATTTTACGCATACAAAACCATTGAAATTCCCACGTTATAGTTAGTTGGACTCACTATAACTCGCGCGCCCGCAATCCACTGCTGATGTCACATATTACATCATTCATGACATGGTCCGTGACATCACTGATGACATCTCAAATGACATCACTGATATCACTGAAGACATCATTCATGTGATAATACGATGCACCTCCTCACACTCTAATCTAACATTTGATACATCCAGTGTTAAATGCAGACTACCATTCCTGAAACCATTGACACACCAATACCAGTTACTACATACGCACTCACTGATTCCTAAGTCTACACACACATCCACTCATTCACCCATACAATCACTCATACATACAGTCACTCATCAATACAACACTATCGTATGCACTCATACACCTATACGGACACTCACACACTGCCACTCATCCATGGAGTTAGTCACACACATAGTCAGTAATGCAAAGAATCAATCACACTCCCATTTCCTCATCTATACAGTTATACACACAAAACCTTACTTATTCAAACATATACTAACACATACTTACTCTTTTACAATCACTGATACAAGTACACATTGATCCATACAGTCACTTACGCAATCACAGGCTCTCATGTATAGTCATTTATATATGCCAACTCTCATATGCACTGTGTTTTACATATGTACTTACTTGGACATGTAGCACTGAGATATCATTCACTCACCAACACACCCATGCACACAGTCAACCGCCCATACAGCTGTTTCTACATGCACTCTTGAACCCATACACCAAGTGAATCAACTGCTCACACATCTATGCACAGTCACACACCTCCCAGCCACCCACACACTCAGCCTCACATACAAATACTTGGGCAACCAATCAATAACCCATATAGCCACTCATATAGCTACTGATCAACACATGCAGCAGCTTACATAACAGACATAATGATGCACACATTCACACAGTTTAGTCACTAACCCATGCATTCAGTAAGACCCATTTAATCACTCACTCATACAGTCAGTCTACTGAATCCTTCATCCAGACACTTATACATCCACTCATTCTTCAATATGTAAAACATATTCAAACTTTACAGAAACACACAGACACTGGATGATGTCATCAGTGATATATAATATCAAGTAAATAATAATGCAAGACATTCAGTAGCATACTCATAAAAGTAGTATTTTTTATTTAAAAAAAACCTATTTTCACTCTAAACACATTTCTGAAAATCAAGTAAAACGTCATTGTGGTGCGCCGCGTAAGCACCCCCGGAAGCGCCTACGTACATGCCGCGTTAGCGCACCCGGAAGCGCTCCGGAGCGCGTAGCGTAAGCGTGTCAAGCCAGCGTGTCAAGCCATGTGACCTTAAAGCAACACTTTTCATTGGTTCATAACAGTTTTTTTCCCAAATATTGAAAGCCCCCACCCATTTCCCTCACTACCACTTTGAACTTGGAGAGAGCAAGAGCTGTTCCCTGGTTCTTCTGCAGCACATTGTCTTTTTCAGAAGAATGGCTGGAAGACAGACAACCTCCAGTGACTCTGATGAAGAGTTTGTGCCAGAGGACCCTCCTCGGCGCAAAGTAAAAGAACACTTTATTTGGAAATGTTTTACCTTCCCTGAAGGTGAATGCGGCGAAAGGTGTGCTGCAAAATCTGCAGCACTACCTTGTCACGCGGTGAGCCAACAAAGAAGTACAGTTTTGGCAACACCACTTTAATCAGGCATGTGGAGAGGAGGCACCCCAATAACTTTGCGAGGGAGAGTGTCCGGGACCTGGCACGCAATCCCCGAAGAGATGGCAGCAGCACCTCCACTGGAGGAGCAACACCCTCCGGAAGACCTGAAAGACTAGTTTCAAACGTGCAGCCGGTCTTTGCAGGTCTGAAATTTCTCTGCAAGGACTGCGATGAACTGATTTTCTATGGGAAGCAGAGCGTCAAACTTGTTGTTCGCAGAAAGGAGGAACACCGCTGCTCCACCCGGCACTAATTTTTCTCCTTTTTTTTTGCTCCTGTTGAGCAGTTTGGCATTCCGTAGTTTTGTTTTTGTTCTGAAAAAAATACAAAAAAATTTAAAAACGTTCGGAAAAAGTAAAAAAGAAGAAAAAAAAAGTTCTTTAGAACTACCTCCAATTCTCCAAAAAGAGCTACATTCCTTACATATTCTCAAGGAGTGAGTGAAGTGGAGTACGGTGAGAGAGGAAAGGAAATGAGTGGGAGCGAAGGAAGGGAAGAGAGGAGAAGGGAAGTGAAGCAGGGGGACTGAAAGAAGGTGAGTGGGAGGTGAGTGAGGGGAAGGGGAGTGAATATGGGGAATGAGGATAAGTGAAGAAAGCGGAGTAAGGGAACGGGGGTGAGGAAGGGTGAGAGAAGAGCAGTGAGGTTGAGGAAAGAGTGGTGATAGAGGGTGGATAAAGGCAAGTGAGCGTGAGACTGAGGGAGTGAGGAGACGGAGTGAAGGAAAGAGTGAGAAGGGGACTGAGTGAGAAGGGGACTGAGTGAGGGTGCTTAGAAAGGTAAGTGAGGGAGTGTGGGTGAGGTAAAGGGAGTGAGCATGAGGGAAGGGGACAGAGTGAGGGGACGGAGGTAGTGAGGCTAAGAGGGAGTGAGGGAAGGAGAATGAGGATGTGACTGAACAGAGGGAGTGAGAGAAGGAGTGAGTGAAGTGGAGTAAGGTGAGTGAGGGAAGGGGAATGAGTGAGTGAGCGAAGGAAGGAAATAGAGGGGAAGAGGACTGAAGCATAGGTACTGAGAGAAGGTGAGTGGGGGATGAAAGTAAAGGGAAGGGGAGAGAAGGATGGGGAATAAGGGGTAGTGAGGGAACTGGAGTAAGGGAACGGGGGTGAGGGAGGGTGAGAGAAGGGCAGAGAGCGTGAGTAAAGAGGGGTGAAAGAGGGTGGATAAAAGTGAGAGGGTAAGACAAGGGGAGTGAGGGAGTGAGGGGATAGAGGGAGTGAAGGAAGCAGTGACAGAAAGGGACTGAGTGAGGGAGCAAAGAAAGGTAAGTGAGGGAGTGTGGGTAAGTTATAGGGAGTGAACGTGATGGAAGAGGAGTGAGAGGACAGAGAGAGTGAGGCTAAGAGAGAGAGTAAGGGGAGTGAGGATGGGAGAGGACAGTGGGAGTGGGAGAAGGAGTGAGTGAAGTGGAGTAAGGTGAGTGAGGGAAGGGGAATGAGTGAGGGAGCGAAGGTAGCGAAGAGGTGAAGGGAAGTAAAGCAGGGGGTCTAAAAGAAGGTGAGTGTGGGAGGGGAGTGAGGGAAAGGGGAGTAAACATGGGGAATGAGAATAAGTGAGGGAAGCAGAGTAAGGGAACGGGGGTGAGGGTGGTTGAGAGAAGATTAGTGAGGTTAAGGAAAAGTGTTGAGCAAGTAAATTTTGTTTGTCAAACTTACCTTATAAGTAATGTAAACTTAATGACATATTTTTAATAAATGTAATACCTGTGGAAGAGGGGAAAAAAATTACTTCTAATTTTTATAATATTTATTTCGAAATACAAGAGACAAGGCAGGAGATTAAAAGTTATAAAAGAGTCCTAAGAAATAAAATAGGAGTGAAGGACACAAAGGGAAGCAAAGGAATGGTGAAGGACAGAGTGAAAAAGAAATAGAGGGAGAGCAAATTACTAAGAGGATAATGAGGCGGATACATTCAGTGACACACAGGAAGAGAGGGAGAAAGAAATGAACTGAAGGTGAGTAAGATACTAAAGGAATGCGAGTTAGGAAAACTAAAGGAGGAAAGGGGAGTAAGTGACGGGGAAGGGGGAGTGAGTGAGGGTGGATTCACGACAAAGGGATGGAAGGTGAGTGAGGGTGAGTGTAGGGGCGTAAGAGTGAGGGGACAATGGGAGTGAGGGTAACAGAGGGAGTGAGGGAAGAGGAGTGAGGAAATGAGAGGACAGAGGGAGTGAGAGAATGAGTGAGTAAAGGGGAGTAAGGTGATTGAGGGAAGGGGAATGACTGAGGGACCAAAGGAAGGAAAGAAGAGGAAGGAGAGTGAAGCAGAGGGACTGGGAAAAGGTGACTGCGAGAGGAGAGTGAGGGTAAGGGAAGTTAAGAATGGGGAATGAGGATAAGTGGTCCTTTCACGGAATGGATGAGCATAACCTCATCTCAGCTTCCGCGGCATCAGCAAAATTGAATTTAGCCATTCTCTCTGTAAATGTTCGTCACTCGTGTCCTCAATTTGCAATATTGGTCTTTATTCCCATGATTTCACTACGGACTTCCATTTTGTTGGCAGTCATTCAGGGTTTCAGGGCAAACTGTCCATGACCCATCTCATTCAGCTAGAGGCTTCATCTGCAGTTTTCGTTCACAGCTCTGCACATGCGCAGTACCCCTTAAGCTCGATTTCATGCAAACGTTCATTTTTCTACAGGCCGTAAAGGCCCATACGGGAACTATTATAGAAACAAACACAGATAGCTATTAATTATTGAATTAAAACCCATTCTGTTTACCTCCCCCTTTACTAAGGTATCCCTGTTAGTTGTTACCTAGCAAATAAAGCCACAATTATGCGTGATTTGCTTACCCATCTTCCGGTTTCTGCCACCAATAGACAAACAGAAAGCACATTCATGCCGCATTTGGATTAATTTAAAGCTGCTTGTTAGTTTAGGACAGGACAAAATCACTTTATTAGTTAATTATGGTTGCAATATGAGCAAAATTAGTTTCCCACATGTACTTGTGTAGGTGCAAATTTACTCTAGGTTGATTAGCATTTCAAACCATTCAATTAGTTCATGTTACTGTTATGGGAGAGGTATTTCACAAGGGGTATACAAAATTTTGTTTCTACCCTCGCTCCATCATACCTTTGCCCTGAATATTGGATTTGGCCTGGGGACTACTCTGTCGGGGAAAAATGTATTCAAGGATATGAGATTAATGTGGAGCTCAACTCTTCTATGAAATGAAATAAAAATGTATAATAAACGTGCACTACTACCCTGGGGTGTCTAGGCGCGCACGCTTGCTAACAGGGCAATGCCAGATTAGGCGGCTGGCCAGAGTTTAAAGACTCCTACAGGTTTTTTTGTTTTTTTCCTAAACAGAGGAGGTCCGGTTCCTTTTTCAGGAATGAGGGAAGGCTGTTCCAGAGATGGGAAGTGCTCCCTATAAAACATCTCCCACCTCATTTGGCTCTTTTTATTCAAGGAACAATAATATTGCATACTGATTCTGAGTGAAGGGACCTTGGCAGAAAATACCAACGAAATCAAAGCTTAAAAACATGCAGGCCTTCCCCATGAAGAACCCTGAAAGCAATGCACATGGTCTTAAAGTGTATACGCTTCTCAATAGGTAACCAGTGTAGAAGTGGAAGGG
The DNA here is from genome assembly GCF_964261635.1 of Lissotriton helveticus. Taxonomy (NCBI): domain Eukaryota; kingdom Metazoa; phylum Chordata; class Amphibia; order Caudata; family Salamandridae; genus Lissotriton; species Lissotriton helveticus. The sequence continues at coordinate 508,891,530 of NC_136065.1, read as the reverse complement.
CAGCTGATACGGATTCTCTATTGGATATACCAAGTAAAAGGTAAGCAACTGAGTTCTGTAGTACTTGAAGCGTATTGAGACTTTTTTTCTTATATTTGCTAAAAGAGTATTTGCATAGTCAATTTTTGAGAGTATCAGGGTGGAAATTACAGTTTTCTGCAGGTTTTTTTTCGGCATGAAGAGAAATATCTTTCTTAAAAGTTTCATAGTTAAAAAGGAGGCAGACGTGATTGCATTTACGTGCCCTTCGAAGGTCAGTTGATTATCAAAGATTACTCCAAGAATTTTTACCTTTGTAACTGGTGATGGGAAGATGGCCAAGTTCAGGTGGCCACCAGTCTTGGGATCAAAAGGAAGGATCCTTCCCAAAGATCAGTACCTCGGTCTGGCCTGAATTCAACTTTAAGCATTTTTGGATCATCCATTTTCCGACCCCCTGCATACAGTTGTAAAAACGTATTGCTGTCTCTGAAATATTAGATGATGGTGAGATCACAAATTGGGTATCATCTGCGTAGGTGATTGACGAGAACCCAAAAGATCTAATAAGTTTGGCCAAAGGGGCTACTTGAATGTTAAAAGAACAAGAGACAACCCCTGGGGGACACCGCAAGGAAGAGAGAAAGATAAGGATAAGGATTTAAAATTGTCATCTGCAACAAACTGAATTCTGTCTGACAGAAATGATTTGACCAAAGCGAGGGCTTTGTCTTTTACTCCAATATCCTCCAGCTCTTCAACAGGATTTGGTGGTTTACTGTGATAAATGTCGCTGAGAGGTCCAATAGGACCAATACTGCACTACCACCCGCATCCAGCGTCAATCTGATTTTTACCGAGACACCTATCATTAACAATTCTGTGCTGTGATGTTTCCTAAAACCAAACTGGCAAGAGTCTAGGTGGCTCTAGTGCTCAATGAAAGCTGTCCACTGCTAATTAATAGCTTTTTCAATTATTTTAGCAGGGATCCAATCTGGAAATGGGACAGTAGTTCCTAGGATCTGAAGGATCTACGTTAGCTTTTTTTTTTTTTTTTTGATAATCAACTTTATTAGCAGTTTTAAAACAACAGAGAAAATTCATTTGCAGCAGCTCGACAATTAATAGGTGCATTTGGAGAAAATCAGCAGTATACATAAAAGGGTTCAGAGCAATTTGGTCCGACATTACATATACATGGGTTGGGTAAGATACAAAGCATATACCTGGGATCACGGTGGCATCAAATTGTACCATTTACCCCAAATTTTAGAGAACTGTTCTGGCGAGCCCCGGGATTCGAAGAAGGCCTCTTCTTGGGCCCCATACCAATCCACCCCTCTCTTCCAGCCCTTCACCGTGGGAGCTGAATCTCGCAGCCAGTGCCGTGCTATGTCTCGCTTAGCCAAGGCCACCGCCGTCCCCAGCACGCGTTTATCCGCTCTGTTGCTATCCAGTCCATCAAATATCCCCAGGAGCAGCCGAAGTGGATCATGAGGGACCTCCCAGCCCAAGGCCTGTGATAACTCTCTCTCCACTCCCCTCCAAAACCTCTCCAGCCCCGGGCATGTCCATACCATGTGGTAAAAATCGGCCGGGGATTGCCCACATCTGGGACAGTCCGGGGAGAGTCTCAGGCGGGCGCGAAAAAGCCTCTCTGGGGTGAGATAGGACGTGTGTAGATAATATGTCTGTACCAGACGCAGCTTGGAAGACGTGGTTAGGGTGCGGGGGCCATCAAGGCGTCTCTCCAATCGTCCTCCTCCAGGGGCCCCACCCATCCCTCCCATCGGGTGCGTAAGTGGTCAAGGGACGCGGGGCTATTATTGACTAGGGCACGGTAGATCCGGGATACTCCCCCTCTCCCCAAGTCTCCCATCATTACCTGGGCCTCTAGTGGGCTGAATTCTGGGAGAGTAGTGGGCGCGGGGAGATGCGCATGGAGGGCGTGACGCAGTTGCAGGTATCGAAAGTGTTGAGCATGGGGAAGGGCGTGACGCTGCTATACGTCGGCAAAGGATCGGATGTGGTCTCCCATCCAGACATCCCCGAGCACCGATACCCCAATGAGATCCCAGCGTCGGAACCTGCCCAGGGACGATGTTTCTCTGAGCCAGTTCCCGTGCCAGAGTGGCGTCTGGCGGGTAAGTTTGCGGTCCCATCCCGTGTGGCGGAGGGCCGTGCGCCAAGCCAGTAAGACCGCTCTGGTAATGGGGGGCAAGGCCTGCGGGATCGGGCATCCGTAGAGGAGTGTCTGAATCTTAGGGAAGTCCGTCTCCTCCAATTCCACCCGATATGCCGGGTCGGACCAGCCGCCCGCATACCAGTCGTGAATGACTATCAGTTTGGTGGTGAGATAGTAGAGGTAGAGATGAGTCACCCCTAGGCCTCCGTCAAAGGGGGGGATGCGGCTGTGTGCGAGGGAAATCTGCAGCCGTCCGCCACCCCAGAGGAACCTGGAGAGGGTTCCTTCTAGCTCCCGAAACCAGGCACAGGGAAGGGGAATGGAGGTGTTCTGTAAGATATACAGGAAACGGGAAAGAATCATCATCTTGAACAGTGAGCTCCGTCCCAGGGGGTTAAGGGGAAGGGATTGCCATTTCTTCAAGTCCGATCTCATTCGGGTCACCAGGGGCGTGATGTTCAGCGCCCATTCCGACTCCCGCAGCAAGGACACCCATATCCCTAAATATTTGACTGAGTGGTGTCGAAGGGGGATGGACGACTGCAAGTCGAAACATTCCCGGGAGGAGTGCAACAGGACCAGGGTGGACTTGGCTGCATTAAGCCGAAGGCCGGATACCTGCTCGAAGGCTAGGAGGAGTTGCAGACATTTGGGACCCGAGTTCGCCGGATCCGCCAAGTACAAGAGCACATCGTCGGCATAGAGGGCGATCTTGTCTATGTGACTCTCACTCCAGGTCCACCCCTGAATGAGGCGGTCGTGCCGGATGAGCGTCGCCAGGGGCTCCATCGCTAGCGCGAATAGAAGTGGAGACAGGGGACACCCCTGGCCCGTCCCTCTACGTATCGGGAACGTCTCTGAGAGCGTCCCGTTGACCAGTACTCGGGCTCTGGGGTTCGCATAAAGGACCCCAATATAGCTGCGGAACCGCGGGCGTTGATGAGTGAAATAGGACAGAAGTCCGCACAGTTCACTGAGGACGGGTGGGTCTTAGGAATAACCACGATCGTGGCCAGGTCCGACTCGGGGGAGGAGGTGCCCTCCTCTATCACATGGTGGAAGAGATGTAGCAGCTGGGGGGCCAGAGTATCCCGGTAAGCCACGTAGAATTCCTGTGGGAATCCATCCGGGCCAGGTGTTTTGCCCCGGTTCAGACGAGGGATAGCCTCCAAGACTTCCTCCTGCGAGATGGGCTGCTCCAAGGATTCTGTGTCCTCTGGAGCGAGGGAGGACAACCGGACGCCGTCGCCGTCCAGAAGGGTAGTTAGAAGCGCGTCCGGAGGGCGCGCGGCATAGAGGCGAGTGTAGAATTTGGCGAAGGTTCCTGCTATGGCCCCGGAGGTCATTCGGAGGGTGCCATCCGGTGCACGAATCTCCGGAGTGACACGGTGAACCCTAGGTTAGGACACCAGGTTGTGGAGGAGCTTAACATTTTTATCACCCCAGCCGTATATTCGCGCCACATATGAGCGCCACAGCTGCTGGGCCGAATCAAGCGAGACCTGGCGGAGCTCCTCTCGGATCAGCGCCAGCTGCTGAGTGGGATCCGCCCGATCGCTCGCAGCTAGATCGGCCTCGAGTCGGGCTGCCTGGGACTCCAAGTCCGCAAGCCGGGCCAGCCGGTCTGTTAGTTTGGCATGGACCAGTCCTCTCGCCACTCCACGAATCACCGCCTTACCCGCCTCCCACAGGGTACCCGGCGACTGGACGGAGCCCTCATTGGTATTGAAGTAGTGAGGAAGTTCCTGCCCCCTAGGTCGTCCACGTGCCTGATCCTGTAGGAACCAGGCATTGAAGCGCCACACCGCACGCGGTCCTCCCGGGGCGAAGCCCATTCGGTGGGAGACTGGGGAATGGTCCGACAGCCCCCTTGGCAAGATAGCCACTCCGGAGACCAACTAGCAATCCGTGGGCGGGAGCAGGAGGAGATCTATGCGGGAGTGAGTGTGGTGGGAAGCCGAGGTATGAGTGTACTGTGTCTTGCGGGGTTCCACACCCGCCTGGCATCACAAAGCCCCAGGGCTGACGCCCAACTCAAGAGGGCCGCCGCAGATGAGGAACGGGCCGTCGAAGGGGGACCAGACACGTCCCATCCCGGCTGCATTACAGCGTTAAAGTCGCCGCCAACAATTGTGGGGCCGGGCGGGAAAGCGGATCGGATCTGCGTGAGGGAACGCAGCGTCGGGGGCAGGAGAGCGGGTGGGACATAGACATTCGTTGTTGTTGAAAAGCTTTATTTCGATAAACAATTGTATCTTAAAAGCATTACAAATAGTTGGAGACTGCAGATAAACAATACAAGTGTCTCACAAGTTAAGAACAAATAAAAATGCCATTTTATGCATGAAATAAATTAGTTAAAACTAGATTAAATTGAAATAGACAGTCTGTTTCTGCGAAGTATCCACGACCATTATAAAAATTTAGAGATACCACACACTATAGGAGGAGATGTGTCTGTTAACAAAATACGTAGCGCTGCCAAATGTTCGTGTGTCCCAAGGCGTTTGAATAGGGGTTTGAGCCAGCACCTCCTTGGACGGATATAGTCTGGGCACTCAAAAAGGATAGGTGCCACCGTCTCAGGCCTTTTAGGGCAGAAAGCACAAAAGGGCGAAAGCTGCACTGGCGATTTCCATCGGGATATAAGGTCCCCAATCGGGAGAGTGCCTATTTTGAACTTGATGTGAAGAGCCCTATCAACTGGCATGGTGATCAAATCCAGGTAGGGCTCGTAGGCCACCACGTCCTTGATTCTAAGAAATGCTGCGGTCGAATTGCAGTGACGTGGTTTACCAATAAGTTGGGAGGAAACCCAGTCCCAATACAGTTTTTTCAGGATAACCTTGGGTGGGGCAGATTTTGTGGTCCAACAGTCTCCCAAGCCCAACTCCCCCAGAAGGTTTTTTTATCTCCCTCAGCCACTTGATCTTATGCCAGCCCCCCATTTCCATCACCTCAGACAGCCCGTCAGCATAAGATTTTAGCTCTGGCACCCTCCACAAACGAGCCCATAGTAGCAACGGCCGGAGACGAGCCTGGTCCTTAATTGTCTTACAGCCCACGTCTAAACAAACCGGGACTGTAGGAGTACTCGAGGGGAGAGCAAGTAAGTCTTTCAAAAATTTGCTCTCTGACTTGGATAGGGACTCCAGATTAAAAAAGCCCCATAACTCCGCCCCATAAAGTGCGGAGGTGACTCCTTTTGCTTTATAAATCTCTATTGCCGGTGCCACAGACTCTTTAGATGAGGCATGATACTCCTTTAGCAACGCACCCCCTACCCTTTTGTGGCTGAGGACCATCTTGTTGATATGTGATGTCCAGCTCATAGTGTCACACAGGCGTATTCCCAGATAATCAAATTCGGAAACTTTCTCAAGCGGGGTAGAGTTCAAAACTGGGGGGCGTCCTAGTTTCCGTGGTGGATGCATGATCAGATATTTTGTTTTGTCCACATTGATCACCAATCCCCTTGCCAAACAGAAGTCCTGGAATCGGGTCAAAAGCTTCTGGAGACCCTGTGGAGTCTTGGCGATGAGGAGGGTGTTGTCCGCAAACAATGTGGGGATCCGTACGCCCCCCAGGGAGGGTGCATCCGCAGGTTCTTGAAGCAGATGCTCTACCACACCATTTACGTATAGTGAAAATAGGGTGGGAGCCAGCACACAGCCCTGGCGGACGCCCCTACACACCGGGATCCTTTCGGTCGTTTCCCCACTCTGGCCCCACCGCACCTGGGCAAAGTTGTCAGTGTGGAGTTTTATCAGGAGCGACAGAATGTAGGGAGGGATCCCAAGGCCCTGGAGAACCCTCCAAAGTTCCTCCCTTCGAACCAGGTCGAAGGCAGTCTTTAGGTCGATGAAGGCCAAATAGAGACTGCCCTTACCCAGTTCCACCACCTTCTAGTGCAGAAGCATAAGTCTAAAGACTTGTTCTATAGTGCCCGTTCCTGAGCCGAATCCTGCCTGGAAGTCCGATAGGATATAGTTTTCATCCACCCAGTAGAGGATCCTCCCTAAAATCACCTTCCCGCCACTTTTTGTGTTGAGTCAATCAGACTTATTGGCCTGTAATTCCCTGTATTCTCCCGACATCCCTTTTTGAATATGGGGACCACCTCCGCCCCCTTCCAAGAATCTGGGACAGGTCCGCCTTCCATGATGGCATTCAGAAGGGTGGAGAATCAGGGTGGCCCATTCGGACGGGTATGCTCTAAGTAAGTCCCCCGGAAGCCCATCTGGGCCGGCTGCTTTCAAGGGTACCACGAACTTTATTACATTTACTACCTCCCGAACGGTGAAAGGGTCAGTATTTCCATTCCAACCTAAGGAGGAGGGTACAAAAGGTTCATTAAGGGTCCCTTCTACCGGGGAGTATAAAGCCCCAAAATGATTGGACCAGGTCTGGGACGGGATGGTACAAGTCCTCAGTGTGTCGTCGGGACGACTCCTAGAACCCACCAGGTTCCAGGAGCCCCTGGCATCTTTTCCTTTGCTGGCGGCTAATAGGTCCTCCCAGAACTTATCCTCCCATTCTTTTTTTGCTATTAGTAGACTCTGGGAGTAGAGCTTCCGGGCCTCCCTAATCCTAGTTTGGTATTTTGACTTGACTGCACCCACCAACATTTTCTTCCTTACCCTGCAGTTGTGGGTATACCATCCCTGTCTTCTCAAAGGCCTGGTTTTAGCCCCCTTATGTCTCGTTGGTAGAATAAACAAACTACTTATGGCCTTGGTCAGGTCGCAGAATTTCCCTTACACCCCCACCGGGCCTCCCTGTGAATTAGTCTAACAAGTAGTGCTTCCCACCCCCAAAGTGGAAGCATCCCCTGACGCACAGCTGTAGAATCCTACTGGGAACAGCCCAGAGTTCCTCTAAAGTTTATAAAGCACACATTTTTTCAATGTTCATAAGTCTCTTTAATTTTCAAATTTTCAAAAAGATATTTTATGATTCAATTCATCAGATTCATCATTATGAATGCATTTCAATTGTACTCAAGTCCAATGCATTTCGGTCATTAGAGACCTTCATCTGGGACCACATGAGCTGAAACAAGGTATAACAAAAAACCATATCAGAAAAACAAGTATGTATAAGAAATAATATCAAAAAGGTACATGCTGTTCATTTATCAATATGGTGACTTTCTGTGCAATTCACCCAAATGCAAAACCAGCTTTCGTGTTATTGTGACATGATATAACCGAAAAAACGCCCATTACGGGCACTCACATTTTTCGTAAATGATGAACCATTAGCGAGTTAAGCTATTGCCATGTTAGCAAAACTGTCAAGAAAAACGTAAAGAACGACTTTAATTTCGAGCCTCTTAATGTGCATCTGATAGTTAAAAAACTCATCTGATAGTTAAAAAACTCTTAAGTTTCACTCACTTTCTCGACGCATTAAGCAGCGTCTTCTCTCTCCTGCTCTGAGATAGAAACCGCAGTCGGCAATTTCCCGGCATTCACAAGAAGCCGGTCCAATCACCTGTCTTAAGGCTCAATGTGCAGTGAAACGTTATACTAGCTATCGTTCTGATTGGATGATTCCCGGTCACGTGAGCGGGATATCAACCAATCATACGAGTCTCCAAGACCAAAATAACCTGTCAGTGCGGCTTCCTAACGAAGCTCTCGATGCTTCTGTCATGATGATATAATAACACAATGAGTGAAAGAAGTGACACTACTGGACAGACTCCAACGAGTTCAGTCGGCAGCAGCCAAACTGGCTCTTGGGTGGACCAGGAGATCCTCGGCCACCGCTGCACTGGCCGAGCTGCATTGGCTGCCCTTGAAGCAACGCGTTGCCTTCAAGGCCCTCTGCCTGGTCTTTAAGGCACTACATGGTACAGGACCTAGACCTCTTCAACGTCTGTTCTCTTGGTACACCCCTACCAGAACACTCAGGTCCACAACTGCCTGCCTCGTGAAAGTGCCCAGATATAAGAAGGCCAGGACGGGGGGAAGATCGTTCAGAGTAGCTGCAGCCAAGTTGTGGAACAGTCTGCCTGTCGATATCCGTCAAATCCCCCATCTCCTCCCATTCAGGAAACGAATCAAAACTTGGCTCTTTCCTTCACCCCTTTAGATAGACCTGCCACAGTCAATTCCCCCCCCGGCAATAAACTCCCAGGAGTAGCTACCAGCGCCAGGATACCTGCCAGGTGACAGCCGCGCTTTATAAATATTTTAAATAATAAATAATAAATAAGTCATCATAATCAACACCAAAAATTAATGATGCACTTTAAGAGGCTCGAAATTAAAGTCGTTCTTTACGTTTTTCTTGACAGTTTTGCTAACATGGCAATAGCTTAACTCGCTAATGGTTCATCATTTACGAAAAATGTGAGTGCCCGTAATGGGCGTTTTTTCGGTTATATCATGTCACAATAACACGAAAGCTGGTTTTGCACTTGGGTGAATTGCACAGAAAGTCACCATATTGATAAATGAACAGCATGTACCTTTTTGATATTATTTCTTATATATACTTGTTTTTCTGATATGGTTTTTTGTTATACCTTGTTTCAGCTCATGTGGTCCCAGATGAAGGTCTCTAATGACCGAAATGCATTGGACTTGAGTACAAATGAAATGCATTCATAATGATGAATCTGATGAATTGAATCATAAAATATCTTTTTGAAAATGTGAAAATTAAAGAGACTTATGAACATTGAAAACATTTGTGCTTTATAAACTTTAGAGGAACTCTGGGCCGTTCCCAGTAGGATTCTACAGCTGTGCGTCAGGGGATGCTTCCACTTTGGCGGTGGGAAGCACTACTTGTTAGACTGTTCATTGGGCGACTACAGGCAAGAGGCGCCGCCTTGACTGCACGTTTAAACTCAATAAGTCACAAGCGAAAGTAAGAACTTTTCATACAACTAAGAGCAGTGCGCTCAAGCCTCATTCTATTTCACTCCCTGTGAATTAACCAAATCACATTGGGCTGCAGCCAGGAGTAGCGTTATTGCCTCGACCTTCTCGAAAGAGAGCTTAAGCTTTGGCCACTTCAGCCGCCTGCCACAATGTGAAACAGTTGAGTCCCCAGAGATGGCAGTGACAATAGGCAAGGGACCCCCTCTACTAACTGACCACCAGGGAGTCAGGGTCAGCGAGAGCAAGTTGTGATCGCTCTCTACGGACGGAATAATTACCATGTCCCTCGCCAAGGGCCATAGGCACATGTCGAGCAAGATGTAATCAATTCTCGATGTGTGATTAGGCCTGTTGTATGTGTCGACACCCGCCCTGTCTGATCGTGACCTCCCATTGAGTGCCCTCAGATCAAACGCCACACTAAGGGTGTTAATTTGAAGCACCACTTCAGTCCACCTCTTAACCGGGGTTAGTTCTAAGGCTGGGATCCCTCTTCTCTGGTCCGCCTCCTCCAAATCCAAAGTGTCGTCCGAGCCCAATGGCTCAAACGTGCAATTTAGATCGCCTGCAACTAAGGTACATGACTTATAGGGAGTTGTCCTTAACAAGCCCTCCAAGTGGGCAATTGTGGGCGACTGTCTACCTCCCTTTGTGCCCCGTACATAGATGTTAAAAATATTCAGAATGGGACGACCCCGGACATCTTTCAGTATGATATTGAGGAGGTCAGGGCTGTTGGTCTGGTGGACCTCTACCCTACAGTTTAATGAAGCAGCCACCCAGACGAGAAGACCGCCAGAGGGGCGTCCCCTCCCTGCTTCTGGGTAGACAGCTGGAATGGAGTAAGAGGAGTATCCGGCCTTGTGGATGGGCTCCCTACTCCACGTCTCCTGGAAGATGCAAATCGGGTGCTCCTCCACGAGAGCATTCCAGTCAGGCAGGGCAAGCTTTCTAGCTAATCCAGCCACGTTCCAGCTGAAAACCCTAAAGGCTGGGTCCGTTACAACTGGGATGCGACTGGATTCTACTTCGCAGTCGGCAACACCCCCAAGCGGGACAAATGGGCCATCGCCCACACTGTTGGTAACCTGCCCACCCTCAGAGTCGCTCCAGACAATATTTACTGCGGTTTTAGCTGGTGGAGGGGGCAAGCTAGTCAGCCTTTCAGTAGAATTAGTAGCCCTTCTCACTTTAGAGAACCCAGGGATCAGCCCACGGGGATCTTCAAGTCAATACCCTGTTGTACCCCAGATCGATCCTGGCCATACTGCCTGGGGGTAGAACTGGGGTCCCACCGAGTGCCATGGGCGGTCGCTAGAGCTATAGTTTGTTTCCCCAATTACTGGACTGATGTGATTCATAGGGGGGCGGGGGTAGAAGTAGGACAGGTCCACCACGCTAATGCCAAGGCCACCCACATGCTGATTCGGGTTAGAAATTGTTTGTGCTACTCTATTATCTTGGAAATTAACTACCACGCAGTCCCCTTCCAGTCGTTTCCTACTCTGTCCTATCCAGCCTACCCTGCGGACTCCCAGGATTACTCCCTCCATACCCCTAGGTAGTGGTTTGTTAGATTTCAACCAATGCAGAGTTTTATTTTTTAGGGTCTGGTGGGTCTCAAACTGGGCATCTTTCAGGGGACATAGACATTCAGGATATTCAGGGGACAGCCTTCGATTACGCCCGATGCCCCAACATATCGCCCCTGTGGGTCAGTGTAGGCTTTGATCAGGGTGAAGGGGAGAACCCTACGAATCAGGATTGCCGCCCCCCGAGATCCGCGCTGAAACTCAGAGTGCCAGACCATCGCGAATCCGTAGTGAGCTAGGAAGTGACATTGGGTTCCCAAGAGGTGGGTCTCCTTGAGAAGGAGCACGTCTGCCAATAGGCGATGTGCCGCTCGGAGGACCGCCGTACGCTTGATGTGGTTGAGGAGACCGTTGACGTTCCAGGAGAGAACGTGGAGGGGTCTAGCTAAGGAGTACGCCATTGAGGGGGGTGGGACTGTGGAGGAGTACGGGGGTATCAGGGGGGCGCGCCGGTGGGGCGGGACTCATCACATCGCTCTCGAGCCAGAGAACAGGGTATGCAGCGCAGGTCAGCTGGGCCCGGGACGCTAGTGCGATAGGCGGAAGGGGGGCGGCCGCCCGCGGTCCACTCCCCCGGCTGCCCATGTGGACCCAGGGCCGCCAAAGCCTCAATGTGGAGGAAGTGTATGTCGGACAGGGATGTGCCCACCGTTGAGCAGTAGTAGGAGGAGCTGCTACCAGCCGCTCGTAAGCGGCAACTACAGAAGCTGAGGAGCGCCGAACAATACTAACCTGAAAAGCAGCCCGTAGGTGGCCAACAACATTAACCCCATGGGAGACAACGGCCCCCCTCACCCGACACCCCCCCCACCCTACACTTCAGAACAGGAAGCATCTGTCGCCCTTAAATAGAACACCCAGAAGGAAACCCCTCACTAGGAGACTGAAACTAAACTGAAACGATTAGTTGGGAGCAGTGGCACTAGTCCAAAGTCAATCAAGGGAGGACCCCCCTCCGTATTAACGAACGAGTAGCAACAGCCATCAACAGTAGAGAACAAGTTTTAAACCTAGGACATCAACAGTTATCAGCATCATCTCCAAAGAGCGCAGGATATCTAGGCGGAGATCAGAGAGAGATAGGCAGAGGAGAAAAAACTGGGGGTGAAAGAGGGGAATGCAGGAGGGAAGAGAAGCGTGAAATGGTTCCACTACAAATCTCAAGTGTAGCCTTCCTACGGCAGTCCGTCCTTCTGGTGTCCGTTATGTCCTGGGAAGAAAAGGTTTCCCCACAGTCCGGCCGCACCGGACAATCGTGGGCAGGGTATACATCTCTCAAAGCCAGGTTCAGGCGGCTGCCTCCCATGGAAAGTCCCGGATCACCGGGCTGGTGGACAGGTCTGAGTCCGATCTGGATTTACGCAGGCACGCGCCAGAGTCCAGGGGCTCATCAGTGGTAGTCACAGTGGAGGGCCCTGCCGCCGGGGGAGAACTGCGATCCAGGGGGGGGAGGAGAACGCTGCCCAATCCCTCTCGGTGAGCTGGAGGCATCCTGACGCCGGCGGACCCGTCTACGGGTGCCGGTCCAGCGCCGCCTTGGCTTGACTCTGTCTGTGGTGGGGTGGATGCCGGACCTTCGGGGAGGGGAGGGCATCCGCCCAGGCAGAAGGGGACGCTCCTCCCTGAGCCAAGTCCAGGCAGCTTGCGGGGTATCAAAAAAGAAGGATTTGTCTTGGAAGAGGACCTTGAGCCGGGCGGGGAACAGGAGGCCGTACCGCAGACCCATCGCCCTAAGCTTTTGTTTGACCTCATCGTATGATTTCCTTTGGGACTGGACCTCTCTGGAGTAGTCCGGGAAGACCATAATCTTAGAGTTTTGGAATCGCAGGGGATCTAGGTCTCTGGCCGCCCCAGGATGGCATCCCGGTCTTGGAAATTAAAGATGCGGAGGATGAAGGGTCAGGCAGGGCCTCCAGGGTAGGGTTTGGGCGGGGAGTTTCTCTACCGGCATCCAAGAGCGGAACCACGTTTCTCCACCTTCTCCACCCCTTCCGGAAGCCTATGAGGCGCAGGTTGTTCCTTCGGGCCCGGTTTTCCGCGTCCTCCGCCCTGTGATGGAGATCAGACGTCAAGGTTTGAAGGCGGGCCACTTGGGTCTTGAGGATGGCTAGATCATCTTCCGTCATGGAAATGCGGGACTCGGCTTCAGTGATACGCGCCGTGGCATTCCTGAGGTCCTGCTGGATTAGGGCCACATCAACCCACACCTCCCCAATCTTGGTCTCTACCGATGTCTGGGAGGCGCTGATCGCCTGAAGGATTGTCGATACGTCCCCACCCTCCACCCCGAGGGATCCAGTGCCGGGGCCATGGTCCGTCCTTGCAAATTGGTCCATACGTAGCTGGGAGAAGGGGACCGGGGTCTGCGTGTTCTTTCCCCTGACCATGGCCTCTTCGGGTGGTCGCTGGCCGGGGGGGAGCGTCGCAGCTGCAGGCGCTCAACCCAACGGGTGTAGCCGTCCGGTCTCACCGTGGACCCAGCTATCCGGTTCCCGCGGTGGTGCAGGTGGGGCCAGCTGCCCACGGTAATTCTTCAGGAATCCCCCAGCGCGAGTGGGAGATCACAAAGGGTCGAGGAGCGGGGGGGAAAGATCAGGGGGAGCTGCAGTGGTCCTGGTGGAGGGAATTAAGCTCGAGGGGGACAATCCGGCCGACGTCCCGGCCGCTGCGCCAGACGGCAGTAGGCCCAATCCAGGCACAGGATGGAAGATCAGAGTCTTGGCCGCACAGCCCCAGAGCGTGGGCATCTCCACCGGTCCACACGTCACTTTCGTCGCTGAAGAAGAGCCTCAAGACTGCCAGGTCAGACGCAGAGGGCATCGGCCCAGGGGATCGGGGCCCAGGCCGGGGACAGACGAGGGGGTCAATAGGCGCCCGAGGGGCACCAGGTCGCCCGGCTTCCCAGCCCAGGATAGCAGGCTGCTGGCGAGAGTCAGAGGGGGCCCCAACCCCGTCCTGACCCCGCTCTCACCTCGGCTCCAATCGTTCCAGATCCTCCTCCGCAGGGGCTCTCAAAATGTCCTCTCACACAAAGGTAAGCAGGGCCAGACCCTCGGGGGCCACACGGGGCAGTCGGGGCTCAGAAGGGGTGTCCCCAGGGGGGCCACCAATGGAGGCCGTCCGTACCAGCCTCGAGCCGCTCCCTCTCGCCCCTGGGCGCTCCCCGCGATGCAGCGGCCCCAGGCGATACAGGCCTCCAGGTGGAGGCAGGCAGGGCTGCAGGTCAAAGTTTCCCACTGCAGGAGCATTGCGATGATGGCAGTTCGGGCCCCCGCTGCACATCCACGGCCCCTCCAGGGATCCACAGGGGGCCGACCCATAGGCGACACATCTGGGGGGGCTCCCCGGCCTCCCAGCCCGTTTGTCCAACACTTGGGCGAGGCCAAGGGGAGCCCACAGTCCGGGCCGGGCGCCCGCCTCTTCAGAGGGCCCGCAGCAGCTCCCGGCGCTCAAATGGGGGCTGCCGTCCTGAAGCTCGCCCCTCTGGGGTGGGGATGAGGTGAGGCAGGGATCGCCCGGCCCACCAGGCATCCACCCAAGGCCACTCCCCAGCTGTCGTGCTCAAGGGCACCCCGGCCTGCCAACCTGTACGCTCAGCCCTTGGGCGAGGCCTCAGGGAGCACCGCAGTCTAGGCCTGGTACCTCCACTCCTCGGGGGGCCCACAGCAGCCTCCGGGCAGGGGCCACCGCCTCCGAGACTCCACTGGCGGGAGTGGGGGGAGCTCAGCGGAGAGTTCAATGGGTCCGCCCGGCACGCACGAGGGTCTCTCGAAAGGTGGCGTGATCAGGGGGTGCCCCCTGGCCTCCCAGCCCGCTCCTCAGGCACCCGTGCGAGGCCGGGTGGGCCGCAGGCGCTGGTAGTATGTCCGGGCCTCCAGGCCCACAGCTCCCTCAGGCATGCAGTCGCAGGGGCCAGAGGGGGGGCCTCGGACCTCGGGGGATGACCTCCCTTCCTTCGTTAGATCCGCGGCGGCCCCCGATGCTAACGGGCCACCGGCTGGCTCAAGCGTCTCCTCCACCCCAGGAATCTGAGCAGCTCGCGCTGGGAGTCCTCCGCAGGCCCGGCAGCACGGGCAGAGCACTCCTCACGGCACCCGCACCTCCACGGCCCCGGGGTCCGATGCGTGGTCGCATGCAGTTAGGATGACCCACCGGCTCCAGGAAGGCCTCGCAGTCGTCAGGGCTCCAGGCGGAACATCGCCGCAGTCCGATCAATCGCCGAGAGCCGGAGCCCACCAATCTATCAGGGAGTGGTCACTGTCAGCCGACGGTTCAGCTCTCCGCGCCAATCACCAGGGGGCCGCCATTTTGTAGATCGCACGGCCAGAGGGACCGAGGTCGTCGGAGGCACCAGCAAGCCTCCAGGAGAGTCTCAGCGGCACCGGGAGCAGCCCCACAGCCAGGGAAGTCCAGGGGCCGTAGACACGCCCACAGGTGAGTGCTGTTGCAGGCGGATGCCAGACGGATGACGGATGGGGGGTCTGGGGCACTCTTAGAGTGCGACCGCCATCTTGACATCCTTGGCCACGCCCCCCTAGCTTTTTTAAATAAAGAAGAATGTAAGCTCTCTTTCAGACACTGGGAAATTTTCCTGACTTAATCATGAGATTCAAAATTTCTGTTAGGTTTTCTGAAATAGTGTCAGCTGCTAAATAAATTGTTTTAGGTGGTCATGGATCCTGAGGAGATCCTGACTTTGATTGCAAGAGGATGGTTTTAGTTTGGTCCTGAGAGAGTTCAGCAAAATAAGTTATATGGACCTTACATTCATTATTAATAATAATGTTGGAGTCACTGTGACATTTATTATTTTTAATTTGGGAATCATTGTACTCAACCAAAGGATTAGAGGAAAAAAGATTAAAGGCAGACTTAACCTTATCTTGAAAAACGGAAGCCAATAAATTACAGTATATTTGGTTCATGCCCTGAAACCCCGTATCAGAAGGTTTAGATAACTGTTTAACAGTTGCAAAAAGTTATTTTGTGGAATTGTTTGCTGTTTCTATCTTCTGGGTGAAGCATTTGGATTTTTCTTTAAAAATCTAATCTTTATATAAGGCTAAAATAAGTTTGTATTTCTCTTTTTCTGAAAGCTCATAATGACGCCTCCATTTTCTTTCCTGCCTACTCCATGCTTGTTTAAGCAGTCTTAGATTCTGTGTGAACCAAGGCTCAGAGGGAGTGTCCCAGTTCCTCATATGGGCATTAGCCCACTGCTCTCTCTAACTCGCTCCATCTCTCTCTTGTGCTCCCTTCCAGCACCCCCACTCCCTCTAGTTGATAACTTATAATATGCATGGCTCCTTTGTTACACCACTGCTAAGAAGAGGAGGGTTTTAAAACCTTTAACGACGGAAACAGTGTGAGCACGTCATTCTCGTTAGCTCACAGTGCAGCCTTGTAAATATTTTCATCCAATGGTACCACTTGCATGAGCCGGCTGTCATTGGTCCCTCCGTTACTTGGATTTTGTATTCTGCCTCACAAAAGGACCGTGGGCACTCTCAGAACAGAGAGGTGTTTTTATTAAAAGACCTCCACATCCTCCATAATATGCAAAGTGGTATCAGCCTGTGTCACACGTTACAGGCTTACATTCTTTTGTACCCTAATGATGCACCTAACTTCAATTGCTTTATTAACCTTCTTGCCTTCTCAAATTTTCTTGAAAATGCACCATTTGCCCACTCTTTTTTCAAACTGTTCCTGGTGGGAAACCCCCTAAACCTCACTTATGATGTTCGGGCTGTGGTCGCTCGCCTCCGGGCGGTCAAATTGAACTTTTACGCCTCACTTCTTTTAAATGTCAGTAGGCCGCCACTGCTGTAGTGCTTCAAGTGGATGTATTTGCAGAAAAGACGTCCTCTGATTGTAGAGTCTAAAGGTCTAGATTGGGTAGTGGACTGTGTCTAAAGGCTGGGACAGCCTTATGTGTAAGCTCGTGAGGACTGAGGTGGTGGTCAGGGCCGGACTGGGAACAGCAACCAGCCCTGGCTGATTGCTGCTCGACCAGCCCTGGGTGTGGGCGCGGGTCGGGTTGTGGTTAAAATGGGGGGGTGCTAGTAAAAGAGCACTGCTCCTGCTTTTGTTGCAGGGGGCCCAATATTGCAGCACAGCTGCGAAATCAGCCCACAGTGACAAAACCGGCCCCCACAGCCAGAAAACCGGCCCACCCGACTCACCAGAGAAACGCCTGATGCCCGCTCCGGCAAGTCCGGCCCTGGTGGTGGTAATGCCTCTTCTATCTCATCTCTCTTGGCTATACAGTCATTCTTAGCACACCTTGCTAAAGGCCATGGTATGGTTTCGGCCAATACATGGTTTACTCGAAGGTAATATTTACCCATTTGGCTCCTGCAAACTTATTACAAAGCAACTGGCTGATAGAAACGCCGCCAATACGCAATATGTTGCGGAGTGGTCTTCGTTTCAGTTCTTCTTCCTGTATGTGAAAATATATATTTTTACATAAAATTCAGACCTGATGTGGCTGTTTATAAGCTTCCACACTGGAGCACTGTCAACATTATGACCAATTCCACTGCATGATTAAGTACTGCTTAGGATGCTTGAAGACACGGCCTCTACTGTTAGGCTGTATACAGGTTGTCCTTTATTTCTCCCAGTATGCATTCTTGAACTACTTCTAGCCTTCTGTGCCCTTACCATGGTCTGCTATGTCTTTGGAGAATAAGTGAAGGAGAGACTAGCTCCCATCAGAGTCTCTCTTAATGCTGCTACCAGACTCATCACGGGCTCCAAAAAGTCCAATCACATTTCACCGGACCTGAAATTGCTCAACTGGCTTTCCTTTGAAGCTAGGATACAATTAAAGATTGCTTGTATGACCCATAGAGCACTACACTTCAACACCCCTCTCTTCCTGACTAACAAGCTTGAGCTATCTGGTGGCTCCAGGGCCACAAGGAGCTCAGGCACTCTGCTGCTCAAGCCCAAGAAATGTAATAAGCTTAAAACCTACAATCGCTCATTCTCTGGCATAGCACCGAGAATCTGGAACTCCCTTCCAGTAGAAACAAGACTGATTCCTTCTATCCTTGCCTTCAAAAAGGAAGTCAAATCTCTACTACTGAACATACTCCTCTAATGAACATTGCGCTGATCTTAATGTTATGCTCTGACTGCCTACAAATGTCTTTTTTTCCCTCTAAATATATTTTTATATTTATTTTATTTTATCTGTTTTGCTCTTGGTGTATATTGCCCTACTTGTCTTGCTCGCTACCTAATCCTATGTGAAGAGCTCTGATACCCACCTGGGTCATGTTCGCGCTATACAAATCTTTAAATGAATAAATAAATAAAAATCAAGAGTCCATTCCAACACATTCTAACATCTGGTCGGCCAGAGCTCAGAAAATCAATAACCCGACTTTGGGGCGCCTAAATAATGGTTACTAGGCACTTCTGCCTCAGGGTGCTCGGTAAATATGAATGGAGTGCCAAACGATGTCCTTCAGGACGAGTTGCCACCGTGTTCCTGACATTGATTTTGTGGTCTCTGAGTCCAGGGATCGTAAAGGCGCAGCCAGGGATCACAAGGAGCAATCTGGCAGCTGCGACACCTAGCATCCCCTAAATGGACTAAAGGGGCACCGCAGTAAGCAATAGGGAACCACTCGAAGGGATCATGTGTGTACGAATATCAAGAGGTCAAAAAGGGAGCCACAGTGGGGTGAATTGAGAAATTTGGGAGCCTGCCTACTGAAATGCTCAAAGAAGTATGTTATGGGAGTGCCAATTCTGAATCTGTATTGCACTTGTGATGTGATTTTTGTAGTGATTATTGGTTTGTGCTGCAATTCACACACACTGAAAGGTGAACATTTTTTACGTAGATCTGAGCTCATGCTCTGATAAGCTATGAGTTGTGTCTGGTTAGTCACAACGTCTCTTTGAAAATTCTCATGCTGTGCTAAATTTCCTTGATCATATTCTTAAAACGGATTAAAGAACCTTTGGATTATATTCCAGCTCTGTTTGAGCTTTGTTGAGGGCTTCTTAATTTACTTTTCTTTCGTCTTGAGTTTCTGCATGCAAGAAAGAAAAGACCAGGGACAGATGTACGACCATTGTATTTTGCAGGCCACCAATTGAGATTTTTTTGTTACTTGCAAATTGCGATTCACAAAACAGAATGTACTAATGTGTCTCTGGCTTAGGGGTCGCAAATTACCAGCCTCATCAATATTCATGAGGCAGGTCCCAATTTGCGACCCTTTGGGAATGGCCAGCACTCACAGGGATGGTGGCATCCTGGGGTCAGCAGATCACCATGTCTGTGACTGCTCTTTAAATAAATCTGTTTTTTTTTCATGCAGCCCGCTTTCCTAAAGGGAAAACGGGATGCATTTTAAAAGGATAAAACGTTTTCACTGCCAATCACATAATTAAACGGGTCCCATGGGGACCACATCCCATTTGCTAATGGCGTAAACTGTGATTGTTTTGCGACCGCATTTGCTGTAGCAAAACATTTGTACATTCCCCTGTGACTCGCTGTTAGGAAAGGGTGACCTTTGCACACCCCTTCCTAATAGCCACTCGCAAACCCAATTTTGTGAGTCGGTAATAGGTTACTGACCTGCAAAATAGGGTTTGTACATGGTACAACCCTTTTTAGCAGTTGCAAATGGGCCAATTTCCATTTGCGACCGCTAAAAACAGTCATTCATCTGGCCATTGCCGGACTGGCTGTAGTGGATACCAGGCATTTCCCCAGTGGGCCGGAAGGGTGGGGGCCAGTTTTGCGGCCGAGAGGGCCGGAAGCTGGCCTTGTCACTGGGGGCCGGCCTCCCTGTAACAATATAAAAGCAGCAGTGGTACTTGCCACTACAGGTTCTCAGTTCCACTCCCCTCTCCTCCCACCTCACCCCTGGGCAGGATGGGGGGGAGGGGGTAGAACTGAGAAGCTGTAGTGGTAAGTACCAGCTGGCTCTGTTTGGAAGGCATAGAAACTACAGCTCCACATGGAACATTTCGCCTACAAGTATCAGGAGCTGCTGTATCCTTCCTTTTACTAGTGCGGCCCACCCGTTCTATAGGAAGCATTGAGTACCCTGCAATCCTTTTGCTGTAACTCAGCTGCCGTTTCCTAGACACAGTTTGTTTATGTCTAGCACAGCCTAAGGTGACAACCCTACAGCTCCTTTCTCCTGGGTACAGGGTAGGCCAACACATCCCTTGCATTGCTGCATGTGGGTGGGTTCTGGTGAACCCTCCAGCTTCTTAGACATGGAAGGTCAGCACCCAATACATATATATATTTATTTATTTAGCAGCCTTAGCATTTAGAACGTCAAAGTTAAATCTGTACAGAGAACAATGGCGGTATGCGGTATGGGACAATACATTGATGTAGTTAATGTAGGCAAAAAAAAGTGTAGTATTAAGTTGTGGAACGTGGAAACCCAAGTTCACAGTAATCTGAATATCAAAATCAGATGTGAATAACCACAGGGTGGACCACTCAGAGGGGATGGGTTGACCTTCAGGAGGAATGAGGCACATTCCTGCTCAAATATAAAATAGACTTCAGGGCCCTAGGGAAGCAGGTCTCCATAGCGCCTCGACACTGGACTTCTAGTCATGAATCATGCTTAACTCGTAAGACTACCAGCAAATGATCATAAAAGGGATGTGCACATTGCTTGAGATGTTTGAGGTAACTTTTGCAAAAGCCCAATAAAAATATTCATTTAAAAAATAAGATGAGAATTCACATATGTCCATACTTACAGTTCAATCTCCATGAGCGATCAGCATGCAGGGGGTTCACAGAGATGTGCAGTGTAGACCATGATATTGGTGCCTCTTGATTTTTATGTGTTTTTGTGTGATCTTGAACGTAGGTGTGTGGGAACTTCCCTTGGCATTAACAGGATAAAATTCTAGTCTAAAGGGTAAAGTAGGTGGAATGAGCAAAAACTGAATTGGATGTTTGAGTCTTTGGGTACAACGAGTAAGCAAAGGTGGTTGGCATGGGATGGTCTGTGGTTGATTTGAAAAGTAGGTTAAGGAGTTTAAACTGGAACCTGCAGCCAACTGAGAGCCAACTTGTGTTTAGAGGGTTCAAGGTATGGGGGGGTGAGGAGTAATCAGAAGGAAAAGTTTATCAATGCAGGAGATGGGATGTAAGGGAGACCCATCTGTAACTACTGCGTTTTTCGAGCCCTCTTATGACAAGTGCGTTAATGGGGTTTTTAGTTCTTTGGAATGGAAAGTCACGAGTAATCATTTTATTTTGAGCAGCTGATACTATCTAGCTGTAACTGTAGAGGAGATAAAGGAATCTAGCCCCATTCTGAGTCCTCGGTCCAGCAATGGGCATTTAGATGAGAGGGATGTGGCTAGAGGATTTAAGTTTTTTTATGGTTTAGCTTGAAGAAGTGGTGTGCCATCCAGATGTAGATAGTTGAACTACGGTAAGAAATGTGAGCGGCGTAGTGAAACAGGGGAAGAGACAGTCTGAGTATCACCAGCATATATGTGGTCAGAGAACCTGGAAATTGCTTTCTCCCAGCAAGAATAGAAAGGTAATGGACCAATTCCACCAAGTACTGGACACTTGCTAATCTCTCTTAATACTCAAGTAAGGATTAAAGCAATTTTATTCTATATAAACACCAATGGTGGTTTTGCCAGTCAGCAATACACAATATGGGTTTTAAAACAAACCCCAGCACAAGTGCAAAACGACCACAAAAATAGACCATATCTAAATTATTAGGCAATATAAATAGGGAATCAATCTTTTGATAGCCCCAACTATTCAAAAAAACTAATAATCTACTTGGATGGAGTGATGCCCTCTCTGAGGTAGTGGAGATGGATTGCTCAGCGCACCAAGATACTACTAACAAGGAACTGGAAAGGAAGAATGTATATCACTCTTGAGTTGCAAGAACCAGGCAGAGCAGCTGCCTCTCAGCAACAGGATACACGGAGAGGCTCATTCTGGATATGAGCATGGGCCCAGGTCACCCTGGGCATGCCATGCGCCAACAAAAAATGGTCTTACTTGGTGCCACACAGCCCTAAAGCATCAAGGTCACAACTGCTATCTATTTATACATTGTGTTTGGACGGAGGTAGGGGACTATGCCTACATGGGTGCCATTTACCTTCCTAGGACCAAACCAAGTCATGGAGCTGGGGGATTTGCCTAGCTGGCACTGTGGTATACCAGGGATGTTAAGGACAGCTACCAGTATTATTTGTGCCTCACCAGCACATATAGGTAGAGAGAAAGGACATTACTTCTGATGTGGTCTCAGATCTCAGAATTCTTCATAGGCTATAGCAACTTATTTATCCCAAGGGATAAATCAAGCTTAGAGGCAAGGTAGGCAATTTTAGAGAACATGGACTTTGGTTCATAGTTCTCAAGGGGTAACCAGTGCTGGGCTACATTATTCAGTGGGTGCGGATGACATCCCATGATCAGACAAGAGAAAGGGTGGGCTTAAAGAATCATGATAATTATTGATTAGAGGTGTCCTTCTCCTTTGGGACTGCCCGAGGGGTCCCATCAGTTATCTGATGTGGAAAGAGTGTCTTGTGTTGATTAGTATTTCAATGGGTTTCGTTTGTAAGTAGTGCAATGTAATGTGTAAGGTAGATTGTGATGATGGGGAGGGTCGAATGTGATGATTTAGAGGGAGAGAACCTTGGATTCAGTTGGTGTTGATCTCCTGGGCCCTTCAAACCTACTTGTAGTCTGCGCTTGCTTCAATAAAACCATTTATTTAGAAAATTATATCTGTTAGACCTCGCACCATTGGCGTGGTTTCCCCCTATATTTTTGCCTCTACCTCCTGTATTTTTGATGCTGTGCTGGATTTCGTTTTTGCTGGTTTAGATGCTTTGGGCACTTTGCCACTGCTGTTCAGCATCAAAGTGCAAGTGCTCCCTGTGTAAATTGTTGTTATGATTGGTTATCCATGATTGGCATATTTGTGTCACCAAGAAATCCCTAGTAAAGTGCACTGAGTGTGCCAATGCTGGTGATAACACATGCTACTAGTGGGCCTGCAGCACTGATTTGCCACCCACATGAGTAGCCCTAAAATAGTGTCTCAGGCCTGCCACCGCAGTGCCTGTGTGCAGTCTGTGAACTGCAATGACCTCCTGGTCAGTGTCCCCACTGGCCAGGCCTAACCCTTCCCTTTCTGTACTCATTGGCCACCCGCTATGGAAGGCCCAAGGTACCCCCTTGGTCAGGGTGCAGTGTATGTGAAAGGTAGAGCATGTACTTGTGCAGGTGACATGCTCTGGTAATGAATTACAGCCATTTTCGTTTTTCACTATTGTAAGGCTATCTTTCCCCATAGGCTATCATGGGGAATGCTGGCTACAGAGGCTACCAGCATATCTTCCCATAGGAGCAAGGTAGGACATACAAGTCTGGTATCCCTGAACTCAGAATTTCATAACACATCTTTTAGGAAATGTTGTTTTTAAATCCTGTGTTCGAGAACAGCACTTTTAGAAAGTTGCTGTTCTCTTGTCTGACCTTTCTGTGTGCCTTGGCCTGTTTGTGAATTGACTGTCTGGTTTAAGAGTGACAGGAGCTGGGGAGCCCACAGGAGGCTGGCTGAGTCAGCCCTAGGCTGTGTGACTGCATCTGCATCTTGAGTGGTGGGAGGGGATAGCACCGGGACCTGAATAGGACTGTGCCTGCCCCCCACAGTGCTGGCTCCACCCCCTGTGGTGTGTCTGATGACTCTGCCCTGCACTGTGAAAGGAGAGAAGGAATCACGTCAACAAAGTGCTCCAGGGCTGTGCTCTCCCTCCACAATACTGGCTCCACCTCCTACTGGGCGGCTGACGACCCTGCCCCTCTCTCTGAAAGGAAAGGAGAGGCCAGGAAAACAAAGTGCTCAAGGAACACCCAGAACTGGTTCAGACCGGGCTCAGAGCCCTCCTACACAAAGGGATCAAAGACTTTTAGGGGTATAAGTACAGAACCCCTGACTACAGAAAATTAGATCATCCTGGAATCAAGAAGGAACCTCTGCAAGGAGAAAGCTGAAACTGAAGAAGGAAGACTGACCTGATGTTGCTCTGCTGGAATTAACTGCTGTTGCTTTGCTGCCAAGGAGAGGGGAAGGACTTTGCTTTGTGCTGTGTCTGCTGTCTTGAAGGAATCTCCAAGGGCCTGAGAAGAGCTGGCTCCCTGTTTTTGAAGTCCCAGGAACAAAAGGACTTCACCCCCAGCTTCCCTGAACTCTGCTGAGAGAGTGCTGTCCTTCCTGGAGTGCTTGGGCCAGTTGTGGTGCCTCTGGAAGTTGTACCTGTGTTGGGAAGCTGGAAACCAAGCTTTTAAAGACTTTCTGCAAGTTTCGTCGCATCGCTCGCTTGCGAAGCGCATCCCCAATAGTGCGAGGAAATTCCCGCTGCTACAAAGGTCGAGATCGTCGCAGCGCCTGTTGCCGTTGCCAGAGCCGTCGCATCCTTTGTTTGCCGGACACACCAGACTGGTGCAGGAAGATTACCATCGCTGCGAGTGTCTTCTCAGAGCCTGTCAACGCTGGGTGAGACAATGGTACCTACCTCTGCCAATTAGAGACCCCCAGTTCTAACATTGTTGGTCAGCGTTGGGATTTGAGCTTTTATTTGTACTAGACCCACAGTGATTGGTGTACATCACTAGTGAGTGCAGACCACTATGCCACTGCATACTATTGTTTTTTTTTTTTTTGGTGATCCTATTTTTGAGTAACTCTTCCAAGCATCATGTCTGTGAATGAGAAGGTACCCAGTGTGGAGGCAGAATTAGAGTTTTGCATTGAGGATTTGTATTCCTACAAAGTTACACAGCTTCAGCAATTCTGCCACAAGTTTGAGTGCCCCATAAAGAGCAACTGCAGGAAGGAGGAGTTGCAGAGAGGGGAGGCACAAGAGGGAAATGATACAAGTATAGGGAATAGTTTCCAAATCACAGATCTGCCTGTGAGCAGAGCAGGCTCAAGGCCTGGTAGCAACCATTCTAGTAGGGGCTTGACCCAAGAAGAGTTACAAGAGAATCAAAGAGTGAGAGAATATGACTTGGAAGTCATGAAGAGGAAAATGAAGCAATTGGAAGTAGAGAGGGCAGCGGAGGAGAGCGAAAATGCCCGTGCCCTGGAGGAAAAGAAATTGCTTTTGGCTCATTAATTGAACATGAGAGAACTGGATCTTAAAGCCAAGGAGGTGGATTCCAGTTCAAATGGTGGCAGCGCACAGCCAGTGCAGAGGGGTAAAGTATACGGTTGTATGACACTACAACGCGGGCTATTACCACGCATGCCATTACAACGCTGTTTTTACAACGCAAGTCGTTACAACGACTTGCGCTGTAAGCGCTGGATAGTGGAATAGTTTAATTTTCTATTCCAACTCCAGCCCACGTTACAGTAGGGAAGGTGTTGGAATAGAAAATTAAACTATTCCTTTTACAACAGCGACCTCCAGCGCAAGTCGTTGAAACGACTTGCGTTGTAATAGCAGCATAGTAATGGCAGTGTGTGATAATGCCCACTTTGTAAAGGCTGCTCACCAAAGTATACATCCCCAAGGATCTGGTCCAGAAATACCATAGGAGTGAGGATATTTATGCCTGGTTTACTTCTCATGAGATTGCATTGAGAATGAATGGTGTGCCTGAACAGCATTGGGGGGGGGGGGCCTGTGGAAACATTTTGAGGCCTCTGGGAAGAGTGCTCTAGAGCACTTAGAATTAGCAGGTGCCATTACCTACCCCAATATGAAGGAGGCCTTATGTCTCAGGTATGGACTTACACCAGAGCAGTACAGACTGCAGTTTAGAAACTCCAAGAAGAGAGAGTCTGAGACTTGGATGGAGTGTGTGAATTTGTACTGGAAGGATGGATGAAGGGCAGCAAAGTAACTGATTACAAGGGGTTGTTGCATTTAATTAGTTGGGAGCACTTGAGTAGTCTTTGTGTTCCAGAGCTGCACCAGCATCTTTTAGACCGCAAGCTGACAGACCCCATTGAACTTGCTAAGGAGGCGGACCGCTGGACCAGTACAAGGGTCCATAGAGGAATTGTGGGTACCACAGCCAAAGGTGTGCAGGGTCCCCAGCAGAAGAGTGGAGGGGGCAAGGGTAACCAAAAGGAGTTCTCGCAAGTGCCCCAAAATAGTTCCCAGGGAAAGGAATCCCAACCCCCCAGACCTAGACAGCCATGGCCCTCTAGGGGCAGGCGGGACAATAGAGATAACAGAGACAACCGGGACAACAGGGGTCCCCCTACCTGCTATCACTGCAATGAGGTGGGCCACCTTGCTCCTAAATGTCCCAAGAAGAATCCAGCACCCACTGGTGCTCCAGCCCCAGAGTTAGCAAGTGTAGCTTTGGGAGGGGATTTGATTTCCAGTGGGGAGGAGGGTTTAGCAGTTATGACACTTGTCTCTTTAGGAGACCAAGAGATGGTCCAGGAAACCTTACTGCCCCCTAACACTAAGAAATACGGGCAGAAGGTGACCATCAATGGGAGAGAGATAGAGGCTCTGAGAGACACAGGAGCCAGCGTGACATCCATGAGTTGTCAGTGGGTGTCTGAAGAGCAGGTCATTCCTGATGTGCTCCGCCCTGTAGTGGCAGCTGACAGCTCAGTGCGTCTCTGCAAGTTGGCGCGTGTTCCCTTTGAATGGGGAGGGGTCACTGGTCTCTTGGAAGTTGTTGTCAGTGATGCCTTGCCTGTAGACTGTCTGCTAGGTAATGACCTGGAGAGTTCTCCATGGAAGGATGTGGAACACAGAACTCATTTGGAGATGTTGGGTTTGCCTGCATGGATCTGTGTGACCACGCGTGCTATGGCATCCAGTAGGGGTGATTCAGCAGAACTGGAGCCTGAAACAGTGGCCCAGAGACCTGCCAGGGGAGGAAAGGGCAGCGGGCGCGGAAAACCAGCCCCAGCTGTTCCCATGGTCCAGGAAGAAGCAGAACCTGAGGGGGATGCCCTGGAAACTACAGGGGAACAGGTGGCCGAACTGGGCGACCTGCCTGAGCTGGGCCATTGGCAGCAAGAAGTGGGCCCTCCAGGGAGGAATTCTGTAAGGAACAGAAAGAGTGCCCTTCTCTCTTTGGTGTGCAGCAACAGGCTGCAGACCAGGCAGCAGGTAGATCGTCCAGAGATCACTACATCTACTGGGAAGATGATTTGTTATATAGAGAGCCTAAGTTTGCTGAGCCCGGTGCAGCCCGTGTGCTGGTGGTACCCGTGCGCTTCAGGAACTTCCTAATGGGTCTGGCTCATGACGTTCCTCTCGCAGGACAACTGGGGCAAGACAAGACCCACCACAGGCTTGTCACCCACTTCTACTGGCCCCAGATTAAGAAGCACTTTGGTGCCTTTTGCAGATCTTGCCAAATCTGTCATGCCAGTGGCAAGACTGGAGTGAAGTGCAAGGCACCCCTCCAACCCTTTCCTGTGGTGAGCACCCCTTTCGAGCGGGTGGGCATCGACATCGTGGGGCCCCTGGACTCCAAGACAGCCTTAGGCAACAGGTTCATCCTGGTCTTGGTGGACAATGCCACCCGGAAGCAGTCCCTCTCAGGACAATCACAGCACCCGTGGTGGGCCGTGCATTGATGGGGATCTTTTCCCGAGTGGAGTTCCCTAGAGAGGTGGTCTCCGATCGCGGTACCAACTTCATCTCTAGGGACATGAAGTCTCTGTGGGAGGAGTGTGGGGTAACTTATAAGTTCACCACTCCTTACCACCCTCAAGGAAATGGGTTGGTTGAAAGGTTCAACCGCACCCTGAAAGGTATGATTATGGGCCTAGCAGAGCCCATGAGACGGAAGTGGGACGTCTTGTTACCATGCCTGTTGTTTGCCTACCGGGAGGTGCCTCTGAAGTCCTTAGGGTTCAGTCCCTTTGAACTCCTGTATGGCCACCTTGTTAGAGGACCTCTCACACTGGTGAAGGAGGGGTGGGAGAAATCCCGTGGGAAAACCCCCCAGGATGTGTTCAGCTATATGCTGGACATCCGCAACCAGACACAAGGCTTCAGGAAGCTCACTCAGGAGAACCTGGCAGCTAGCCAGGAAGAAATGAAAAGATGGTACGATCAGAATACCACTCTGGTTGAATTTCAAACTGGGCAGAAAGTGTGGGTGATGGCGCCAGTGGAGCCTTGTGCACTCCAAGACAAGTGGACTGGACCATATGAGGTGGTGGAGCGCAAGAGCTAAGTTAACTACCTGGTTAACCTGAAGACTCCCAGGCAGCCCCTGAGAGTCTTGCATGTGAACCGCCTCAAACCCCACTTTGAGAGGTCTGAAGTGACAATGCTCATGGCTACAGACTGGAGGGGAAGAGGATATTGATCCTCTCCCTGACCTCCTGGCAGCTAAGGAGCAAGACGGGTCAGTGGATGGTGTGGTCCTCTCGCCCACCCTGACCCCAGAGCAGCAGAGGGACTGTCGCCAGGTGTTGGGTCAGTTTTCCTCCCTGTTCTCCCTGACCTCAGGTGTCACCAATTGGTGCGTCTATGATGTGGACACTGGAGATAGTCTACCTGTGAAACAGAAATTTTACGGGGTAGCTGACAAGGTCAGGGCCAGCATCAAGGAAGAGGTTTCCAAGATGTTGGCGCTGGGGGTAATTGAGCCCTCCAGCAGCCCCTGGGATAGCCCAGTGGTCTTAGTCCCAAAAGCTGCTGCACCAGGTGCCACTCTAAAACTCTGGTTTTGTGTGGACTACTGTGGGCTCAATGCGGTCACCAAGACTGACGCACACCCCATCCCCAGAGCTGATAAGCTTGTGGATTGGTTCGGAGCTGCCCGGTAGCTCAGTATGTTTGATTTAACTTCTGGGTACTAGCAGATTGCCTTAACTGATGGGACCAAAGAGAGGTCTGCATTCTCAACGCCAGAGGGGCACTTCCAGTTCCGAGTCATGCCCTTTGGGTTGAAGAATGCCCCCACCACCTTTCAGAGACTGGTCAACCAGGTACTGACCGGGCTGGAGCAATTCAGCACCGCATACCTGGATGACATTGCTGTGTTCAGCTCTATGTGGGAGGAACATTTGCAACACCTTTGTGAAGTGTTGAAGGCTCTGCAAAGGGCAGGCCTCACTATCAAGGGCAGCAAGTGCCAGATAGGGCAGGGATCTGTGGTGTACTTGGGACACCAGGTAGGGAGCGGCCAGGTGGCACCCCTACAGGCAAAGATTGATACCATTCTGGCTTGGGAGCCCCCCAAGACCCAGACAGAGGTAAGAGCCTTCTTAGGACTCACCGGGTATTACCGACAGTTTGACAAGGGTTATGGCACCATCGTTGCCCCCTTGACAGAGCTGACTTCTAGAAACCAGCCCAGAAAAGTGAATTGGACGAAAGCCTGCCCAACTGCTTTTGATGCCCTGAAGACTGCCATGGGCACAGCACTAGTGCTCAAGGCACCTGACTTCTCCAGTGAGTTCATAGTGCAGACAGACGCTTCAGAGCATGGTGTGGGAGCCGTACTCTCACAGATGACTGACGAGGGCTGGGACCAACCTGTAGCTTTCATTAGCCGGAGGCTACTCCCCAGGGAACAGAGGTTGAGTGCGATTGAAAGGGAAGCTTTTGCTGTGGTCTGGGCTCTGAAGAAGCTGAGGCCCTACCTGTTTGGGACTCACTTCCGTGTTCAGACAGACCAGAGGCCCCTCAGATGGTTGATGCAGATGAGGGGTGAGAACCCAAAACTGGTGAGGTGGCCCATCTCCCTACAGGGAATGGACTTCACGGTGGAACACCGCCCTGGCACAAAGCAGGTTTAACAGGCGGAGGAATTTTGTAGGTTTTTCAGACAGTTCAGCTGATTCCTCAGGTAATTCTGATCAATGTGACAGTCCAGGCCCCTCAAACAGGAATTTTTTATCGAGAGGCCAAGGGCAACCAGAACCACCCGGGAAGGGCAGAGGCAAACAACCACAGAGATGGCCGAACCCCCCAGGCGAACGCTCCACCCGTCGTCAACATTACCAATGGTAATTGAACACGACTTGGATCATGAAACTGCCCAAAATAATATCACACTTCTCCCTATCTTTAATCTTACCAAACATACGCTATCATCAAGTGAAATGTCCCTGCTCAGCAAGGGTCTCATTTGTCCCAACGGTCCGCCCTAACTTTCTAGATGCTCAGACTGAACTCCTTAGGTTTTTCAGGAAAGTTAGGCTACATAGCTACTTCATCCTGAACCCTAGCCCTCAAAAATATGCTAATACCCCATTTAAACCTCCATCCAAATTCTCACCTACTAGCGCCATGGTTCCTTCTGAAATTCTCACATTTGAGAAATTAGTCTTGAATGACCTGGCTTCGTTAGAAAATAAAAGATCTTTCATCCCCTACAATATCTTGATTCAAGAGAAAGACGCTCTTTCTACCCTCAAAAACAATCAATCATTAGTGATCAAACCGGCCGATAAAGGCGGAGGGATTGTAATTCAAGAAATTGGGCAATACAAAAATGAAATTCTGCGCCAACTGTCAATTCAAGAACACTACTGTAAATTGCCCCGAAATCCGACTGCTGAAATTCAGAAATTAATATCTGAAGTGACCAACGAAGGCCTAGAAGCAGGCTTTCTATCAAAAAAGGAATTTGAGTTCCTCAATGTCAAAGCGCCAAGGACTCCGGTCATATATTGCCTCCCTAAGATCCATAAAAACCCTGAACGACCCCCAGGACGCCCCATAGTGTCCGGGTGTGGATCTATTCTAGAACCTCTGGGACACTATATCGATCATTTCATCAAACCTTTTGTCCCCACTACCACATGCTATATTAGAGACACTATGTCTATGATTAACTTCATTGAAGAATACCCCTTTGATCCCACATCCAGCACTATGTGCACGCTGGATGTGGAATCATTATACACTAATATACCCCAATTTGAGTCCCTCCGAGTGATTGAAACTGTTTTAGACAGACGTCCTCGGCCTCATAATGTCCCATCTGTTTTCATCCTGCAACTGCTAGAGATTTGCTTAACCAAAAAAAGTTTCTTTTTGAAGGACAATTTTATGGGCAAGTCCGTGGTACATCCATGGGGGCTATTTTTGCCCCCAACTTGGCCATACTGTATATGGACCACCTTGAAAACCTTACCATTCTAGATGCATAAAACCCTTTCCACAGTGGCATTGCCCTGTGGAAAAGGTACATTGATGACATCTTTATGATATGGACAGATTCTGAAGACTTACTCAACCAATTCCTACACTGGCTAAATAACAACAGTGGGGGCCTGAAATACACCCTAAACACTAGCAAAGAATCCCTGCCCTTCCTTGACATTGAGATTAAACACTGTGAGGGACAATTAATCACAAGCCTTCACTGAAAGCCAACTGAAAGAAACACGTTACTAAATTATAGTAGTCACCATCCTCGTGCCCTAAGAGACTCTCTACCCTATTCGCAGTTTCTACGTATCCGCAGAAATTGCTATTTCAAACAAGACTACTTTGCAGAGGCAAGGACACTGAGCCAAAAACTAAGACAACGAGGTTATCCACGCAAATTGGTACGCCGCTCCCTTAAAAGAGCATGGTACTGTCCCAGAGAGACATTGCTAGAACCACGCATAAAAAACAACTCAGAAAGAATTACATGTGTCACAACGTTCTCACCTGCATCCAATGCAATTAGGAAGAGTGTTGTAAAACACTGGCCGGTACTTAATGCAGGGATCCTTAACTTAGAACGACCAATGTTCGCCTTCAAAAGAGCGAAAAATATCAGGGATCACCTAGTAAGAGCATCACTTCCTCAGCCTGACATAAGAACCACACTAGATGATATGTGGGGCTTACCGGCCCTCAAGGGCCATGCCAAGTGTGGGCAGTGCGTCTCCTGTAACTCTACCATTGAGGGCAAGACCTTCTCCTACGGAACAATCAAATATGACAGACAGTACTTCACAAACTGTAATTCCAACAATGTGATTTATGCGATTGTTTGTCCATGTATGTTATTATATATAGGACAAACAAGTCAGAAGGTCAAGCTACGAATAGGTCAACACAGGAGCAGAATCCGATGCCAAACAGCCAATGCGCCCCTTGTGGAACACTTCAAAGAAATGAGACACACGGAAGAGGACTTCACTTGGACAGTCATAACACAGATCAAAGCCCCCCCACGAGGAGCAGACATTTCTCAGATCCTAAACAAAGAGGAGTTGCATTGGATCCTGAAGACAGACAGTATAAGGAAAGGGCTCAACAGGATTGAAGACTGGACTTCTTTACTATAACCTGCTTCCTTGTTGAAATTTATCGAATTGTTATAAATGTCCCTGAATATGTTTTTTAGAAAAAGCATGTATGAATCACCACATGTCACAAGAGCACTTTTGTTCACGTTTTTAAAAAAAAATCTCCAAATATCTTTTTCACCACTCCAAGATGTCCGCCCGTTCACGGACTTATTAGTCCCTTCTCTATCTCTGATACCTCCTAAACCCAGTCCCTCCCTCAACCGGCTAGCGATCACCGCCAGAACCCCATTCGGCCCGCCATCGAGCAGGACCTGCTACAGTAAGTGACTCCAGATACCTGAGCCCCTCTCACTTTTACCTTGCAATACACCCCACTCCGACCCCGCGTTAATCACGCCTCTTGCCTTCCCAGCAATCCAATTTTGGAAGCCCGGCAGCACCGCGTTCCAGATCTAGTCATCCGAGATATCAAGTAAGCCTCATTCTATTTTTATGGATATCCGCCAATTTTGGAATGTCGTTTTGCTAACTACCCCTCCCTTTACTCCTTAGTTTCAAGTTAACTCCCCGTGCTGGCCGACCTTAAGTGAGTATTTTGGCCGCACTATTTATGAGCTCGGGTCACTTTAAATGAAATGGCTTAAGTAATGCTATCTATTTTCC
This sequence comes from Lissotriton helveticus, assembly GCF_964261635.1. Lineage (NCBI taxonomy): Eukaryota > Metazoa > Chordata > Amphibia > Caudata > Salamandridae > Lissotriton > Lissotriton helveticus. The sequence continues at coordinate 508,858,955 of NC_136065.1, read as the reverse complement.
CGGATATTTAGATGCCTTGTGAAACTCCCGCGGCCCTTCACGATTAATCCAAATCAACCCACTGCTGGAATACGGCTAAGGTATTCAGCTCTACCAGGGATGACCTGGTCGACCGAGGTAGCCCCCCCCTCTCAACCTCCTTCTACCCTGTTCGCTGCGCCGGTTCAATTTTCACTGCGCCGTTCACTTGAAAATAATTTTTTATGTCTTTATTCTAAAGATGTCACGGTTTTATGCATAGCTCCACCCGCGAGCACGAAATTTTCAAGAAATACCGATGAATACAAATAACTCGGAAAAACATGCATGCATGCGCCCTCACGAAAGTCTTCAATATCTAACGCTACAAACCACGGAAAACACCCCTAGTGGCTCTAATAGAGGCAACCGGTCTATATGATTTTTTAATCAACCAGCATCACTCGCACTCTTGTGTAGAAGGCTCAACACGGAAACTTTTTAAGGTGCACGCATGCTACTATTGACACAACTGTCACCATTTTTTTTTAAAATAATCATGTCACTTCTAAACTTTTGACATTAGCACCAAACTATATATTAAGTCATGCCTAGCGTTCTAATGGAAATTCTTCTGTTTATGTTTTTTCCTTTTTCTCCCCTTATATTTATGTGAATCGCAAAAGTGGTTATGTAACATGTGCAAATTAATCTTAAGACAAACATGACTTAAATAGCTTTGTCCTGAAGATGATGCATGTATCTTTGAATTGCATCGAAACGTCGTCGACTTTAAAAGCACCATATGTTGTTATGAATTTACAGTAATGTCGCCAACAATGGGTTGCTAGAAATGAATCTGAGTCTGTGATACTGAGTAATAGTGCAGACCGCCTTGTGCGCTTTCCACATGAATTCTTGTCACTTGTTTTGTCTTGCTTTCTGTGGGTTACAGGTCGTGCCCACTTTTGTATTAATGTGAAAAAATGAACTACCACAAAAAATCTAATTAATAAATTCCTGTCCGGCTGGACAGAGGTTATATACTATTCAGTATATCTCTATTCTTCCCATGATCCTAAATAACTAGGGTCCCCTGTCTTGTACAACAACTGGCACAAAGCAGCGCCAATTCTGATGGTCTGTCCAGGTTTTTCCACCTTAGTGAAGAGAACTCCCAAGAGGGTGGGTAGTTCTCCCCACTTTCAGATGGAGGGGACACGTGTTAAGACCTGGCTTCTTTGGCGTGGTTCCCCCCTATATTTTTGCATCTACCTCCTGTATTTTTGATGCTGTGCTGGATTTCGTTTTTGCTGCTTTAGATGCTTTGGGCACTTTGCCACTGCTGTTCAGTGTCAAAGTGCAAGTGCTCCCTGTGTAAATTGTTATTATGATTGGTTATCCATTATTGGCATATTTGTGTCACCAAGAAGTCCCCAGTAAAGTGCACTGAGTGTGCCAGTGCTAGTGATAACAAAAGCTACTAGTGGGCCTGTAGCACTGATTGTGCCACCCACATCAGTAGCCCTAAAATGGTGTCTCAGGCCTGCCACCGCAGTGCCTGTGTGCAGTCTGTGAACTGTCATGTCCTCCTGGTCAGTGTCCCCACTGGCCAGGCCTAACCCTTCCCTTTCTGTTCACATTGGCCACCCCTATGGAAGGCCCAAGGTACCGCCTTGGTCAGGGTGCAGTTGTATGTGAAAGGTAGAGCATGTACTTGTGCAGGTGACATGCTCTGGTAGTGAATTACAGCCATTTTCGTTTTTCACTATTGTAAGGCTATCTTGCCCCATAGGCTATCATGGGGAATGCTGGCTACAGAGGCTACCAGCATATCTTCCCATAGGAGCAAGGTAGGACATAAAAGTCTGGTATCCCTGAACTCAGAATTTCATAACACATCTTTTAGGAAAGGTTGTTTTTAAATCCTGTGTTTGAGAACAGCACTTTTACTTTTAGAAAGGTGCTGTTCTCGTCTGACCTTTCTGTGTGCCTTGGCCTGTTTGTGAATTGACTGTCTGGTTTGAGAGTGACAGGGGCTGGGGAGCACCCAGGAGGCTGGCTGAGTCAGCCCTAGGCTGAGTGACTGCACCTGCATCTTGAGTGGTGGGAGGGAATAGCACCGGGTTCTGAATAGGACTGTGCCTGCCCCCCACAGTGCTGGCTCCGCCCCCTGTGGTGCGTGTGATGGCTCTGCCCTGCACTGTGAAAGGAGAGAAGGAATCATGTCAACAAAGTGCTCCAGGGCTGTGCTCTCCCTCCACAATGCTGGCTCCACCTCCTACTGGGCGGCTGACAACCCTGCTCCTCTCTCTGAAAGGAAAGGAGAGGCCAGGAAAACAAAGTGCTCAAGGAACACCCAGATCTGGTTCAGACCGGGCTCAGAGCCCTCCTGCACAAAGGGATAAAAGACTTTTAGGGGTATAAGTACAGGACCCCTGACTACATAAAATTAGATCACCCTGGAAAAAAGAAGGAACCTCTGCCAAGGAGAAAGCTGAAACTGAAGAAGGAAGACTGTCCTGCTGTTGCTCTGCTGGACTGACCTGCTGTTGCTTTGCTGCCAAGGAGAGTGGAAGGACTTTGCTTTGTGCTGTGTCCCCTGTCTTGAAGGAATCTCCAAGGGCCCGAGAAGAGCTGGCTCCCTGTTTTTGAAGTCCCAGGAACAAAATGACTTCACCACCAGCTTCCCTGAACTCTGCTGAGAGAGTTCTGTCCTTCCTAGAGTGCTTGGGCCAGTTGCGGTGCCTCTGAAAGTTGTACCTGTGTTGGGAAGCTGGAAACCAAGCTTTTAAAGACTTTCTGCAAGTTTTGTCGCATCGCTCGCTTGCGGAGCGCATCCCCGATAGTGCGAGGAAATTCCCGCTGCTACGAAGGTCTAGATCGTCGCAGCGCCTGTTGTTGCCAGAGCCATCGCATCTTTCGTTAGCGGGTCGCACCAGACTGGTGCGGGAAGATTACCATTGCTCCGAGTGTCGTCGCAGAGCCTGTCAACGCTGGGTGAGATCGTCGCACCGCTTGCTTGTGGACCGCATCACGTCGCTGCGAGTGGCGTCGCAGAAGCCACCGCATCGAGGAGCTGTGAGAGAGATATCACCGCTGGTCCGTGCATCATCGCCCCTGAGATCGTCGCAACTCCAAAGATCATCGCATCGTGCCTTTGCGAGGGCAAACTTCCTTTCGGAACCTACGCACCGGAATCCATACAAGCCCGCCTTCCTCCCCATACAGACTGGATTCGTCGCAACACGCCCGCTGCTGCAGCGGGGTTGTCGCATCGCCTCCCCAGGGTCTCAGGAGCAACGCATCGCTTGTTTTCCACCGCACCAGCTTCTGCTTTGGGACTTTGTCGCTCTTAAAAGGTACTGTTGGCAAAACGTGACTCAACTGTGAACTTTTCACGCAACTGTGGATTATTTTTATCGCAACCTTAAGAACTCTTTCGCAACCATATTCTTGAACTGTGTATGTTGGATTTTTGTTGTTTTGGTCTTGTGTAGTTTAGATTAAATACCTTTATTTTTCTAAACTGTTGTGGAGTCAGTTTGTGGTGTTTTCACTGTATTACTGTACGTGTTGGTACAAATACTTTACACATTGCTTTTGGATAAGCCTGACTGCTTGTGAGAAGCTACCAAGGGGGTGAGCAGAGGTTATCTAAAGAGTGTTTCCTCCTTACCCTGACTAGAAGCAAGGGTCCCTATTTGGACAGTGGTACCTACCTCTGCCAACTAAAGACCCCCAGTTCTAACAATATCAATGGCTGGATCATATGTCTTCACATGCCTCAACAACAGTCAGCAGTGAGACAAAAGCCACCGCTCTCCTGCTAGTAACGTCCCTGACCAATCTTGGGACATATACCACTCTGCCTACATTTTCATTCATTGCTGTATGTGGGGCTCCAAACACAATGCAGCTTCAGCGCTGACTGTTGAAGACTATAAGGGCATTCAGGGCCTCATTAAAAGTAACATAGCGCGGTGCCGCAAATTATTTTTCTGCACCACGCTGCGTTAGTTTCGAGGCACAGGGATGGGGCATATTTTAAGCAACATGTTGCATCTCTGTGCCTTTCCCTGCGCTGATGCACAAACTGCTGCCATGCGCTGGCGCAGGCACCCTTGCAAGTATGCCTGTATCGTGGGGAGAATGTTTTGGGGCACCTTCCTGCACAAAAACAATCCCTTGAGGTGATTTCCTCTTCCAATGCATGCTGTAGAATGCAGCACGCATTGAAAGAGGAAAAAACTAGGAGAAATGGAAACATTTCTCCTAGTTGTGCCTCGCTACGCCACCCCTGGATTTGTCCTAGTATCCTGACGCATTTCCAGGTTTACAATTGCTCGTAAATCTGTAAATGCATTAGTGAATATGGGTGTTATGTGGGAACACCCACAGCGACACCCATGTCACGCCCCTAACACGCAGTGAATTACGTGAAATGGGGCAAAATTTACAAGCACAAGTAAAGCCATGCAGGGTGGCTTTATGTGTGTTCGTAAATTTCATGCAGCAGATTGTGCTGTCGGTGCGTCACGCAGCGTGACGCAATGACGGCGCTAGGGGCTCATAAATAGGCCCCTCCGATTTTTCAATGAGACCATATCGCATGCCATGGAGGGATGACTATTGTGGGTAATCGACCATCCACGGAGGAAGGGGGCAAAAGAAGAGGAGGACTTTGATACTTGCACTCTTCGGTCTGTAGGACTTCTTAGAGGGACACCAATACTATAAAGGAATTGTTGTATGGGACTGTTATTCGCTGTGCCAATTTTTCACGCCGCTCCAGTGTTTACCATCTCCAGCTGTAACATGTTCTGTCTGCTCAGCCCAACAGAGCCAATTGTGCCTGGAAGGGGAAATGTGCCTGGAACGGTGTCGTTTTCCATCACCTTTGCACCTTACTCTGAAGCCAACTTGTTCTCTCTGCATCACTTCTGCACTGGACCACGAGTTCCTGCACCACACCATGCCAGCAATCACTCCAACAGCTCTATTATTTAGGATACAACACTTAAATAGAACTCCTTAATAAGTAAATAACTAGTGCACTCAGAGGGTGGGAGTTTGGGAATCATTTCCAGGAGCTGTAGGTCATTTTATGTTGATACATTATGGTATGTTAAGCTGGCCCAGTTCCTGGATGTCAAGACAGGCATACAGTTTAACATAAGTAAAGCTTCTATACAGCTTATTATGTGAACATTCCAAGTGTAACATTGACTGCAGTTTTCTCTGTACCTTTGTCACTTATGCATTGTGCCAGGTGCTTAAGTCATTGTTATCATTCCTTCTTGCACTTCACTTACTGAACTGCCACCCACTCAATCTACAATTTCACTTTTTGGCCTGTCTATACCTAACCTACAGTGAGGATCTCTGGTAAGCCAAACTCGTGTGGAAGCATCCTGTTACATCTACTCTACTCCACTCCAGCAATAAACATGAGGGGACACAGACTCCCAGGCCAACCACACTTGGGTCAGGTCAGTCATGGCGAACTCTCTTACAATGTACCAGGTCACTTCACATCACCAGCCGCCCCCGCTTCACATGCATATGCATTGTATAAGGCTTTCAGAAAGTTGACTGTACACTCAGTGCCCATTTCATTGCCTAAAATAAATAGACTGATCCGAGGTTGTAATGTGTATATTGGCTCAGTTGTGACAGGTCATCAATAAGGCACACCTATGAAGCATAATGTTCTCTTTGAACATTCTTTGGTGGCACGCCTTTTCAATAGCCTTAATGTAAAGGGACAGTGCTTCTATGACATAAGACACATTGTTCTAATAACCTTAATGGAACAGTCAACAAATCCTGCCCGAAAAACTGGAAGAGGGCATAACGTTCTAAAAATATATATACATTTTGCTGCTAGTAATGCACACAATAAATCCATGCTTTAAATAAACTGGGAGAAGGCAAATGAGTTTAAAAGTCCGTTATTGTTCTACTAAGGAATGCACCCAAAATTGGCTGCTTATCTCAAAACTCAGATTTATTGGTGTTTCATCTTTGTTTACGGCAGGTCTGAAAACAATCAGCCGAAGGAGAAAGTATTACTTATTGCTGTGATGCCTTTGATTGCTCAAGTATGGATTTTCCAAGCTTGATGGAAAGTCCTGATGTTATTAAAAGTGGTAGGTATTGTGTCTTTCTTTCCTTTAATTTCAAACAGTTTCCAGAAGCAATAGCAACAAACCAAACATCCTAGTATGCTTGGGTGTTGAACAATTGAACAACCAATCTTATAATATGGGAACTGGCTGGGGAACAAAAGTCTTCTTTCTTGATGAAAAGTAGTTAGTTGAAAAGATGAATACCAACCAATCAGAAAACCCGTAAAGGCATCCCAGCCCAGGTATAGTCACTCACATCCCAGATAAAAGTATTGTCTTCACACTCAATAACATAAAGGCATTGGTGTAGACGGGATTACAAGTAAATACAAAGCACCTCATAACAACGTTGGGAAAGGGATGGTATAAGAATCTAAAAGAACATTGTAAGACACAGGGGAAGCCAAATACTTGCTTTCAAGTTTTTAACATAGATTTATTAGCACTATTATACTTGTTTAAAGTATATTAATCACACGTGTAGAGACAGGAGCCACTGGTTTGTAGTAAAACGTCTTAAATGTGGTCACTGACAACTAAGCAGCTTTAGGAATGTCTTATAAGGCCTAACCCAGACCAGTGTGCCATAGCGGCCATGACTCCTCTTGGTGAATGGTCTCCAAAGCAACAAAAAAAATATCCATAGCATCCAGATATATATCAAATGCTATCCATCTGACTTGCATGAGAGATGGAACTGGATCATGTGGTTTATGGAAAAAAAAAATAGAAGTTGATAAGAGGGCGCATTTTAAAGTTGACATTCTTGGTTCAGGTTGTTTTTTTATGCGGCAATATTGGGCTTTGTTATGGATGAGTGCGTTATGATGGTTCTATTGTGTTTTGTTTATTGATTTCTACTGTTTCCTTTTGTTTTCCTCATTTGTGTTCTGTTCTTGTATTGGGTTATTTTATGCTCTGTAAAAACTTTAGAGATGTTAACAAACTCTGCTGCATTTCCAGCACATTATTTTCAGGTTCCTTTGCCAATAACCCTTTACCAATGATTAAGGCGGCAAAATACTGCTGCTCTAGCTATTCAACTAAGACACATGTCACTCCATAACTGTATGTAGCAAACACCATGTCTCAAATTAGCTCCAGCTTTAAGTAGCGTCCATGCTCACTTTATGAAGTATTTTAAAGCACAATTACACCTACAGGTTTGGATGAGAAGGAAAAAAGGGTATTGACCAGATTTTATTCTTCTATGTATTTGAAAACGCACACCAGGAGATGAGAAATATATATGATTTAAATTGTAAGCTCGAACATAAGAAATCCTCTGAGGAGTGGTCGAGGGGCAAGATGGCGGTCGTCTGAGACCGCAGTGCGGGTCGCTCAGTGCTCTCAATCAGAGATTAACTTTACCCCCTAAAATGTGGTAGAACTTTGCAGCATGAATAATTACTGAGTGGATATCCAGTGCGATACCGGCAAAAAAAGACAAAAAGATGCAACCGGACTCGCTTTCAACCCATTAGGATCCGGTCTCAAAGCCTTTCTCTCTTTATGATGGTCCCGGACACCTCACCTACAGAAAAGCCCGCTCAAGTGAAAACTCGAGTCCCTGCACTCGCTACAGCAGTTGGGCTCACTATACTACAATATTTCTGCCAACTCAATAAAAGACACCGCGGCTGCTACGTACCTTACCTGCATTGCTCCGGAGATTTAGAGCCGGAGCTGGGCGGCTGCATTAAGGATATGGCGCCGAAGAACGCTGGGGCTGTGGCGGCTGCAGCGAAGACAAGGGCTGCAAAACACGCTCTCCGCAAGAATATGGAGGCAACCGTGAGGGGGTCCGCGGCGAGGAGCCCAGCTGTTGTGGGGGCCACAGACAAAACGCCTGGCAAGCCAACCGCAACTGCTGCTGCTCGGAAGGGCGCTCAGAATGCCCCATCGGTGGTTGAGCTTCTCCGAAAGGTTCCCGGAAAAAATCCCTTCCGAGTCACGATGCACAGAGTCAGCCAAGAGTTCAGCACACGCTCCAGACGCCGCCTACTGTTGCCAGATCGGCTGAAGACACCGAGACTGAAATCGACATACACGCGGGGGTGCTAACAGAAGGTGAGAGTGCCCGGGACAACACGCTGAACTGTGGAGACGCAGAGAATGCAGGCGGAATGGACAGCAAGGTAAAAAAAAGCACTGGCAACGACAAATGTACAGATTAGTGTAAACGGGCAGTCTGACTCAATGACACCACCCCTTTTAACTATGGAAACTAATCTGCCTAGCACTGCTCCCTCTCCCTCGGTTGTAGCTATTGGGATCCTTGAAGGCACTCCTGGGGGCATAGACGATATATTGGATGAACCCACAATGCAACCAGGACCAACAATACAACCTGTACTGCGGGAGGTGTCAGAGGAGGAGGGTGTAATACTGGTGCAATCTAATACGTCCTCCATGCCTATTATAAGTCCTGTTACTCTTCAAAACACAGCAAATGCATTCCCTCTAATCCCTGCTGAATCCGGGGCTAAAAGCCTGGAGCACCTAGACTCAGACCCAGTTGCAATTATCACCGTGGAGGCCCAAACCGATACTCGACCGGAAAATCAGGGCATTCCGCAGCTGGGCCAAAGGGCTATCCTCTCTGATGACTTATGTATTCAAAGCGATGATGATACAGAGAGGGATAAAGATAGGGATAAGGAAAGGGATAAGGACCCAAGCGACTTCTATTCTTTCTCGGATGAGCTGGGTTGGTCAACAGGTACAGGCACAGGCTCAGATTTAAATGACTCTAGCGATGATGAAACCAGTAACAAGGCTGTGAGAACTGCTCAAAAAGTTTTATTAAAACATAGAAGGAGCCAACATGATACAGCTGAGCTGACATGGGACTATGCATCCACAAGTAGTATACCGTCAGTAGCAACAGTAAACCTACATGGTCCAATCCAGCAGCCGGAATCAGGACACTCAATAGACAAGCCTGCCCCTACTATTGAGACTGTGCTACTAGCCATTGCGGCACATCGAGAAGAAACTTCTCACAATGGGCGGAAGGCGCAAGCCGAGCTACGGAAGGTCCAGGGAGTGGTCCGCAAGCTCTCAAGAAAAATGACCTCATTCAATGACCGTATGGCGGAGATGGAGACGAGAGTGGTTGTTAACGAATCGGAGATTGCTACAAATCGTGAACAGATCGACACTCATGAGAAAGGGCTATGTGACGTGATGTGGAAGCTCGAGGACATGGAGAACCGCTTACGTCGAAATAATCTGCGGGTTTTGGGTGTCCCCGAGGGAGTCGAGGGGGGCGATGCTCGTCCCTTTATAGTAAAACTATTACAAGACTCTTTACCTGAACTCTCTGCTTGGAATTGGGACCTTGAGGTGCAGCGAGCGCATCGAGTACCTCTTACCATGCAAAATACCCCAAAACCCGGTGCATATCCAAGAGCTATACTAGTATATTTCGGTAACTTTATATTGAGACAAGCAGTCTGGGAGAAAGCGAGGCCAGAGGCAAAAAAATCTAGTGGTCACATAACCTATTTCGTACGCCCTGATTTCTGTCATACCACAGTTAAGCGGAGGTGGCGCTTGCGCCAACTCATAAAACCTTTCCAGGATAAGAAACTTCAGGCGTACTTAAATAATCCTGCTAAGTTGAAAGTAATTAATGGTGATCAAACAAAGTTTTTTACCTCTGAGGTTCAGGCAAAAGAATATTTGGATAGTCTCACATGAGAAAGATAAAGTCAGGACAAAAGTATGTGTTATAGCTTTCTTTATTCTCTTTATTCTTTTCTCTTTATCTTAGGATTTTTTCACTTATGGGTCTGGGGGTTTTCTTTCTTGGATTGTTAAATATTAATTGAGAGCACTAAAGCGACAGTGCACGTACATCACTACAGACTCTAACGGAGTCTAAATGCCTTCCTTTTGGGAGGGTGGGGGAGGTCAAGGGTTAAGGGTCGGGGGAGGGGGCGGGGCGGGGGTGGGTAAAACATGGGGAAAATGCATAAAAATGGCAGTCATGAATGTAGAAGCAGAATCAGAAAAATAAGTCGTAGTACTAGTATTGTGTATAAAGGTTGGTCCAATGATAAAGTAGAGCAGGGATGGGGAAAAAAAAAAAACAGAGCAAAGTATGGCTAGGGTAAAAATTTGCTCCTGGAATGTGGCTGGCCTTAATGATAGGGCGAAAAGGGATCAAATGTGTGGAATAGTTACTCAAAATGCATTCGATATTATATGTCTCCAAGAGACTCATATCCCTTGGGCTGAAAGGAGTAGTTTCTGTCCTGTAACTCCAGTTCTGTAGTAGGGGTATCTCTGTTATAGTCATAATCTAGTGAATAGTCCCGCCCATGTGCGTGGACCCCGGAGCAATCAAAAATAATCTCTTACAGTGTCAAAAAATGCAGAAAATGCATAGACACTTAAGAGAGAATTTAAAGACAGATAATGCAGCCAAAAAGGCTACACTGTCCAGTACTTCAACTAGAAATTCCACCATAAAATCCACAAAACAGCAAAGCCTGTACAGATTTCCCTTGCTTAACAGCAAAATCCCTCAGGAATGATAGAGAGAAGAACCTGGACAGACAAGCCCCATAGGCTGCCATTATGTGGCTTAATTAGGATACTGTGCCTTTAAGGAACCTTCCAGAACCTTCTCTCAGTATCCCAGAATGCATAGCAGGTCCAACTTAGCCTCAGTTCTTTTTGAAGGCGCAGAAAACGCCAGACCTGTAGCATTATGATCATGAACAACACTCCACCGGGGAGGCGGGAGGGCGCTTATGACTATAACAGAGATACCCCTACTACAGAACTGGAGTAACAGGACAGAAACTACTCCTTCTGTAGTAGGGGATCTCTGTGTATAGTCATAATCTAGTGAATAGAATGGCAAGCCCATCCCCACACCAAGCGGCGGTGGAGAATAAAATAACGCCACTACTGTGCGAACAGATTCCGCAGCGAAGCCTGCCCAACCTGAGCGTCTGCCCTGGCATCAGTGTCCAGGCAGTAATGCTTAGCAAAGGTATGGACCGACTTCCAAGTGGCCGCCTTGCAGATCTCTGCAATGGGAACATTACGGAGCATAGCTGTCGTAGCAGCCTTGCCCCTGGTGGAATGAGCCTTAGGTTTGCCCCCTAAGGTCTTATTAGCTTTGCAGTAACACAACTGAATGCAGGACACAATCCACCTAGAGATGGACTGTTTAGAGGTAGCAAGACCCGTCCTGGCTGAGCCATAATTGATGAACAATTGGTCTGACCTACGAATATCTTTAGTCTTATCAAGATAAAACTTCAGCACCCTCCGCACATCCAGGGAATGTAAAGACCTTTCCGCCGGAGATGAAGGATTCTGAAAGAACGTAGGCAAAGTGATAGTCTGATTGATATGAAAATCAGAAACAACCTTGGGAAGAAACTTAGGGTGAGTACGCATAACAACTTTAGCATTATGAAATACAGTATAAGGTTCTTGGCAACACAATGCCTGAATCTCACTCACCCTGCGGGCCGATGTAATGGCCACGAGGAACGCCGCCTTCCAGGACAGGTGCTGCAACGAAGCCTTATGAATGGGTTCAAAAGGCTCCTTCATCAATCTGGACAGCACCACATTCAAGTCCCATGAAGGCGAAGGAAGCCTGACAGGAGGGAACACTTTCTTCAAGCCTTCCAAAAAATCTTTGATCACAGGGATCTGGAAAAAGGAAGTCTGTGAAGGGCCTTTCCTGTAGGCAGTCAAAGCAGCCAGATGAACCTTAATGGAATGGACATTAAGGCCCGACTGCGCCAGATGAAGCAGATATGGAAGGATGACATCTTCCTTGCATGACGTAGGGTCATAGTTCTTAGACTTGCACCAGATGCAAAACCTCTTCCACTTGTAAGCATAGGAAGTCCTAGTGGAAGGTCGCTTAGCCTCCTTCAGTATGCCCATACAATCCTCTGGGAGATTCAGATGGCCATATTGCACTATTTCAGGAGCCATGCCGCCAAACTCAAAGACGAGAGGTTGGGGTGCACCATCCGCCCCCCGAACTTCGTGAGAAGGTCCGGCCTGCACGGCAGCTTCATGTGAGGAAGGAGAGATCGGTGAAGCAGGTCCGTGAACCACCACTGTCTGGGCCATTCCGGGGCAATCAGAATCATTCTCGCCCTGGATTGAGACAGCTTGATGAGAACCGCCGGAATCAGGGGAATTGGTGGAAAAGCGTACAGAAAGCTGTTCGACCAGTTGATCCATAACGCGTTCCCCAGCGTCCCTGGCTGGTAGTACCTGGAGGCGAAGCCTTGGCATTTGCTGTTTTCGGCGGTGGCAAACAGATCTACGTCTGGAGTTCCCCACCTTGCGAAGACTTCTCCTAGTACTTCGTCGTTTATGACCCATTCGTGGTTTTCCTGCACGATTCTGCTCAGTTCGTCTGCCTGAACATTCTGCACACCTGGCAGATGGGTGGCCGTTATCGACAGTCCTCGAGCCAGAAGCCAGTGCCAGATCGCCTGCGCCTCCTGCGACAGAGTGCGCGATCTCGAGCCCCCCTGCTTGTTGAGGTAATACATCGTTGTCGTGTTGTCCGTCTGAACAAGCAGAGAGTTGGTCTGAAAGGACGGATGAAAGGCCTTCAGTGCCAAGTGAACAGCTCTCAGTTCCAGGAAATTGATGTGGTACGTGGACTCCGTCGGGGACCACGTCCCTTGAATTTGCAGGTCTCCGGAATGCGCCCCCCAACCTTGGAGAGACGCATCCGTCACGATGGTCTGTGTGGGAATGTCCTTGTGGAAGGGAACGCCTCTGAGGAGATTCTCCTTCGAGCACCACCACTTCAGAGACTGAAGAGCATGTAGAGACAGTCGTATCCTGTCGTCCCAAGAACCTCTCCTCTGGTCCCACTCATCCTCCAAGCACTCCTGCAGAGGTCTCATCTGTAGCCGTGCGTGAGGAGTGAGAAAGATGCAAGAGGCCATCGATCCCAGTAGAGAGGACACCGTCCTCACAGTCGTAGACGGAGTTTTCATGAGAGCCTGAGCCTTCCGAACGAGTGATAAACGTCGCTCTTCCGAAGGAGACACGCTTGCTGACAGCGTATTGATGGAGGCCCCCAAGTACTGGATGCACTGTACCGGAATCGGGACCGACTTGGACATGTTGATGTGCAACCCCAGCTTGTTCAAGAGAACGCACGTCTTCTGGAAGTGTGCTTGAGCTTCCGAGAAGGAGGAGGCTTTGATCAACCAATCGTCCAGGTACGGGTAGACAAACACCTTGTTCTTCCTCAGGTGTGCCGCTACCACTGCCATACATTTTGAGAATGTCCTGGGTGCAGACTTCAGTCCGAAGGGTAGCACCGTGTATTGATAATGATTGGTGCCGACTTGAAAGCGCAGAAATTTCCTGTGTTTGCATGCAATGGGCACGTGGAAGTATGCGTCCTGTAGATCTATGGCACACATCCAGTCTCCTCGTTGCAGCTGAGGGTAGATCTGATGCAACGACAGCATGCGAAACTTTTCTCTGCGAATCCACATGTTTGCCTGCCGCAAATCCAGAATGGGCCTGAACTCGTTTCTGTCCTTCTTGCGGACAAGAAAGAACCGAGAGTACAGACCTCTTCCTCTTTGAGACAGAGGTACGTCTTCGATCGCCCTTTTCCTTAGCAGAACGTCCGCCTCCGTCTGAAGCTCGCGCAGTTGATACTGCGAGCTGACGGGAGGAATCGATGGAGGAGGGCTGGTGAAACGTAGACTGTATCCATTGCAAACAATATTCAGCACCCACTTGTCCTGAGTAATTTTTCTCCACTCTGCCAGAAAAAATTGAACGCTTCCCCCCACCGGAGCGGGTAACGGACGAGGGGGAAGTAACAGCTCAGGGACGGGACCCGGCCGGGCCCTTGGTCGCGGTAGAGGACTGTTGACGACCTCTACCACCCTGTCGCTTCTGGAAGGGCCGCCTGTACTGCTGCTGCTGCTGCTGCTGTTGATGTTGTCCAGCAGACTGCCCCCTTCCACGACCCTGCGACCCAAACCGACGTTGGTACTGTCGGAAGGGTTTCTTTTCCTTGGGCTTCTCCAAGCCCACTGCCGTCAGGGTCTCCGCTTCGGCCTTCATCCTGGCCATCTCATCATCCGCGTGTTTCCCGAAGAGGGTATCTCCGGAAAACGGGAGATTCGCCACGCGTTGCTGTGCTTCCGGTTTCAATGACGTCAACCTGAGCCAAGCGTGGCGTCTCTGGTGAATCCCGTGGCAATATCCGTGCGCGGACAGCAATGATATGTCCGCTGCGGCGCTGATGGCCTGATTAGAGACCAGCATCCCCTCCTTGACGATCTCCACAAAGTCCTCCTTGCGGTCTCGAGGGACAAGGTCTGCGAACTGCTCCATCGAGTCCCACAGGGACCGGTCGTAACGTCCCAGCAAAGCCGAGTCACTGGCGGCCTTCATGGACGAGGCGGATGTCCCACACGCCTTACGACCAGCAGAATCGATCCAACGGCTCTCCTTGTCCGGAGGCACCGTGGACGCAGGGGAGGTGGCATGAAGCTTCCGTGCAGCAGTCACGATGACCGAATCCGGTACCGGGTCCTTCCTCAAGAAGGCTGGGTCTGAGTCCGGAGCCCTGTACTTTTTTAGGATCCTGGAAGGTACAGACTTCACCGTTGCCGGCGTCAGGAATAGCTGTTCGGCGGGCTCAAGGAGCCCCGGCACCAGAGGTAACAGGGGGCGAGACAAGTGCCTTTTGTGTAATGTCTCAAATATCACCGAGGTAGAAGCCGTAGGTGCTTCAACCTCAATGCCCAACTTCGCCGCTCCACGCAGGAGAACCTCCTGAAATGTGCTTATATCGTCTATCGGAGACACCCTAGTCTCCGGCGAATCGGACAGCGTGGGCGAGTAGGAACGGGTCCCAGATGGAGAACGTGACCTGGACCGACGTCTCTTGTGATGACGCCTGGATCGTGAGGAAGATCCATGGTCACTCCTTGATCTGTCCCGTCTCCCCGAGCGAGACCTCGACCTCTTGGGCCTCGGACGCTCCTTCGGCCTCCCAGGGTCAGGAGTCCTAGGCTTCTTAGGAGTCTTCTTCGGAGGCGTCGGAAACTTAGGCATCGACACCGCCCTCGGTGGGACCGGGGGTGGAGGAGCAACCGGACGCGGGGTCTGCGGAGCCGGCTTCGGAGGTGGGGTAGGGGCCTTCGGAGGCGGACCCTTCGGCACAGCAGGCCGCGAAGGAGGTGTAGAAGGCTTCATCGGAGTATCCACCCCGGAATGCGCCGTTCCCGGCGAGCCACCATCTCTTCCGGAGCGTGGGGAGCCCCCCACAGTCCTGGGCCTGTCCTTAGGACCTCCAGACGTTGAAGACCGGTGCCCAGACGACGACCGATGTCCCCTCGACGTCGAACGGTCCTTCGGCGTCGACCGAATCACACTTCTCGACATCGAACCGTGTCTCCGTCTCGACGTTGACCCCGACCAGATCGACGAGCCACGAAACCTCGACGACGGGCGATGGTGCCTCGACGGCGACCTCGACCTCTTCGACGTCGATCTCCTTGACCGTCTCGACGTCGGTCTTTTGGAATGCTTCGACGTCGACCTCTTCGGCGCCGGAGACGCCTTCCGTCTCGACGGCGACCTCGACGACGAGGATCCCCTCGACGACGATGTCCTCGACGGCGAACGGCGGTGTCGCCTCGACGGCGAGCGCCGACGCCGGGCCCTCCGATGTCGACCACTCGACGCCGACAGCGACGACGAGGATATCGACACCGGCTTCGACGGCGGCCGGAACACGTTCCTCGACGTCGACGGGCGACGTTTTCTCGACCCAGAGCCCTGGGGAGACCTGGAACTGGCCGTTGACCGTCCCCTCGACGTCGTGGTCAGCGCAACTGACCCAGACGGAGATCTTGGGCGAGGGCTGGTCTTCCTGCCCCTGGGGAGCCCCCCAGAGGCCTCAGCATGGGTAGAAGGAGCCCCTCCTGACCCACCTCGTGCCTTCAACTTTCTCTCCTCAAGTCCCTGAAGCCTGATCTTCTTCCTCTCCTTCAGGGTCCTTCCAGAGAAGCTTCTGCAGATCACACACTCCTCAGGAATGTGGGAAGAGGGAAGGCAGAGAATACAGACCTCATGGGAGTCTGACCTGGCCTTCTTTCTTGAGCACTCAGGGCATTTGTCGAATAATGCAGGCATTATGGACAATAAAAGAGTGCAGAAACACAGAAAGAAAGTCACCAAAGTACTTTAAAAGTACCAAAAATCGAAATTAGTGTAAAACACTAACAAAAACCCTTGAAAAGGGAGAGCTCAATGCTCCAGGGTCCTGCTTGCAGGAGCCGGAAAAAAGAACTGAGGCTAAGTTGGACCTGCTATGCATTCTGGGATACTGAGAGAAGGTTCTGGAAGGTTCCTTAAAGGCACAGTATCCTAATTAAGCCACATAATGGCAGCCTATGGGGCTTGTCTGTCCAGGTTCTTCTCTCTATCATTCCTGAGGGATTTTGCTGTTAAGCAAGGGAAATCTGTACAGGCTTTGCTGTTTTGTGGATTTTATGGTGGAATTTCTAGTTGAAGTACTGGACAGTGTAGCCTTTTTGGCTGCATTATCTGTCTTTAAATTCTCTCTTAAGTGTCTATGCATTTTCTGCATTTTTTGACACTGTAAGAGATTATTTTTGATTGCTCCGGGGTCCACGCACATGGGCGGGACTATTCACTAGATTATGACTATACACAGAGATCCCCTACTACAGAAGGGGGATATTAAGGGTTCCTGGATTTAATTTACTTGGATGTACATCTCATACCTCAAGGACTAGAGAAGTTGCTATACTTGCTAAGCCATTCCTGGGAGATGCCAAACGTGTAGCTGCCGATTCTCTGGGTAGGTGGGTTATCGTGGAACTCAAATCTGGGATCACAATTTGTTCTATTTATGCCCCCAACGAAGATGTCCCCTCTATATTCAATGATCTGGAGATTGAACTATCATCTTGGCCTCAGGTACTTATATTTTGTGGTGATTTTAACATTTCTATGCCAAAAATTGATCTAGTACACAATCAAGTTCGAAACAAATATGTCGGCCGTAAACCTAAAGTCTATAGTGCTCTTTCCCAACTAAAGGAAAGTCTTGGTTTGTCTGACATATGGGAACTAAAGCAGCCACATGACCCAGGATACACGTACTTCTCACACCCTCACAACAAATATGTACGTATTGACTATATCTGGATGACTAGTAACCGGACAAGCCAGGTAGGAATCCTCAAATTACCAAAGATTATAGCAGATCACAATCCCTTAGTACTTTCTCTCTGCATAGACAATATGGTCAGACCCCGTACAAGCTGGACCTTCGATCAAAAACTTCTAGTCAACAGGGGATATATTGAACATATTAAAGTATGGACGCAAAGATTCCTGGACTCTAATCGCTATAGTTCATCGAGGAACACGGTTTGGGATTGTTTCAAGGCGTCAATCAGGGGTGAGACAATCAGCTATGTAGCTAGGCAGAAGAAAGAGAGTACCATTTTAAATGATTCTCAGCTACAAAGATTAGCCAGAATAGAAGAGAAGCATACCGCTATAATTGCTCAGGCCGGAGGTGGTGGTGAGGGTGAGGGGGCTCTAATTCTCAAAGAAATGGCGATTCTCAAGGCAGAGATAAATAGTAAATATACCCAAAAGGCAGCTGAAACTTATCAATCACATCGTAACGAGATCTACGAAACAGGAGAGCGGGTGGGGAAGCAGCTCGCACTCAGTACCCGACAAAAACAATCTCTTAACTCAATTGTTTGTATTGAGTCAGAAGGGCAAGAATTTAAAACACCGGAAACAATATTAGAAGTGTTTAAAAAGTTTTACGAGAAATTATATGAGAATGAGGACTCGTCTGATCCTGATACAATTAAAAACGAAGTGGGTAGATGGGCTGTCGAGTCAGAGAATACTTCGGGGGTCGATAGGGCTACTAGGCAAGATCTAGAAAGAGATATAACCATGAACGAAATACAAATTGCTCTAGTGAAGCTAGCTGCGGGCAAGGCAGCAGGACCAGATAAAATTCCACTAGAACTGTATAAGATTCTGGGTGACATCATAACTCCTTTACTCCTCGATCTTTTTATAGGAATACAGTTTAGCGGTATCCCCCCTAGGTCATGGCTGGAAACGAACATAGTGGGTTTTCCACAAAAAAAAAGAAACCTCCCAAACTACCCTCATCTTATCGCCCTATCTCACTGATTAATTCAGACTCGAAGTTATACTCGAAGATTTTGGCTAATCGGCTCAGGGGGACTATCGAGCGACTGGTCTCCCCGTGGCAGCATGGCTTCATCCCGGGTATGGGCAAGATGGCGGTCGTCTGAGACCGCAGTGCGGGTCGCTCAGTGCTCTCAATCAGAGATTAACTTTACCCCCTAAAATGTGGTAGAACTTTGCAGCATGAATAATTACTGAATGGATATCCAGTGCGATACCGGCAAAAAAAGACAAAAAGATGCAACCGGACTCGCTTTCAACCCATTAAGATCCGGTCTCAAAGCCTTTCTCTCTTTATGATGGTCCCGGACACCTCACCTACAGAAAAGCCCGCTCAAGTGAAAACTCGAGTCCCTGCACTCACTACAGCAGTTGGGCTCACTATACTACAATATTTCTGCCAACTCAATAAAAGACACCGCGGCTGCTACGTACCTTACCTGCATTGCTCCGGAGATTTAGAGCCGGAGCTGGGCGGCTGCATTAAGGATATGGCGCCGAAGAACGCTGGGGCTGTGGCGGCTGCAGCGAAGACAAGGGCTGCAAAACACGCTCTCCGCGAGAATATGGAGGCAACCGTGAGGGGGTCCGCGGCGAGGAGCCCAGCTGTTGTGGGGGCCACAGACAAAACGCCTGGCAAGCCAACCGCAACTGCTGCTGCTCGGAAGGGCGCTCAGAATGCCCCATCGGTGGTTGAGCTTCTCCGAAAGGTTCCCGGAAAAAATCCCTTCCGAGTCACGATGCACAGAGTCAGCCAAGAGTTCAGCACACGCTCCAGACGCCGCCTACTGTTGCCAGATCGGCTGAAGACACCGAGACTGAAATCGACATACACGCGGGGGTGCTAACAGAAGGTGAGAGTGCCCGGGACAACACGCTGAACTGTGGAGACGCAGAGAATGCAGGCGGAATGGACAGCAAGGTAAAAAAAAGCACTGGCAACGACAAATGTACAGATTAGTGTAAACGGGCAGTCTGACTCAATGACACCACCCCTTTTAACTATGGAAACTAATCTGCCTAGCACTGCTCCCTCTCCCTCGGTTGTAGCTATTGGGATCCTTGAAGGCACTCCTGGGGGCATAGACGATATATTGGATGAACCCACAATGCAACCAGGACCAACAATACAACCTGTACTGCGGGAGGTGTCAGAGGAGGAGGGTGTAATACTGGTGCAATCTAATACGTCCTCCATGCCTATTATAAGTCCTGTTACTCTTCAAAACACAGCAAATGCATTCCCTCTAATCCCTGCTGAATCCGGGGCTAAAAGCCTGGAGCACCTAGACTCAGACCCAGTTGCAATTATCACCGTGGAGGCCCAAACCGATACTCGACCGGAAAATCAGGGCATTCCGCAGCTGGGCCAAAGGGCTATCCTCTCTGATGACTTATGTATTCAAAGCGATGATGATACAGAGAGGGATAAAGATAGGGATAAGGAAAGGGATAAGGACCCAAGCGACTTCTATTCTTTCTCGGATGAGCTGGGTTGGTCAACAGGTACAGGCACAGGCTCAGATTTAAATGACTCTAGCGATGATGAAACCAGTAACAAGGCTGTGAGAACTGCTCAAAAAGTTTTATTAAAACATAGAAGGAGCCAACATGATACAGCTGAGCTGACATGGGACTATGCATCCACAAGTAGTATACCGTCAGTAGCAACAGTAAACCTACATGGTCCAATCCAGCAGCCGGAATCAGGACACTCAATAGACAAGCCTGCCCCTACTATTGAGACTGTGCTACTAGCCATTGCGGCACATCGAGAAGAAACTTCTCACAATGGGCGGAAGGCGCAAGCCGAGCTACGGAAGGTCCAGGGAGTGGTCCGCAAGCTCTCAAGAAAAATGACCTCATTCAATGACCGTATGGCGGAGATGGAGACGAGAGTGGTTGTTAACGAATCGGAGATTGCTACAAATCGTGAACAGATCGACACTCATGAGAAAGGGCTATGTGACGTGATGTGGAAGCTCGAGGACATGGAGAACCGCTTACGTCGAAATAATCTGCGGGTTTTGGGTGTCCCCGAGGGAGTCGAGGGGGGCGATGCTCGTCCCTTTATAGTAAAACTATTACAAGACTCTTTACCTGAACTCTCTGCTTGGAATTGGGACCTTGAGGTGCAGCGAGCGCATCGAGTACCTCTTACCATGCAAAATACCCCAAAACCCGGTGCATATCCAAGAGCTATACTAGTATATTTCGGTAACTTTATATTGAGACAAGCAGTCTGGGAGAAAGCGAGGCCAGAGGCAAAAAAATCTAGTGGTCACATAACCTATTTCGTACGCCCTGATTTCTGTCATACCACAGTTAAGCGGAGGTGGCGCTTGCGCCAACTCATAAAACCTTTCCAGGATAAGAAACTTCAGGCGTACTTAAATAATCCTGCTAAGTTGAAAGTAATTAATGGTGATCAAACAAAGTTTTTTACCTCTGAGGTTCAGGCAAAAGAATATTTGGATAGTCTCACATGAGAAAGATAAAGTCAGGACAAAAGTATGTGTTATAGCTTTCTTTATTCTCTTTATTCTTTTCTCTTTATCTTAGGATTTTTTCACTTATGGGTCTGGGGGTTTTCTTTCTTGGATTGTTAAATATTAATTGAGAGCACTAAAGCGACAGTGCACGTACATCACTACAGACTCTAACGGAGTCTAAATGCCTTCCTTTTGGGAGGGTGGGGGAGGTCAAGGGTTAAGGGTCGGGGGAGGGGGCGGGGCGGGGGTGGGTAAAACATGGGGAAAATGCATAAAAATGGCAGTCATGAATGTAGAAGCAGAATCAGAAAAATAAGTCGTAGTACTAGTATTGTGTATAAAGGTTGGTCCAATGATAAAGTAGAGCAGGGATGGGGAAAAAAAAAAACAGAGCAAAGTATGGCTAGGGTAAAAATTTGCTCCTGGAATGTGGCTGGCCTTAATGATAGGGCGAAAAGGGATCAAATGTGTGGAATAGTTACTCAAAATGCATTCGATATTATATGTCTCCAAGAGACTCATATCCCTTGGGCTGAAAGGGGGATATTAAGGGTTCCTGGATTTAATTTACTTGGATGTACATCTCATACCTCAAGGACTAGAGAAGTTGCTATACTTGCTAAGCCATTCCTGGGAGATGCCAAACGTGTAGCTGCCGATTCTCTGGGTAGGTGGGTTATCGTGGAACTCAAATCTGGGATCACAATTTGTTCTATTTATGCCCCCAACGAAGATGTCCCCTCTATATTCAATGATCTGGAGATTGAACTATCATCTTGGCCTCAGGTACTTATATTTTGTGGTGATTTTAACATTTCTATGCCAAAAATTGATCTAGTACACAATCAAGTTCGAAACAAATATGTCGGCCGTAAACCTAAAGTCTATAGTGCTCTTTCCCAACTAAAGGAAAGTCTTGGTTTGTCTGACATATGGGAACTAAAGCAGCCACATGACCCAGGATACACGTACTTCTCACACCCTCACAACAAATATGTACGTATTGACTATATCTGGATGACTAGTAACCGGACAAGCCAGGTAGGAATCCTCAAATTACCAAAGATTATAGCAGATCACAATCCCTTAGTACTTTCTCTCTGCATAGACAATATGGTCAGACCCCGTACAAGCTGGACCTTCGATCAAAAACTTCTAGTCAACAGGGGATATATTGAACATATTAAAGTATGGACGCAAAGATTCCTGGACTCTAATCGCTATAGTTCATCGAGGAACACGGTTTGGGATTGTTTCAAGGCGTCAATCAGGGGTGAGACAATCAGCTATGTAGCTAGGCAGAGGAAAGAGAGTACCATTTTAAATGATTCTCAGCTACAAAGATTAGCCAGAATAGAAGAGAAGCATACCGCTATAATTGCTCAGGCCGGAGGTGGTGGTGAGGGTGAGGGGGCTCTAATTCTCAAAGAAATGGCGATTCTCAAGGCAGAGATAAATAGTAAATATACCCAAAAGGCAGCTGAAACTTATCAATCACATCGTAACGAGATCTACGAAACAGGAGAGCGGGTGGGGAAGCAGCTCGCACTCAGTACCCGACAAAAACAATCTCTTAACTCAATTGTTTGTATTGAGTCAGAAGGGCAAGAATTTAAAACACCGGAAACAATATTAGAAGTGTTTAAAAAGATTTACGAGAAATTATATGAGAATGAGGACTCGTCTGATCCTGATACAATTAAAAACGAAGTGGGTAGATGGGCTGTCGAGTCAGAGAATACTTCGGGGGTCGATAGGGCTACTAGGCAAGATCTAGAAAGAGATATAACCATGAACGAAATACAAATTGCTCTAGTGGAGCTAGCTGCGGGCAAGGCAGCAGGACCAGATAAAATTCCACTAGAACTGTATAAGATTCTGGGTGACATCATAACTCCTTTACTCCTCGATCTTTTTATAGGAATACAGTTTAGCGGTATCCCCCCTAGGTCATGGCTGGAAACGAACATAGTGGGTTTTCCACAAAAAAAAAGAAAGCTCCCAAACTACCCTCATCTTATCGCCCTATCTCACTGATTAATTCAGACTCGAAGTTATACTCGAAGATTTTGGCTAATCGGCTCAGGGGGACTATCGAGCGACTGGTCTCCCCGTGGCAGCATGGCTTCATCCCGGGTAAGGGCACTACGGACCATACTAGACGGGTTATTGCCCTCTTTGACGCCGTGGCTGTCGCGGGGGGCCGGATGTCGGTGGTCCTCCTGGATGCCGAGAAGGCCTTTGATCGGGTCTCATGGGCCTTTTTGTGGGCAGTCCTTGAACAAAATAATATGGGACCAAGATTTTTAAAATCTCTAAAAGCAATGTATTATTTACCAAAGGCCAGAGTCTTGGCGATGGGTCAGGAGTCGAGCCTCTTCGATATATCCCGGGGGACTAGGCAGGGTTGCCCATGTTCCCCTATTCTCTTCGCTCTCTATATAAACCCTTTTATCATAAAATTGCTAAATACGGAGGCAATTAGACCAATTACTCTCGGCCCATTTGACACCAAAATACTAGCATATGCCGATGACGTGGCGGTAGTTACATCACACCCCAAGGAGGCAATAATTGAAATTGAACAAATTGCTCATGCATTTGGACAAGTTTCTGGGTATTCCTTAAATAGGGATAAAACAATGGTAATATGCACTGAAAATATACAATTAATAGATCCTAGGAAAGTAGAAAGTGCACTGTACCTTGGAGTTCATATATCCTCTAAAACTGACGAGATTATCAAAATAAATTTTGATCCTCTTATACAAAAAATTACAACAGATTTAAAGCGGATAGATAGTATGCATCTGTCAATTATCGGAAGAGGTAATTTCCTTAAGATGAACATACTTCCCCGGGCTCTCTATCTGTTCCGGGCGATTCCATTGCTGGTGGACGATAAGATTATTAAGATCCTTGAATCCCAGATGATGAAGTTCGTATGGGGGTATGGGAAGATAAGGAGATCTATCCGCTTTCTTTCTCTCCCAGTTACAAGAGGAGGTCTCGCAATTCCTAATTTGGAATTTTACATGCTGGCAGCGCTGCTTCAGCAGATGAAGCCTCTATTCTATATGAAATCTTTGGGATGTCAAACAGGCGAGAATGAAATTCCCTCAATATTTGAATTGATTATCGGGGATAGGGCGAGAGGTCTTCTAGTAAGGCAACTCGAACCCTCATATTTCAAAAAAGTGACATTTAAGATTATATCGAGCGTGTGGGGTATTTGGAAGAAAATTAGAAGACAACTGAATATTAACAAACACAATAAATATATCTCTTTATGGCACTCTACCTTACTGCCACCATTAGTATACGATGTGATCGCTAGGGCATGGGAAACTTGTGGAGTTTTGACTCTGGGCGATTTTTTATTGTCTCCTGCTGATCAAAGATTCCAACAGTTACTGCTCAAGTTTCTTATTCCCAGTAATAGCGTATTTAAATATATTCAAATCAACACGATTTTAGAATTAAAAAATGCAGATATTTCATTGGAGAATATTTCTCTGTTTGACTGTCTATTAAGACAATCATCTAGGATCGGCACGATCTATGATGTTCTGGCTGACAGCCAAACAGACGATGTTGCTGTGACCGAGCAGGCTTGGTCTCGGAAATTAAATAATCCGGATGTCGATATCGATAAGATACTTATAATGTCAACAAAATTGTTTATGTCTTCTAATTTAAAAGCACAGTTGTATAAGACTACGTATGATTTATATTTTACACCCGCTAAACTATACTCTTGGGGGAAAAGAGCCAACTCAGAATGTCCCCGATGTGGAAAAAATTCGGCACATCTAATCCACATGCTTTATGCGTGTGAAAAATTGTCAGTCTTGAAAGAAATGATAATGAAATTCTGGCAGGAAGTGTTTAAACATCCAGTGGCCGAATCCCCCACTTTGTATATTTTGGGCTATGATAATACACTCTCACATACCACTGAAGAGGAAACTCTGTTGTTTTTGGGCACAGCTGTGTATCGTATTATATTAACAGCTCGTTGGAAAGACACTGATCCCCCTAATTTTCAGGTATGGATATCAAGACTTTTGGGTATCTACAATCAAGAAAAGGCGATTTTTGCTTGTAAAGGGTCGAGGGCTAAAGCTCGGGGAATTAAGATTTGGAAACCCATTGAGAATTGGAGCAATGATATCAGAATTGTTACCTCGATTCTACATACCTTTGTAAATAATAACGCGTCTCTCCCCGATATCTTCTTGCTTTATATATCAATCCTTGTCTTCAGTTTTTATATTTTCTGTGTGTAACTTGCTGCTGACTAAAATGTGGTTTCTTTCTTCATTAAAAATGTTTTTGCAATTTATGAACTGCCAAATAAAAAGCTTAAAAAAAAAAAAAAAGAAATCCTCTGAATTGACAGTAGACACAGCACAGTAGTCTGCAACTTTATGGAAAGAGTGTCATGGTCATCACAATTAGAGAACTATTTTAAGAGTAGGTGGCTATCCCATAATGTAGCATATTTTGGATTCCTTTCAAAAGATGACAGGCTAGTGTACGTTCCACAAGTATACAGTTAATTAAATTATGATGAAAAGATACTGCGAATATAATGATACTGACTGTTCAAAAAGATATTTTCTCAGACAAGAGAAGTCGTGTAATTAAATATCAGGCAGACATAATCTGAAATGGGATTGGAATTTTCACACATATGTGAGTGAGTGTAGGAAGACCTTGTAGATTTGCAAATAGAAGTTCCTGGAGCCCATGCCTTGCTAATGACTCAGTCTGTGTCTGACAAAAGGCTGTGTCTGACAAAATGCCGGCAACCTACAATTGTTGTGACGTCACCCAAACTTTCCAAGGTATGATGATTATGATGGATTGACATCAATGGGGCAAATGATATCCAAACGTTTCCTGGGGCAAATAAACAGAGCCTGAAGAAAGAAAATCAGTGCTGTATGAATAGCTATGTTTCTAGACTTTATGTGGGTTATGTATCTGACAGAATTATGTTGAGATGTGAACTTGGGGGATCCATTAGGAGAAAGGATAAATTAAGAAGAAATATTGGCTAATCTAGTAACATTTCCAGATCTTAAAACAAGACCTGGTAGCCCAAAATGGGGTAGGAATGATGTGAGATGACTAGGAAAATCTTATATGAGTAACCCGACTAGCTCTCATGCTGAGCAGAGAAGGCCCAGGCTCCAATCCTGAATAAAATCTTCCAGGAAAAGAGCCAACAGATCAATTTTCCAGCTGTACAATTGGGTAAGTTAGGAAAACAGACAGGAAGCAAAGAGGTGTTTAAAGGAGTGTCAAGATTTCTTGTCTGAAGACATGCTCACCACCTATGGTGCAAGGGCAAAATACTCAAAATCTGCTCATAGTGAGCGAAGGAAAGGCTGGCAGTACTTACAGAATATCAGGGCAACACTTGGTGAGAGGCTTTGGGGTCCATTAGGATGTCGTAGTAGGGGACCGCCCGCCCTAAGGGCGGGGATCCCGTGGGCAGCATTAGGATGCGCCTGCCACAGTGGCGGGCGCATCCTGCATTCATTCCATTGTGGCGGGCGGTGCATTCAGCACCGCCCGCCACAATGGCAGGAAGGCATGCTGTGCACTTCCATGCGCAGCATGGCAGGCACCGCGCGGTGCCTGCCATGTTGTGCATGGAACTGCTGGGGGGTACCATAGGTACCCCCCATGTGCACCCCCTAACCCCCCCTGAGTCCTTGGGGGCCCGCAACGGGCCCCCACAAGCAATTACCGCATGCCGCCACGGAAAAGCAGCTGCAGACGGACATCCTAATATGGATGGCGGTGTCTGATAGACACCGCCACCATATGGTCCCATTACCACCCCAGCCGCAATGCGACCGGGGCGGAAAAGCTGCGGACGGTGTTTTCGTCTGCCGCGGTCCCCCCCGCCATCCTAATATGGCGGGGGGAATTAGAATGCGGATGTCGGGTGGATTGCCTTCGCCAGGCTGGCGGGGGCAATCCGCCCGGCATCCTAATGGGCCCCTATGTGTTTGTGTAGAATGTACTACGTGGCAGTCCTTGAAATCTCACATTTGTTAGAGATGGCGACGGCCATCTTGAATCATCAGGTATTCCCTTCCTCATGAATGACAGCATTCTTCGTAGGCAATACTGTTGCAATGTTGCAGCAGTCAAGACCTTGCTACTTGGTATCAACATTTAATCTAGCAAAGAATAGTTGCTTCCTTGAGAGAGTGTTGGAAGACCATTTTTGAATACTGAGAACTATTCTGAAAGTCGTGTTGTGAAACCTACTCGGACAATTTTGAACATTTGACTTTGAGTAGTACTAAAGACTTTAGGAATGGTTGATCTTAAACTTTGGGTTCGTTCCTGTGATGTCAAGATAATGATTACACATGATATATCCTAATAGCTGTATAGATGGGAACCGCTAGGTAAGAATCTTTCAGATATAGATGGGCCATCAAGTCTTCAGCCTGAAGAGGATCTCTTAAACAGGTAATTGTCTCAATCTTCAGAAGAAAGTAAACAAACAAATAGGGTGGAATCTGATATGTTGCTGTTATCTATTTTTTAACTTAGGAAATATTCCTTAAAAACCTTGAGGATGGGGACAATAAAGTTCTATAACCCTCATGAAAAGTAAGACCTCAACGTTCTATGAAAATAGGAGAACGCCTTAATGGTTGAAGAGCAAATGTTATGGGTTCCAGTAGAGATACCTGAACTGAAGGGTCAATAAACACCATTTGAAAACTTTGTAATGTTTGTAAGATCCATGAATCCACATTGTGTTAACTATTCTTTCACCCGCTTTAGAGAGGAATGAATCTTGAAACCTATTGAGGTTAGCTGCATCTCTGTGTTGACCCTTGGTAAATCACTATCAGAAATATTATTTCCTCTACAGGGAGAGTGTAATACGTTTATAGTTGAAACTTCAATATTGGCCCCTTGTACCGAATTGGGACCATCTATATCAAGAGAAGCAGTAGTCTTTTAGCCCTGGCCTCAACTGACAATGAAGGAGAAACGACTACCAAAACAAGTCTGAGAAACAATTAAGATTTTTCAATGAACATGAAGCCTGCAAGATATTTGGATTTTTCTTTAATTAAACTCTCATCAAAAAGAAGCACTTGGGCTGCAGGGGCAGTTTCGGAGGAAATTAAATTGCCAAACCCCAGCTTGTACGTGGTCAAGCCACCAGACTGATTCTAGATTATAGGTTTCTAGATCTCATGGAATTCACATATTCTTTGTTTCAGTACACAAGTTCCCCTGTTTGCTGCGATGAACCTGTGGAGAGCAGCACAAAGACAGACACATTGGTGCCATTGGAACTGACATTGGAAATTACTAGACTAAAAGCACTGCATACTAATCTCTTTATATTTTCTTGTCCTTGTTAATGATGACAGCAAATGCCCCATGCTCATCAGTCAGTAGGGACAAAATATGTCTCGGCTGTAAGAAGCAATGCAACTAGCTGTAGAACAACCATGACACAAGATAAAGAATACATCTTGTTCCTTCGATGTAAATTTATTCTCATCTGTAAGAATTGCCGATTTAATAGTGTACTTCTTTGTAAATTTTCAATCCTAGCTCCTTTTGAGAAACAAATGTGCATACATGTGCAACAGGAAAGGGACAACGTCCATTTGGACTAAGTATAGATACATATGATTGGTAATATTAAGAAGTGACAGGGAGTAAGGTCCCCAGTTCTCTCCTTTCCTGTTCCAACTGTCAAAGTCATGAACACACAGGTACAGATGTTATCAGTGAATATAATAATGTAATGGTGGATGTACTTACATTTTGATCCTGGTTTAATTACACACGCCTCTTTAATGCAGGGAATAGTGACTATTTAAATTTGTATTATTATTGATGGAGCTGAGCAATTTTATATATTTAGTATGATTGTTGTTTATGATGTCCCTGAGATGTGGTACCAGGAAAATATACTGACTGATGCAATGAACATATCCATTCATGGATTTTGTACATTACATTCTATATTTATAAATATGCATTTTATAACGAATGTATGACATTACAATGCATACATTTACAACGCATGCCTTTACAACGCAGTTTTTACATCGCAATATCCTTTACAACGCCTTCCATTAAATCGCATGACACTACATCGCATTTTTAGAAACTACCTTAACAACGCATTCCATTACATTGCATACTACCATTACAACTCATACCATTACATTGCATTTAAGGTAAGTATTGGATAGTATAGGGGTAAAAAATACTAATCTAACTCCAGGGTGTACAACAGTAGGGTAAGTGTTGGATAGTGTAGGGGTAAAAATAACTATTCTAAATCCAGGGGGTGCAACAGTAGGGTAAGTGGGTAAGTGTTGGATAATGTAGGGGTACTATGCGTTGGAACGGTATGCGTTGTAAAGCCTGCGTTGTAGTGACATGAGATGTAGTGTCATGCATTGTAATGGTATGCGTTGTAATGCCTGCATTGTAGTGAAATGCGTTGTAAAGGATGCTGCCATGTAATGACTGCTTTGTAAGTGTAGTGTATGTGCGTGAAGTGACCTGTTCTCAGGACACCCCCGCGCCGCACGGCCACCAGCTATTTTGTGTGCAACCCGCCCCGCTGCTGCCCGCAGCCTCGCCGAGCCTGCCTCGCCGATCCCGCCCCCTGCTGTATTTGCGTGTACTGTTGATTATATTTTGTTTCCTTTTTGTTTTTCCTGCATCTTGTTAATCTTGTTTTTGTTTCCCATTTGCTGTTCTTGCTTTTTTGGTTTTGCCTGTGCTGCTGTACTGCCTCTCTGCCCCCCTGTGCCTGCCCGCCCCGCTCCCCGCCGCCGTGCTAGCGGCCACGCCCCCTTTTCCTTCTGTGCCCTCCCCGCTCCCACCTCCCAGCTGCTCCTCCCTCCCTCCCACTTGGCCATAAATGGCGACTGCACGGCGCAGGTGAGTGTGACCTGTTCTCAGGACAACCCCGCGCCGCACGGCCACCAGCTGTTGTGTGTGCAACCCGCCCCGCTGCTGCCCGCAGCCTCGCCGAGCCTGCCTCGCCGATCCCGCCGTATTTGCATGTACTGTTGATTATATTTTGTTTCCTTTTTGTTTTTCCTGCATCTTGTTAATCTTGTTTTTGTTTCCCATTTGCTGTTCTTGCTTTTTTGGTATTGCCTGTGCTGCTGTACTGCCTCTCTGCCCCCTGTGCCTGCCCGCCCCGCTCCCCGCTTCCCGCCGCCGTGCTAGCGGCCACGCCCCCTTTTCCTTCTGTGCCCTCCCCGCTCCCGCCTCCCAGCTGCTCCTACCTCCCTCCCACTTGGCCATAAATGGCGACCGCGCGGCGCAGGTGAGTGTGACCTGTTCTCAGGACACCCCCGCGCCGCACGGCCACCAGCTGTTGTGTGTGCAACTCGCCCCGCTGTTGCCCGCAGCCTCGCCGAGCCTGCCTCGCCGATCCCGCCCCCCTCCGTATTTGCGTGTACTGTTGATTATATTTTGTTTCCTTTTTGTTTTTCCTGCATCTTGTTAATCTTGTTTTTGTTTCCCATTTGCTGTTCTTGCTTTTTTGTTATTGCCTGTGCTGCTGTACTGCCTCTCTGCCCCCCTGTGCCTGCCCGCCCCGCTCCCCGCTTCCCGCCGCCGTGCTAGCGGCCATGCCCCCTTTTCCTTCTGTGCCCTCCCCGCTCCTGCCTCCCAGCTGCTCCTCCCTCCCTCCCACTTCGCCATAAATGGCGACCGCGCCGATTGTGCGCTGAAGGCCGCGCCTGGACCGCGCCCAGTGCCAGGACCCCTGGTCCCCACCGACGCAAGACGACCCGACTGACCTACGACGCCGCCGCCCTCAATGCACTCAATGCCGGCCGGAACCCCGCCTGCTGCCGGGCCGCCCCGAAACGCTTCCACGGACCCTTCACCTGCACAACCTGCAAGTTCACCTGCCTCCGAACATGCACCGCGCACGCCAAGCCAAACCCCAGCAGCGACCTCAAGTGCATCCTGCTCAACACCCGCTCCGTCCACAGACACGCCGTCGAACTCTGGAACCTACTCGACACAACATCACCAGACGTCGCATTCCTCACTGAAACATGGATGAACGCCTCCTCAGCCCCCGACATCGCCATCGCCATCCCGGATGGATACAAGATCATCAGGAGGGACCGCGTCAACCAGACTGGGGGAGGCATCGCCATCGTCCACAAAAACACCATCCGCATCACGACCGACGCCGACGACACCTACACCGCCGCCGAACACCTTAACTTCCAGATTCACACCGACCCGAAGACGACCCTTAGAGGCACCCTCATCTACAGACCCCCGGGACCACGCACACAATTCAGCGAAGACATCACGGACTTCATCAGCCCACACGCCCTCCCCTCCGCCGACTACATCCTCCTAGGGGACCTCAACTTCCACCTGGAGAACAACAAGGACCGCAACACCGTCACCCTGCTTGACAACCTCGCCAACCTCGGACTCAAGCAACTGGTCAACACCCCCACCCACTACGCCGGCCACACGCTAGATCCCGTCTTCTCATCCAGCAAGCACATCGCCTTCAGCCACTCCACCGGACTTCACTGGACAGACCACAGCTGCGTCCACTTCAGCTTCAGAAAAACCACCACCCGCAGCAGGTTCCTCACAGAAGCTGGAGCAAGATCACCGCCGACCAACTCACCACCTCCCTCAGCCAGAACCCACCTGCCAGCACACCGGACCCCAACGAAGCAGCCCGCAACTTCACGCAGTGGCTGACCGCCTGCGCCAACGACCTCGCACCACTGAAGAACCCTCCCAACAAACCCAGAAGCAAGAAGGCCCCCTGGTTCACCGATGAACTCAAGGACTCCAAGAAGACCTGCCGCACCCTCGAGAAAGCCTGGCTCCTCGACCAGACCACTGACAACATGACCGCCCTCAAACACGCCACCCGCAAGCACCACCAGCTCATCCGCGCCACCAAGAAGAAATCACTGAAGGATCGACTGGACAACAACGCCCGCGACAGCAAGGAACTCTTCAGCATCGCCAAGGAGTTCTCCAACCCCAGCACCGGCAACAACGACATCACCCCATCACAAGATCTCTGCGACTCCCTCGCCTCGTTCTTCCACTGCAAGATTACCGACATCCACAACAGCTTCGGCGCACCATCCCCGCACCCAACCGTCGAACCAACGCACCCCACCGCCACCCTCCGCACCTGGACCGCAGTAACCACCGAAGACACAGCCCGCACGATGAACACCATCCACTCCGGATCTCCGACTGACCCCTGCCCCCACCACGTCTTCAACAAGGCCGACTCCAACATCAAACCCCAACTCCGAGACGTCATCAACACCTCCTTCGACACCGCCACCTTCCCGGAGAGCTGGAAGCATGCCGAGCTCAGCGCCCTACTGAAGAAACCAACAGCGGACCCCACCGACCTCAAAAACTTCCGCCCCATCTCGCTCCTCCCTTTTCTTGCCAAAGTCATTGAGAAGATCGCCAACAGACAGCTTGCCGCCTTCCTCGAGACGAATGGATCCCTCGACCCCTCGCAGTCCGGTTTCAGAGCCAACCACAGCACCGAGACCGCCCTCATCGCAGCCACCGACGACATCCGAGCCCTTCTCGACAACGGGGAAACAGCGGCACTCATCCTCCTGGACCTCTCTGCCACGTTCGACACTGTCTGCCACCGCACCCTCGTCCAACGCCTCAGCAACACCGGCATCCAAGGAAAGGCATTGAAGTGGATCATCTCGTTCCTCGCGGGAAGAACACAGAGAGTCCGCCTCCCCCCGTTTCGCTCCGAGGCCACCGATGTCATCTGCGGCGTCCCGCAAGGATCATCACTCAGCCCCACCCTCTTCAACGTCTACATGAGACCTCTCGCAGCCATCGCACGCCAACACAACCTCAACGTCATCTCCTACGCCGATGACACCCAGCTAATCCTCTCCCTCACCAGAGACCCCGACACCACCAGAACTAGCCTCCACGAAGGGATGAAAGACGTCGCCGAGTGGATGAAGAACAGCCGCTTGAAACTGAACTCAGACAAGACGGAAGTCCTCATCCTTGGACCATCACCCTCCGCCTGGGACGACTCCTGGTGGCCCCCAGCCCTGGGCACCGCCCCCAAGCCGACAGACCACGCACGCAACCTGGGCTTCATCCTGGACTCCTCCCTCTCGATGACCAGACAAGTCAACGCCGTCTCCTCCTCATGCTTTCACACCCTCCGCATGCTCCGCAAGATCTTCCGATGGATCCCGATCGAAACCAGGAAGACGGTCACCCAGGCCCTCGTCACCAGCCGGCTGGACTACAGAAACACCCTCTACGCCGGAACCACAGCCAAGCTACAGAAAAGACTACAACGCATCCAGAACGCCTCCGCTCGACTCATCCTGGACATCCCTCGACGCAGCCACATCTCCGGCCACCTGAGGAACCTACACTGGCTCCCCGTCAACAAGAGGATCACGTTCAGGCTCCTCACCCACGCACACAAGTCTCTCCACAACCTGGGCCCCAAGTACCTCAACTACCGCCTGACCTGCCACACGCCCACCCGCCAGCTACGGTCCGCTAGCCTCGCCGCCGTACCTCAACAGCCGCTTCGCATTCTACACACCCACCCACCAGCTCCTATCCGCCAGCCTCGCCCTCGCCACCGTCCCACGAATTCGCAGTACCACCGCCGGAGGCAGATCGTTCTCCTACCTGGTGGCCAAGACATGGAACTCCCTCCCCATCCACCTTCGGCTGACCCAGGATCACCTCGCCTTCAGGAGACAACTCAAGACCTGGCTGTTCGAGCAGTAGCGGCCCCCTTCCCCCAAGCGCCTTGAGACCCTTCCGGGTGAGTAGCGCGCTATACAAGTGCCATGATTGATTGATTGATTGATTGATTAATTACTGCGTTGTAAAAGTTGTTTCCCTTTTATAACACTTGGAATTCTGTAATCCGAGTATAAATAAAAAGTTGGCTCTAATTTCCTTATTACAGTGCTCCTTATTACAGTTGAGGTTTGACGTCCAGAGCCACCTCAAATATGGAACTAACATAGCTGCTCACTTGAAAAAACTACAGTTGAGATTAGCTGTAATAACTTATTACAGTAAAATTGTGACATGATAATGCCTGCCGCAAGAGCCAACAGTCACGGAGACAGGCTGGTCAATGAGTACATTTATTGCTATAGTTTAAACACTTTTCCTTCTTATGGTCTGTATTTCTAAAATGAACAGTTATCACTACAAAGTCGGATACAATGTGGTTACCTTAGAGGTTGCTCACCCGGTTGCCGCAGCCTTTCCTGTGCCCTGGCTGACAGCCTGCAGCTGCTGCCTCCAAGACAGGAATCTGACACCCTGGACACCCTGGAGGTATGAATGCTCCAGGAATCAGAAACAAAGGCCAGCCTGGGTGGGAGGTGTCACCTCCCTCAACAGAATGGCTACTGAAGTGGCATATCAAAGCAGTGAGCTTCAAAGCTCTCACCACTACTGATTTGCAAGTAGTCTTCCTCCCAGAGCAGGACAAGCCAACCCCCTGCCCAATGCACATTTGCAACCTGGGCAGGCGGGAAAATTAGATAGTTAGGAGGCAGACGCCCACAGAAGGCTAGCTTAACCTCTAGAATGGGCTACCTATCTGTACAGCCGAAGAAGGTTTCTGCCATTTGTAAAAGTGGCTGAATAGAGGAGGCTTCTGGGTAGAAAGGTGACATATTCCTACAGAAGTTATCAACTCAGGGGCGTCCTGAGCCAGCGGTGGGTTCCAAATGGTATTGGAACCCCTCTGAAGGACAAAGGCAACTCCAGAACTACCTTGGACTGGAGGTACTAGTTTCCTGCAGCCTGGAGACACTCCCGGATCCAAAGAATTACTCGCCTTCGGGCCCACTGAGGGAATAGTGCAAAAGTAAATGGCTAGTGCACCGCAAGACACTTAGTCCTGACCTCCAACAAGTTTCAGGTGGCTACTGTCTTTCCATGGGCTCCAGGATGTTGAAGCAACCAAAGGCTGAACTTGCTGTTACCAAGGCTTGTTGGTGGCAAGCTGGGGTACTACTACCTTTATTCGGTGCTGTGCCTTGAGGGAACTTTGTAGCATCTTCAACATGATGCCCCTGTGGCCCGTTGTTGAGTTTTCACGCCCTTCTTCACCAGCACTGTCTAAGCGGCAAAATGAGCACCAGCTGCACCCATTTTCAGTACCAGAGACAGCCAGGGTTACTCAGCACCAGACTGCCTGAGATTTGTCTGGGGACCCATTTCACCCCGTACCACCTAGTAGTTTCCATGGAGTTCAACCTGCAAATGACTGGTTGTCACTGGTCCTTTTCTCCAGCCAAGTCTTGATGTCCTTCCTGAATGTGTGCAGGGTCGGGGAGCCTCCGATGTTGAGGTCTTGGCTGCGATGTAGGAGAATGCTCTCCCACCGGTTCTGTTTCTGCGGATGCGGGGGACCTCTGCAAGAGCGAGGTCGGTGGAGCCTAGGTTCCTTTTGGGTATGTGGAAACATACTCTGTCATTGAGGTATTTGGGTCCGATGTTGTTGAGGGATTTGTAGGCATGGGTGAGAAGTTTGAAGGTTACCCTCTTCCCGATGGGGAGCCAGTGGAGGCCTTGTAGGTGTTGGGGCATGTGCTCGTGGCGAGGTGTCCCTAGGATGAGTCTGGCTGCGGCGTTCTGGATGGTTTGGAGTTTGTGTAGAAGAGTTTTGTTGATTCCGGCATAGAGGGCGTTGCCGTGGTCCTGTCTGCTGGTTATGGGTGTGTGGGTGACGGTCCTTCTGCAGTCGGAGGGGGATCCATTTGAAGGTTTTATGGAGGATGCGGAGGCAATTGAAGCTGGTGGACGCGACGGCGTTGATCTGGCGGTTCATGGAGAGGGATGAGTAAAGGATGATGCTGAGGTTCCGAGCGTGGACTGTTGAGGTGGGTGGGCTCCCGAGGGTGGATCGCCACCAGGTGTTCACCCAGGCGGAGGTGCAGGGTCAAAGGATGAGGACCTCAGTCTTCTCTGAATTGACCATCAGGCAGCTGTGCTTCATTCAGGCTGCCACATACCTCATTCCTTCCTGGAAGCAGAGTCTGTTGTCTTCGGGGTTCTTCATGAGGGAGAGGATGAGCTGGGTGTCATCGGCGTAGGATACGATGCGGAGCCCATGCTGTCTCACGATGGCTGAGTGATGATCTTTGGGGTACTCCACAGTTGATGTCAGTGGGTTTGGAAAGGAAGGAAGGGAGTCTGATCCTCTGGGTTCTGCCGGAAAGGAAGGATTGGATCCATTCGAGGGTGGCTACTTGTATCCCTGCGTCGTGGAGTCTGGTGGCTAGCGTGCCATGTGAGACGGTGTCAAAGGTTGCGGAGAGGTCTAGAAGGATGAGGGCTGCGGTGGGTCCTTGGTCTAGCAGTATGTGGATGTTGTCATTGGCAGTGAGGAGGGCGGTCTCGGTGCTGTGGTTGCTGCGGAAGCCAGACTGGGAGGCGTCTAGTATGGAATTCTCTTCAATGAAGGCGGTCAGCTGGGCATTCACGAGTCGCTCAGTGACTTTGGCTGCGAAGGGGAGAAGAGAGATGGGCCGGTAGTTCTCCAGGTCTGTTGGGTCAGCCGTTGCTTCTTGAGGAGGGGTTTTACCTCCGCACGTTTGCAATCATCTGGGCAGATGCCGGAGCTGAGGGAGGAGTTGATCGTCCGTCCTAGTGTGGGTGCGATTACAGTGGCTGCCCTGTGGCAGATGTGAGGGGGGCCGCGGTTCTTTGGGGCTCCTGAGTGAGTTTTCTTCATGGTTGCGATGATGAGCTCGATGGACGCGGGGGCTCAGGATGTGATGGTTGGCTTCTCACCGGTGGTGGGTAGTGGGGTGCTGTCTTGTGCTTGCTCGCTGAAGTTGTCGTAGAGGGCCTTGATCTTTAGGTGGAAGTAGGAATTGAGTTTGTCGTGTGATGTCCGTGGTTTCGCAGGTGGGTTTTGCGAACTGCTGAATGACGTTGAACAGTTCCTTTACGTTGGTTGCGTTGTATTGACTTTGTCTCTTATGAAGGTCCGTTTGGTGTCTCTTATTCGCTGGTGGTATTCCTTCAGGGCGCTCTTGTGGTTGTTCCGTGCTTCCGTGGTCTTATGGTTCCGCCAGGTTTTCTCTAGGTGTCTGCAGGACCGTCCGGCTTCTTTGAGTTCTGTGGTGAACCAGGCGGCTTTCAGAGAGCATTATTTGGCGGGGTGGCAGAGGGGTGCCAACTTGTCAGTGCAGCAGGAGACTCAGCAGTGAAATTCCCTGGCTGCAGAGTTGGTTTCGGTCGTGGTGCTGGGGGTTCTTGGAGAAGGGCGGTGTTGAGGTGTTCCTCAATGACCGTCCCCGAGCTCCGTCATGGCGGGTGCTGGCGGGCTTGGGTGCGGTGGTGGTGTCAAAGGTGAAATGGACGCAGTGGTGGTCCATCCAGAAGGGCTGGGTGGTGTGGCTGAAACAGATGTTTGATCCTCCCCCGAAGATGGGGTCGAGGGTGTGACCCGCTCTGTGGGAGGGTGTGCGGACAAGCTGCTTCAGTCCTAGGTTGGTGAGGTTTTCAAGGAGAGTGGTGGAGTCGGTGTCGTTGCTGTTGTCGAGGTGGAAGTTCAGGTCCCCAAGCAGAATGTAGTCAGTAAAGGTGATGGCGTGGGGTGCGCCGAGCTCGGCGATGGTGGTTGCAGGGTGGGCGCAAGGTCCTGGTGGGCTGTGGATGAGGGTGCTGCGTAGCATTGTCCTGGGGCTGGTCTGGATTTGGAAGTGGAGAGTCGGAGGGGGGTCTTGTGCGCGATGGCGAGTCCTCCTCCCGGGCAGTGTGGGCGGTCCTTTCTCTGGATCTTGTAGACGTCTGGGATGGCCGTGGCGATGTTGGGGCCGGAGGTGGCGTTGGTCCAGGTTTCCATGAAGAATGCGACATCGGGCGAGAGGGTGTCAATTAGGTCCCAGATTTTGATGGCGTGTTGGTGCAGGGAGTGCATCATGAGAAGGATGCACATCAGGATTCCGCTGGAGCGTCAAGTAGGTGGCCCTTCGGCGGCTGCGGGAGCCTTGTCTACGATGAAGGGTCTTCGGCAGGGTCTGCACGAGAACTGTCCATGGGTCGTGGCTGGCGATGGTTTTCCACAATCGGCGTGACCTCCGTGGTTGACAGCGTGGAGGGTGGCTGAGTCATAGTGGTGGGGTCTAGGAGAACCAGGGTACCTGGCGCTGGTCGTGGACTGGTACAGACAGCCTTCGACGCACCAGCCGTGCGACCTCTGCATGTGCTCACCATTTAGTAGGCGAAAGGGGGTGGGAGCAGAGGTGGGGAGGCGGGAGCAGGGCTGGATCGGGAGGCGGGGCCGCAGGGGCAGCAGCGGCGGGAAAAGTATACACAAGGGATGCGGGGGCACCGAAAATGCAGTAAAGAGAGAAAAAAACAATAAGCAGCAGTCAGGGCAAAACAATAAGCAGTAGTCCGGAAAATACCACAGAAATGTTACGGTGCCGCTCGAACCCTGCTGGGAGAGGGCTCTGACTTGAGCGGTCCGGCTGTTGGGCAGAGCTGCAAGGGAGAGTGCTACTTTGGACCCAGACCGAAATGTTAATATTTTGCAGGAGTAAAATGCACTGATTTATTTTTCCTTTAAAAATCAATAACTCCAGTTATACTCATTCGGTTGTATTCATTTTGGTGTCTATATTTATAAAAAAAATTTGCTTTATGTTTATAAATTGGTGTTGAATTCCCTTCAAGTTGTGTAAATTACTAATCATCCTTGTTGGTGCTCTGAAATGCTTAACACAGGTTCCTCTAGTAAAACCTGACAGCTGAAGTACTGGGTTTTTCAGAACCCAGCGGTGCCAGGGACACACCCTAAGACTTCGGGTCCTTCCTGTTTCAGACTACAGAAACTCAGAGTCTTCTAGGTGAAGTCAAAGATCGGGTTTATTGGCTGCAACCAAGTAACAGGCGTCCTAGAAGTACAACACGGTGTATATTCTCAGGAGACTGCTCAATCTTACAAAGCCAGCCTTCTCTTTTTATACAAAATATTATGCTTCAGGCAAACATTCCTTATTTTACAGTTGACCATTCACATATTTTCAATACAAAGAAAAAGCAGAGTCATGATGACAAGCCCATATTTCAGTTTGTTCATCCCACAATCAATTACCCGGCAAGGCCCAGTATTTTCATCAGATATCGACGAAACCCCAATAAAAACGGGCGCCTCCTCCTCGTAAAGTAAGTCATAAAGAAAGAAACAGAGGCAGGTGTGTGTAAGATTAGGAAGGGTTTGTGTGCGATGAAGGGTTTATGGCATGTTGTGCCTTGATACTATCTCGACCGGCCACTGGGAGAGGAACTGACCGAACAGGTTTGGCCCC
This sequence comes from Lissotriton helveticus, assembly GCF_964261635.1. NCBI lineage: Eukaryota > Metazoa > Chordata > Amphibia > Caudata > Salamandridae > Lissotriton > Lissotriton helveticus. The sequence goes on along the minus strand of NC_136065.1, from coordinate 508,819,724 downwards.
GGGCAGTGGAGTCAGCTTGCCCAGGTCGTGCAGAAGTCAGCAAAGGTGTACGTGTCCTTCAGACTCGGTTTTGGCCTTAGTCACCGGCCTATGTGAGGGCAATCACAAAATGGCTGCTGTATACAAAATGGAACCCGAGGGTTCAGGACGAGTTTCCTGATTCCAGGGTTATCTCGTCACCCGAATGCGACGAAAATGCTCGTACATAGTGTACTCGTCATTCTCGGTCCGCTGATACCAAAATCGTCATGATTCGACGATGTTTATGACACGTGTCCAGAATTTTAAGTACCACAGACCCTGCTTTTGCCCTTACATAGGCAATCAACCTATCCTCACGCTAATCTGAGTCCAGGTCTATGTTCCTAAAATCATTGAGATGTTGCTGTAGCATCATCCTATTACTTAGCTCGTCCCTCGAAACAGATTTCCTTACACACGATGTAGCACAGAGGCCACATATAGCAGGAGCACACTGTATGCATAGACAGAACAGAAAAAGAATGGCTAAGATCATCCCAATGACCATCAGAATCTTCCATCCCCAGGCGGATATCAGTTCCCCGGACCATCCCATCAACGACCAATCTGCTTTATCCACATGAATAGATTCAGAGATCTTATGTAGTTTGGAGATGGCCTGGTACACTGTTGGAGCGTTATCTGGAATGAAAACACAGCAACTCGATTGGATCACTCTGCATACCCCACCTCGGTCTGCAAGTATGACGTCTAACGCGACCCTGTTCTGAAGGGTCATAAGACGATCCGACTGGAGCTCAGCAGTCAAGTTACCAAGGGCACCGGAAGTTTCATCTACAGTGGATTCAACCACCCTCATCAATTGCCTTATGTTCCTGCTGTTAACCATGGGTCCCCAAAACGGCAGAAAACCCTTCACGAAATCTCCAAATTCTTGTCCTGCAGTGTCTTCTTTACTGAAGACACCTCTAACTATCCTTGTCTTGTGGTAATCTGCCGCAGCGGTGTAGGTGGGAGGCAACAGGAACGAAACAAAACATGTGCCCGAAAAGTCAGGGGGCAACCATGTATAGGCTCTATTATGGCAGATGAAATAGGTACAATCTGAAGGGGTAGAGGGGGAGGGGAATAGGAGAGGCAGCCCCCCACTCACACAGTATAAAAACAGTAAGGGCATCACCTACATGTAACTACATCCATATAGAAGACCAACAGGGTAGAGATACTAATTATTAGTACTACCTGGAATATGTCCAATAACATGAATCCTTGGGTCTGGATGTGTACTTCAACAATATAAAATCACACAGAACCACACCAATTCACCAAGAAAAATTGTGAAAAATAGAGAGAGTACCTCACGGTAGAACAACCCGAGGGGGTTCCCGGTTAACAATTACCGGTATACCCACTTCTCATCATTGGCAACTCTCTCTATGTGAAAAGACAAACGTGCACTCAAAGGAAGAATAGTGCGGACGTGAGAATAGTGAAGGAAAAACACAAATAGTGACCATCGTATCAACACTGACACCCACTTATAGTGTACAGGGACACATGAAAGGACCCCTAAACAACCACAAAGAAAATATATAAATTGTGTGGTAGGGCTTTGCTTGCTTTACCGTTTTATTCTGATGCAGCAAAACCCTACTGATTGAAAATGGTTACTTATATACCATCAAGATTTATGTCCTCAAGCCGACATGTTTCATCGCTCCTATTTTTAGCGATTTCATCAGGGCATATGAGGGGTTTTCTATTCTCAGTCTTTTCAGAACATTATAGACCTGTGTGAAAAATAAAACAGAAGAACGCTCAGAGCGCCATTCACATACCTCACCAGGGAGGCATTACAGAAGCAGCATATATTGACACACAATTTTCAGGTGTATTTACCTTGAGTGCGCTATGTCAGCACATACCAGCATCACTCATTAGGACACCGTGCCAAGTGTTCACGTGTCCACAAACGTGACCGGAAGTAGTCACAGTCACCTGTACATGGTTAAGAAAATGAATTCCGCGTCAACTAGGCGTTTGCGGACAAGGGCACTGATTAAAACCCAAGAAGGAGTTGTTCCTTACTGCTGCCCCCAATACCCCGCCTTGCACGATACTGAACTTGCAATTAAGTGTTTCCACACATTTCTCATTTACATCAGATGGCATTCACCCGGCGGCAAACAGCCATAATATGCGTATGCTCAGAAGACTGCGCCCACACCTCCAACATGTCCGTTTATTGCTCTAACTTGCGAAGCTAATTATCAATGCACCCCTGTCCATTTCGCGTTACGAAATCGCACTTCACTTTTACACGCAGTAATTCGCATTTTTAGGGCATGTAATCACAGTCACGCCCCGACACTCGACCCATAACACACTCTTACTGTTGCCGCGTCCCTCCAGCGCTTCCGACGGTCCTCGCGCCAGGTCTGTGTGAGGAACAGGAAGTAGCCGGGGGGACGTGACCCCGCCCATTACGTCGCGTAACGCGGCCATCTTGGAATGGGCTAACATCCACTCGTAAAGACTTCAAAACAATTGCCGTCTCCTCCCCTGTTGATTGTACCTTGGCATCCAATTAAATTAAAAAAGTCAGTGTTATGTCATCAATGTGCAAAGTAGACCGGGGGCCCACTACAAGGTGCATATACTGGATGTGCATGGCAAACAGATCCCATTCATTTACTGATCACGTGTGGGGTAGGAGATAGCAATGTCAAACACAGGAAGAAGGGGATATACATGTGTTCATATCCAAATGGGAGTGGGCAAATACAGCAGTAGAGGGGGGAAGACAAGACTGCCTATGTATATATGAGGAAAATACATAACCCACGCTCGACTGATCAGTGTCAAATGCTCAATTGTTCAGAGGTGTAAGTGCCAATTTTCATGAAAACCAAACCACTGCGTGGGTGGAACTGGAGGTGCAAAACAGAGCCCTGTTACCGCCTACTCACTTTATTCCACTCAATATTTTCGTTGAGTCCCTCCTGATCAGCCTTCTCCAAGAATATCCTTTTCGCTTCTTTTCTTGCCAGGATATTCTCCAGATTATGTGTTTCGCCCACCACTTTTTCCAGGACGGTCCAGTTCATATCCTTAAGGTCATGTCCCGATGTATTAAAGTGTTGTACCAAACGGGTGGTCAATTTCTTCGCACGAATGGTACTCAGATGTTCCTGCACCGTATTTTTATTTTGCGGGTGGTAAGACCGATGTAATAAAGACCACAACTGCACATCAATCTATAAATAACATGTGTGGTGTTACAATTGCTGAACCGGTTGAGAAACCAGGTCCTGCCCCCACGTAAAGATACAGTCTTGGTGGCTGCTGTAAGCCCGCAGACCGAACAATTACCACATGGATAATGTCCAGCCGGTACTGTACTTGTCTGGGCAGTACTCTGATTTCGTGTGTGGACCAATTTGTCTCGTAAATTCGGGGCTCTTTTGAAGGCAAAGCGCGGAGTTGGCATCTTATTCCCCCCTATGTCAAGTATGGACCAATGTTTTTTTATGATCTGCCTTATTTTACTTGAAAGTGGGACAAAAGTTGTAACTATCGGCAGACACGTTTGTATTTCTTTTACATTGCGCTCCAGCAGTGCTTCCCTTGGTGTGTTCAAAGCCCTCTTCTGTGCGTGTTTAATCACTTTAGCTGGATAGTACCGTTGTTGCAACTTGGTAACCAGTTCAGAGGATTGCTCAAGAAAGGTTTCAGTGGATGAGCAATTGCGCCGGTATCGCAAAAATTGTCCAACCGGGAGATTGTCCCGGAGTGATCCTGGGTGGAACGAGTGATAGTGGAGGAGGGAATTTCTATCTGTTGCTTTGTGATGCACACTAGTTACCAACTTGTAATCTGCCACAGTGATTTCGACATCAAGGTATACCGCAGATGCATTGCTGATGGACCAGGTGAACCGGAGGCTCGGGTCCACTTGGTTCAGCCATTGTAAGAATACATTGAGCCGGTCCTCTGTACCTGTCCAGATACAGAGGACGTCGTCAATATAACGTCTCCAAAGAGAGATATTTTCTCTGTATGGGTTGGACTCATGGAGGACCACATTCTTCTCAACCTGGCCCACATAGATGCAGGCCAGGCTGGGAGCAAATGTGGCCCCCATAGAAGTACCGGAGGTCTGCAAATACAGTTGTACCCGATATTCAAAAAAATGTTTTGTGAGTGCCAACTCAATACACTGCATGACGAATGTTTGGGGTGTGTCATAAAACCACTCCATCGACCCCAGGGCCCGCGCTGCTGCAACCAATGTGGCATCCTGGGGGATGCTGGTGTACAATGACTCGATGTCAATTGTAACCAGTAGTTGGTTTAAAGGGTCAAAAGCTGTTTCTTTCAAGATATTCAGAATGTCAGTGGTATCTTGGACATATGACTCCTGAGTGACCACCGCATCCCTTAGGAAGAAGTCGGCAAACTGGGACAGAGGTTCCAGGATGGACTGGATCCCTGAGACGATAGGGCGTCCCGGAGGCGGACGCTGGGGCTTATGAATCTTTGGCAAGATGTAAAATGCCGGCACCCTAGGATTGATGTTAATAATAAAGTCCGCCTCCTTGGAAGAGATCCATTTTTTCGAGACTGCCTCAGAAACCATCTGCTTGATGGTGTTGGTAAGTTCAGGCGTGGGGTCCCGCATTAGGGGATGATAGTTAGTTCGAACCCCCAAGAGTTTAAGAATTTCTGTCTCGTAGTCACTGGTGTTTAGTATAACTACGGCCCGCCTTTATCGGCTGGCTTGATGGTAATAGCCAAATTTTTTTGTAAGGTACCGACCGCCTGCCATTCTTCCCTCGTCATATTGTGGATCGAATTTTGTCCTGTTGTTTGTTCAAGAGATTCTATGTCTTGGATGACGCGTTGTTCGAATACTGCCACCTCAGGCCCTAGAAGCGATGTGGGAGGGCAGAAGTTGGAAGGCCTACGAAGATTTGTGTCGAAGAGAGAGAGAGAGAGGCGTGCTTTCTTTATCGGCAAAAAACTTATGAAGTTTTATTTTTCTCATCATCTCTGAGACTTCTGATCTGCATAAAAAAGGGTCATGCCTTGGTGTTGGGACATACCCGAGGCCCTTATTTAACACGGTCCGTTCGATAGGTGTTAATTCATAGGAGGATAGATTTACCATGACGTCATTGGTAATAGAAGATGGTACTTTGTTCGTTCCTCCTAATTGTGGAATGAGTTGGCCCTGCTCCGTGTAATGCTGGGTGAGAATGTTTGCAATGTCTGTTGTGTTCCCCTGCCTCGTCCCTGTGGTTGGCCTCTTCCCCTCCGACCCCCTCTCTGGGGCTGACCTAAAGAAGACCTCAATAGAGCTCCTAGGTCTTCGTCAGATCTATTTTCCAGGGCAAAGTTAACCCTGTTGTTTACGGGTATGGTTTGGCGAGCTGGGCCTTCTTCGTCCTCACTACTTGTGTTGTCAAATCGCCAATTGTTAGGGGTACGTCTATTTCCCCTTTGTCCCCTGTGGCCTCCTCTCTGATGGAATTGCCCCCGTCTCTGGTATGGTTGTGCCTTCACTTGCTCTGGTGGTCTATCATAATATTCGTCTTCTGTGTAGGGAAAGGCCCAGGCATGGGTGTAACGTTCAAGATTCTTTTTGAGACCTTTAATCTTTTGATTAACCATATATGTTTTGTATTCAGCCAGGTCTCCCTGTATGCGTGACAGCTGCTCTTTAGCATCAATAAGGGCCTGGTTATTGTTAAGGCTCTCCTCCAGCTCCAATATTTCCTTGAGCAATGCCTCGCTAAGGCGTTTTGCCGTGTTGATTATTATTATCAACCAATCACGGGTGCAATTATTAGCAATGAAACTCCAATCCACCCGAAATTGCTTATCCTCGAGAAAGATTTTCAGCTCAAGTCGAACTATCAAACTTGGAGGAGAGGCACCTGCCCGAAGATATTCAGTCATAAGCGCTCCATGCAAAGCCACACGGATTTGGCGCTTCTTCAAAGCGCTTAATTTATCCCACTCTTCCCTGGCTGTGCCTTCTGTGCTGAGGGGTGCATCAGGTAATAATGGGGGACCGGCTAGGATGAGAGCAATCTGCTCGTCAGAAAAGGCAAGGCAGTTCATCCCTGAGACACAGGGTAGAAATGGAGCAATTTAGTGTGCCTGCAGTGTCAAAAAAAGGAAAATGAAAGCTATGTGCCAAAAATATGCTGCAAAGGAAAAAATGATAAAGTCTGTTTATCACTTCTTTAAAAGAGTTGAAACCCTCACAGCTGAGCCGCCGTACTAAATCTGCACAATCTGAAGGGGTAGAGGGGGAGGGGAATAGGAGAGGCAGCCCCCCACTCACACAGTATACAAACAGTAAGTGCCTCACCTACATGTAACTACATCCATATAGAAGACCAACAGGGTAGAGATACTGATTATTAGTACTACCTGGAATATGTCCAATAACATGAATCCTTGGGTCTGGATGTGTACTTCAACAATATAAAATCACACAGGACCACAACAATTCACCAAGAAAAATTGTGAAAAATAGAGCGAGTACCTCACGGTAGAACAACCCGAGGGGGTTCCCGGTTAACAATTACCGGTATACCCACTTCTCATCATTGGCAACTCTCTCTATGTGAAAAGACAAACGTGCACTCAAAGGAAGAATAGTGCGGACGTGAGAATAGTGAAGGAAAAACACAAATAGTGACCAACGTATCAACACGGACACCCACTTATAGTGTACAGGGACACATGAAAGGACCCCTAAACAACCACAAAGAAAATATATAAATTGTGTGGTAGGGCTTTGCTTGCTTTACCGTTTTATTCTGATGAAGCAAACCCCTACTGATTAAAAATGGTTACTTATATACCATCAAGATTTATGTCCTCAAGCCGACATGTTTCATCGCTCCTATTTTTAGCGATTTCATCAGGGCATATGAGGGGTTTTCTATTCTCAGTCTTTTCAGAACATTATGGACCTGTGTGAAAAATAAAACAGAAGAACGCTCAGAGTGCCATTCACATACCTCACCAGGGAGGCATTACAAAAGCAGCATATATTGACACACAATTTTCAGGTGTATTTACCTTGAGTGCGCTATGTCAGCACATACCAGCATCACTCATTAGGACACCGTGCCAAGTGTTCACGTGTCCACAAACGTGACCGAAAGTAGTCACAGTCACCTGTACATGGTTAAGAAAATGAATTCAGCGTCAAGTAGGCGTTTGCGGACAAGGGCACTGATTACAACCCAAGAAGGAGTTGTTCCTTACTGCTGCCCCCAATACCCTGCCTTGCATGACACTGCACTTGCAATTAAGTGTTTCCAAACATTTCTCATTTACACCAGATGGCATTCACCCGGCGGCAAACAGCCATAATATGCGAATGCTCAGAAGACTGCGCCCAAACCTCCAACATGCCCTTTTATTGCTCTAACTGCGAAGCTAATTATCAATGCACCCCTGTCCATTTCGCGCTTCGAAATCGCACTGCACTTTTACACGCAGTAATTTGCATTTTTAGGGCATGTAATCACAGTCACGCCCCGACACTCGACCCATAACACACTCTTACTGTTGCCGCGTCCCTCCGGCGCTTCTGACGGTCCTCGCGCCAGGTCTGTGTGAGGAACAGGAAGTAGCCGGGGGGGACGTGACCCCGCACATTACGTCGCGTAACACGGCCATCTTGGAATGGGCTAACATCCACTCGTAGAGACTTCAAAACAATTGCCGTCTCCTCCCCTGTTGATTGTACCTTGGCATCCAATTAAATTTAAAAAGTCAGTGTTATGTCATCAATGTGCAAAGTAGACCGGGGGCCCACTGCAAGGTGCATATACTGGATGTGCATGGCAAACAGATCCCATTCATTTACTGATCACGTGTGGGGTAGGAGATAGCAATGTCAAACACAGGAAGAAGGGGATATACATGTGTTCATATCCAAATGGGAGTGGGCAAATACAGCAGTAGAGGGGGGAAGACAAGACTGCCTATGTATATATGATCAAAATACATAACCCACGCTCGACTGATCAGTGTCAAATGCTCAATTGTTCAGAGGTGTAAGTGCCAATTTTCATGAAAACCAAACCACTGCGTGGGTGGAACTGTAGGTGCATAACAGAGCCCTGTTACCGCCTACTCACTTTATTCCACTCAATATTTTCGTTGAGTCCCTCCTGATCAGCCTTCTCCAAGAATATCCATTTCGCTTCTTTTCTTGCCAGGATATTCTCCAGATTATGTGTTTCGCCCACCACTTTTTCCAGGACGGTCCACTTCAGATCCTTAGGGTCATGTCCCGATGTATTAAAGTGTTGTACCAAACGGGTGGTCAATTTCTTCGCACAAATGGTACTCAGATGTTCCTGCACCCGTATTTTTATTTTGCGGGTGGTAAAACCGATGTAATAAAGACCACAACTGCACATCAATATATAAATAACGTGTGTGGTGTTACAATTGCTGAACCGGTTGAGAAACCAGGTCCTGCCCCCACGTAAAGATACAGTCTTGGTGGCTGCTGTAAGCCCGCAGACCGAACAATTACCACATGGATAATGTCCAGCCGGTACAGTACTTGTCTGGGCAGTACTCTAATTTCGTGTGTGGACCAATTTGTCTCGTAAATTCGGGGCTCTTTTGAAGGCAAAGCGCGGAGTTGGCATCTTATCCCCCCCCTATGTCAAGTATGGACCAATGTTTTTTTATGATCTGCCTTATTTTACTTGAAAGTGGGTCAGAAGTTGTAACTACCGGCAGACACGTTTGTTTTTCTTTTACATCGCGCTCCAGCAGTGCTTCCCTTGGTGTGTTCAAAGCCCTCTTCTGTGCGTGTTTAATCACTTTAGCTGGATAGTACCGTTGTTGCAACTTGGTAACCAGTTCAGACGATTGCTCAAGAAAGGTTTCAGTGGATGAGCAATTGCGCCGGTATCGCAAAAATTGTCCAACCGGGAGATTGTCCCGGAGTGATCTTGGGTGGAACGAGTGATAGTGGAGGAGGGAATTTCTATCTGTTGCTTTGTGATGCACACTAGTTACCAACTTGTAATCTGCCACAGTGATGTCGACATCAAGGTATACCGCAGATGTATTGCTGATGGACCAGGTGAACCGGAGGCTCGGGTCCACTTGGTTCAGCCATTGTAAGAATACATTGAGCCGGTCCTCTGTACCTGTCCAGATACAGAGGACGTCGTCAATATAACGTCTCCAAAGAGAGATATTTTCTCTGTATGGGTTGGACTCATGGAGGACCACATTCTTCTCAACCTGGCCCACATAGATGCAGGCCAGGCTGGGAGCAAATGTGGCCCCCATAGAAGTACCGGAGGTCTGCAAATACAGTTGTCCCTGATATTCAAAAAAATGTTTTGTGAGTGCCAACTCAATACACTGCATGACGAATGTTTGGGGGGTGTCATAAAACCACTCCGGTACTTCTATGGGGGCCACATTTGCTCCCAGACTGGCCTGCATCTACGTGGGCCAGGTTGAGAAGAATGTGGTCCTCCATGAGTCCAACCCATACAGAGAAAATACCTCTCTTTGGAGACGTTATATTGACGACGTCCTCTGTATCTGGACAGGTACAGAGGACCGGCTCAATGTATTCTTACAATGGCTGAACCAAGTGGACTCGAGCCTCCGGTTCACCTGGTCCATCAGCAACACATCTGCGCTATACCTTGATGTCGACATCACTGTGGCAGATTACAAGTTGGTAACTAGTGTGCATCACAAAGCAACAGATAGAAATTCCCTCCTCCACTATCACTCGTTCCACCCAAGATCACTCCGGGACAATCTCCCGGTTGGACAATTTTTGCGATACCGGCGCAATTGCTCATCCACTGAAACCTTTCTTGAGCAATCCTCTGAACTGGTTACCAAGTTGCAACAACGGTACTATCCAGCTAAAGTGATTAAACACGCACAGAAGAGGGCTTTGAACACACCAAGGGAAGCACTGCTGGAGCGCAATGTAAAAGAAAAACGTGTCTACCGGTAGTTACAACTTTTGACCCACTTTGAAGTAAAATAAGGCAGATCATAAAAAAACATTGGTCCATACTTGACATAGGGGGGGGAATAAGATGCCAACTCCGCGCTTTGCCTTCAAAAGAGCCCTGAATTTACGAGACAAATTGGTCCACACACGAAATCAGAGTACTGCCCAGACAAGTACTGTACCGGTTGGACATTATCCATGTGGTAATTGTTCGGTCTGCGGGCTTACAGCAGCCACCAAGACTGTATCTTTACGTGGGGGCAGGACCTGGTTTCTCAACCGGTTCAGCAATTGTAACACCACACACGTTATTTATAGATTGATGTGCAGTTGTGGTCTTTATTACATCGGTCTTACCACCCGCAAAATAAAAATACGGGTGCAGGAACATCTGAGTACCATTCGTGCGAAGAAATTGACCACCCGTTTGGTACAACACTTTAATACATCGGGACATGACCCTAAGGATCTGAAGTGGACCGTCCTGGAAAAAGTGGTGGGCGAAACACGTAATCTGGAGAATATCCTGGCAAGAAAAGAAGCGAAATGGATATTCTTGGAGAAGGCTGATCAGGAGGGACTCAACGAAAATATTGAGTGGAATAAAGTGAGTAGGCGGTAACAGGGCTCTGTTATGCACCTCCAGTTCCACCCACGCAGTGGTTTGGTTTTCATGAAAATTGGCACTTACACCTCTGAACAATTGAGCATTTGACACTGATCAGTCAAGCGTGGGTCATGTATTTTCATCATATATACATAGGCAGTCTTGTCTTCCCCCCCCTCTACTGCTGTATTTGCCCACTCCCATTTGGATATGAACACATGTATATCCCCTTCTTCCTGTGTTTGACATTGCTATCTCCTACCCCACACGTGATCAGTAAATGAATGGGATCTGTTTGCCATGCACATCCAGTATATGCACCTTGTAGTGGGCCCCCGGTCTACATTGCACATTGATGACATAACACTGACTTTTTTAATTTAATTGGATGCCAAGGTACAATCAACAGGGGAGGAGACGGCAATTGTTTTGAAGTCTCTACGAGTGGATGTTAGCCCATTCCAAGATGGCCGCGTTACGCGGCGTAATGGGCGGGGTCACGTCCCCCCCGGCTACTTCCTGTTCCTCACACAGACCTGGCACGAGGACCGTCGGAAGCGCCGGAGGGACGCGGCAACAGTAAGAGTGTGTTATGGGTCGAGTGTCGGGGCGTGACTGTGATTACATGCCCTAAAAATGCGAATTACTGCGTGTAAAAGTGCAGTGCGATTTCGAAGCGCGAAATGGACAGGGGTGCATTGATAATTAGCTTCGCAAGTTAGAGCAATAAACGGGCATGTTGGAGGTTTGGGCGCAGTCTTCTGAGCATACGCATATTATGGCTGTTTGCCGCCGGGTGAATGCCATCTGATGTAAATGAGAAATGTGTGGAAACACTTAATTGCAAGTGCAGTGTCGTGCAAGGCGGGGTATTGGGGGCAGCAGTAAGGAACAACTACTTCTTGGGTTGTAATCAGTGCCCTTGTCCGCAAACGCCTAGTTGACACTGAATTCATTTTCTTAACCATGTACAGGTGACTGTGACTACTTCCGGTCACGTTTGTGGACACGTGAACACTTGGCACGGTGTCCTAATGAGTGATGCTGGTATGTGCTGACATAGCGCACTCAAGGTAAAAACACCTGAAAATTGTGTGTCAATATATGCTGCTTTGGTAATGCCTCCCTGGTGAGGTATGTGAATGGCGCTCTGAGCGTTCTTCCGTTTTATTTTTCACACAGGTCCATAATGTTCTGAAAAGGCTGAGAATAGAAAACCCCTCATATGCCCTGATGAAATCGCTAAAAATAGGAGCGATGAAACATGTCGGCTTGAGGATATAAATCTTGATGGTATATAAGTAACCATTTTTAATCAGTAGGGTTTTGCTGCATCAGAATAAAACGGTAAAGCAAGCAAAGCCCTACCACACAATTTATATTTTCTTTGTGGTTGTTTAGGGGTCCTTTCATGTGTCCCTGTACACTATAAGTGGGTGTCAGTGTTGATACGTTGGTCACTATTTGTGTTTTTCCTTCACTATTCTCACGTCCGCACTATTCTTCCTTTGAGTGCACGTTTGTCTTTTCACATAGAGAGAGTTGCCAATGATGAGAAGTGGGTATACCGGTAATTGTTAACCGGGAACCCCCTCGGGTTGTTCTACCGTGAGGTACTCTCTCTATTTTTCACAACTTTTCTTGGTGAATTGGTGTGGTCCTGTGTGATTTTATATTGTTGAAGTACACATCCAGACCCAAGGATTCATGTTATTGGACATATTCCAGGTAGTACTAATAATCAGTATCTCTACCCTGTTGGTATTCTATATGGATGTAGTTACATGTAGGTGAGGCACTTACTGTTTGTATAGATGAAATAGGTACCCTTAGCTGCTAGGAACGAAGGGCAAGTCTGGGACACAAAAACATATGTCTCAGTGCAGATGCTTTTCCCTAACTGAGCTCTGGGATTCTTGCCAGTACCTTGCAGACATAGGTGACCCTGATGGGGTACAACCCAAATCGGGGAGGATCTCTTAGCTCGCTGTTTTTCACTCAGAGTAACTCCGTATCCGGTCACGTTCCATCCATATATGCTAGTGTCTCATCTGTTGGGATAGTCTCATAGGAAGTATCTTCCCTAATCATATCTACTATACCCTTAACTAGAGCACTATTCTTTGGATTATCTTTCACAGAACGCAGGGGGTAGACTTCATGCGCGTAGATGAACATTGTTCTGTATGCCCACACAGAACCATTTTGGCTGAATGGCAGGGCCAGATAAGGGGTACCTTTATCTGTTGTGTGAGGCATAAGACCACACACCCAACAGTTAGTCGTGTTCATTACTAGTTGGTGTTGGTGCAAAAGCTGAACGAAGGAGTTATTAATAAACTCTAATCTCCTAACGGACTCATGTTCAGGAAAAGGGTGGAAAGAATGCGAGGAAACAGTAGTAGGAGGTATAGGCTGTGTAGTGGGTGCAAACGTCACTTGAAAAGAGAATAAAACATATCCTATTAAAAACATCATTACACTGAACAACATAAAAATGCATAATATCAAAAAACGTTTCTTGGTCATCATTCTACATATTTTAGCTTTAAAGTTCATTTCTTTGGCAGGTCTCTCCATCTCGAAAAACTCCATCCTCTCTAATTGCTGCTCGCGATGGTAGGGTGTTCTATGCTAAGGAATGCTTCTGTCAGTCCAGGGCAACTCCCTTAGACCAACCAGAACTGTCGACCTAACGTCTTCAGCTGCACTCCAAAGACTTGGGCAACCGCGACCCTACAGCTGAACCCGGATGGTGGTTCGAAAAACAAAAATAAAAAAGTTTCCCAGATGAGAGAGCTGCACTTTTCAAAAATAGCAAAGGAAAGAAAAACTTTATTAGCCCATAGTTCTCGGCCTCAGGTTATAGCGTCTTTTTCCAGGTAATGTCTGGTTTTGGAACAGGAGTTCAGGCTCTGCAGTGTCCAATTGGATTGACGGTGGCACAGCTCCTTGCAAAAGATTGTCACTTTCACGTTCAGAAATTGTTCCTTTTATGCGTGCATCACTGAAAGGCAGAAAACGAGGCACAGTCTCAGTCTCAGAGTCAGCAACACCCTCCTGGACCCACCGGTCGTACGGCAGAGGCAAAGGGACCCTCTTACAGTGTACGCCGTGGATCCAGTTCTTTTTCCCTTCTACTCGCACGGCTGATCTTGTTGATAACAGGACTAGGTAGGGGCCTGTCCAGCGGGGCTGATCATTCTGTGTCCGCTGGAAATTCTTCACCAAAACCCAGGATCCAGGAGTAATAGGATGTCCTGGAGCTTCAGAGACCTGAGACAGAGTATTGTGAACCTGTTGGTGTAAAACACGCAATTTAGCCACCAATTCATACAAATAATCAAGCAGTACAGGGTGTTCGTTCTCACTGAATTTTGTCGGCCTTGGCACTCCCCATATGTTGGCCGGACGGCCGAACACAATTTCATAGGGACTAAGTCCCACTCGCGAATGCACAGTCATTCTGGTTGATAGGTGTGCTAAAGGCAGAGCGTCAGGCCATTTAAGACCAGAGCTCACTTGGATTTTGGCCAATTTTGGTTTTAATGTGCCATTGCAGCACTCTACTAGTCCAGCTGATTGGGGGTGATTTGCAGCGTGGAATTTCTGTTGGATGCCTAGCCCTTCACATACTTTCTTCATCACTCGTCCTACAAATTCACTCCCATTGTCACTCCAGACCATTCTCGGCATTCCAAATCTAGGGAAGAACTCTTTGACAAGGGCTTTAGCTGTGGACAAGGCAGTGTTGTCCTTCAGGGGGTATGCTTCTACCCATTTTGAAAAGGCACAAACAACGAGTACGTATTTCAAATTGATGTACCTTTCCATGTGGATGAAATCTAGCTGCAAAACCTCGAACGGATACGTTGGAGGCGCAAAATGACCAGCTGGAGTTGGGGTTCCCCTACCAGGATTGTATTTCAGACACACCATACAATTTTTGACCACATTCTCTGCACACTTGGGAATTCCAGCATTTTGCCATACTGGAGCCAGCACCTTACAAATCCCTTTCACACTGATGTGAGCCATTCCATGGGTCATTGTAACCACTGCAAGCACGTACGCATCGGGTAACAACCATCGCTGATGCTCCGACAATTCAACCCAACAACCATTTGTATCCAATTTACCCATACTCTCTCTCCACACACTCAATTCTTTCTCTGTAGCTTCAGCTTGAATAGACTTTACACTCTCTATCGTGTCTTCACACATTCCAAAGTCACCAACCCATCTCGCAGGGCCTGCAACATACATTCGGCTCATCACATCCCTCGCTGTTTCTTTTGCGACTTCATCAGCAAATGCATTTCCACGACCAACATCATCAGTCACCTTCTTGTGTGCACTGCATTTTACAATCGCAACTTGCAAGGGCAACGTAAGTGACTCGAGAAGCTCATTCACCAACTGACCATGCTGTATCTTAGATCCATGCGAAGTCAGGAACCCACGTTCTTTCCACAATCGTCCAAAACTATGGGCCACACCGAATGCATCCTGGCTGTCATTATATATGGTCTCTTTCATTCCTTTTGATAACACACATGCTCTTGTAAGTGCAATCAACTCTGCTGCTTGAGCTGAATTATGTGGGACACGTGCAGCTTCAACAATCGTATGCAAAGTCGTAACAGCATATGCCGCAGTCGTATCACCATTCGGAAGCTTGAAGCATGAACCATCCACCCATAAGGTACCATCACACTTCACAAGAGGAGTGTCCTGAAGGTCTATTCTCCCTTTCGTTTCTTCTTCTGTTCTGAGAAAACAATCATGCTGTTCAGAAGCATCTGTCTCTGTTACAATCGGCAACAACGTAGCTGGATTCAACGTGTTGCATCTCTTTATGTGTACATGACTCGCTAAAAGTGTCAACTCATAACCGGACAATCGAGCACTAGTTAAGTGCTGTGTCTTGGTCCTATTTAACAACGTGTCCACTGCATGTGGAACCATCACAACCAATGTATTATTCATCACTAAACCAGCAGACTGCCGAATAGAAACAGCTGCTGCCGCCGTGGCTCTTAAGCAACTTGGCAATGCTTTAGCTACCGGGTCCAAAGTTGATGAAAAATACGCACATGGACGCTGTTTGTCTCCGAACAACTGTGTCAACACTGACAACGCACAACCTTCTTTCTCGTGGACATACAACGTAAAGGGCTTACTGTAGTCGGGGGTACCCAACACAGGAGCCGAACATAATGCATTGCGCAATTCAGAAAAGCCTTTCTGACACTCTTCAGACCATGGGAGGGGATTCGGTGTATCTTTACAAGTTAATGCCACCAAAGGTTTGGCCAACAAGGAAAAATTCGGTATCCATTGTCTGCAGTAAGATGTAATGCCCAAGAAAGCACGCACTTCTCTCTGTGTCCTAGGCACACTCAATTTCGCTATTGCCTGAATTCTTTCTGGGGTCAGTTTCCTTCCCTCCTTCGATAAAAGATGACCTAAGTAGGTCACTTCTTGTCAACAATATTGCAATTTGGAAAGAGACACTTTGTGGTGCAAATCAGACAAATGACGCAACAACGACAACGTGGCTTCTTTACAGATTTTCTCAGTATCTGCAGCCACAAGCAAATCATCAACATACTGAATAAGGGTAGTGCCATCAGGTAAAACAATCGTATCAAGCTGTGTTTTTAAAGCTTGACTATATATTGATGGACTTTCACAGTAGCCCTGGGGGGCGCGTTTGAAGCGGAAGCTTTGGCCTCCTAAACTGAAGCCGAAAATATCCCTACTTTCCTCGGCAATCGGGATGCTGAAGAACGCATTCTTCAAGTCAATCACCGAGAACCAGGTCGCGGAAGCTGGAATCATAGTCAATAGGGCAGTGATATCACGAACAACTGGAAATTGTGGCACAACGATTTTGTTCACTTCTCTAAGATCGATCACAAATCTGTAAACGGGTGGTTGAGAAGGGTCAGTACGCTTCAAAACAGGCAGAACAGGACTATTGCAAACGTTGCCTCTTGTCTCTTCAATTACATCTTTTTCAATCAAATCATAAATGATCGCTAGCAACGCCTTTTCACCTTCACTAGAGATATTATACTGGGGAATGCGTGGCATTTTAACATTGGCTTTCAATGTCACAACATATGGTGGTATTTCCAAAAGACCCACATCATTAGGACCAGTAGCCCAAAGAATATCAGGAAGAGACGAGAACTCTGTCGGAAGTTTATCTTTTGACAAGTACATTGGGGAGACCACTTTCTTACCTAGTGTAAGTTGTACTCCCGAAGGAGAACAGTACAAAGTCGCATACAACCTTTTCAACAAATCCAATCCTAACAAGTTCTCGCCACAACCTGTTGTCAGAATAAGGGGTGCTTCTAATTCACAAGGTCCAACAGAAAGGGATATAGGACTAGAAATCGGGTTTCTAACCAGGGCGCCAGAAAAGCCTACCGAAACATTCATTTCGCCAGACAAAGGTGCGCCAGGGAGTTTAGAGTGCATAATGGAACTTTTTGTAGCACCAGTATCCAACAGAAAAGGCTCTGACACACCTGATGTAATCACCTCAACGTAAGGCCCACTCTGATCTACTGGAACTGAAACAACTCCCTCTCTTTGTCCATTGCTGTCCTAGCAATCATTACCTTCCATATTCTCATCTTCCGCGTAGTAGTCATCAGCATAGTACTGAGGCGTCCTACCAGACGCGTTATTCTGCTGATCAAAACTATTCATTGAATTCTGAGGTGGAAATGGGCGCGCATTCTGGGGGAAATTTCCACGTCCTCTACCTCTAGGCGCTTGTGGAACACCTCGACCTCTTGCAGCAGAAGCACCATTCATACGCTGTAACAAAATAGGACAACTATACTTGAAATGACCCTCTTCTTTACAATATGAACACTGATTGGGGCCTACAGGAAGACGCTGTTGAGGATACTCGAACCTTTGCGAGTTCCTCTGAAACTGTTGAAGTTGCTGATAGTTACTCTGACCACCACGTGGCGGATACGCTTGTTGTAAAAGGACCTTCGTTTTTAACTCTTTCATTTTCTTGTCTGCTCTATCCTTTTCATCTTTGTCCCTATTTTCGTAGTACTGCGCAGTAGCCAATATCTGTGCTGAAGAGGAAACGGCCCACGAACTTTCTGAATCTTTTAACTTCTTACACAACTCGGGAAGCAAATTGTGCACGAACGTGTCAACGAACAACCGTTGACCACCTTCTGTACTCATATCTTGACCACTGTGGTCGATAAATGTTTCTTCGAACCTGTTGAAGAATTCAGACACGGTCTCATCTTTCTTCTGCTTACACGCAGACAATTTGTCCCAATGAACTCGCATTGCAGGCATTAAAGTCTTTATGTAAGTAATTATCCTACCAGGGAGGTCTGCCACTAAAGGTTCGGGTTTAGCACCACCAACTTGTCTGCCATCAGCAGCAGCAATATTAACCCATGTATCACCTAACTCCTAATCATGATCCGCATGACGAATCTTTCCCCATAAAGACTGTGGAACAACATTTCCAAACAACATGTCTATATCCGCTAAATTCATAATGCAAGAGCTTGCAGTCTGAGACAATTCCTTGTAATACCCTGCAGGATTTTTACGGGGATCAGGCAATGTCTGCTTAAGGGCCAAAACTTCAGCTCGTTTCCAAGGAACATGTACCCAAACACACTGAAAATGAGGCGGAATAGGTGGGTTAACTGTTAGATCCCCTTCTTTCCAAACTGGGGGTACTTCTCTCATTGGATATTGTCTCGCTTTTCTCTTAACAGAAAAATCAGACTCAAACAACTGTTGAGAAATAGTTCCACTCCTAAGCGACAACAATGTCGCGACTGCTTTATTAACATCTGAACCCACAATTGTGCCTTTTCCAAACTCGTACCGTACATGACATAACTCAGGCGGATTGGGCTCCAAATCATTCTCTTCTAAATCTTCACAAAGGAAAGTACACATTTTATCAAAAACTTACCTCTGCTTTGGTGCTTCCCACTGATAGAAGACATCCATAACAGACTCTAGCTCATATCTTGTCAGGACGGTAACCCATTTATGTGCTAAATAATCCAATGTTTCCCGCTCTCTAGAGTCGGGCAGTTGACTACGCAACTGTTTGTGTGTTGAAACAGGGGTCATACTCGCTGCCCCAAAAAGAGGCGATAGGAGAATGGCAACAGTGTCAGTCATTCTCTGTCGAACAGAAGGAGATGTCGACGAGAGAACAG
The DNA here is from genome assembly GCF_964261635.1 of Lissotriton helveticus. Lineage (NCBI taxonomy): Eukaryota > Metazoa > Chordata > Amphibia > Caudata > Salamandridae > Lissotriton > Lissotriton helveticus. The sequence goes on along the minus strand of NC_136065.1, from coordinate 508,800,862 downwards.
GAGGAAAAACAGAGTGAGGCAGGATAGACGCAGACGCAGAGGCGGTATCAGGAATAATACCAGAAAGGGTAGTCGATGCAGTAGGCAAGATCGTAGGAAGTACAGATAGAGCAGGTAGCAAAGTCGGCGGCCCTTGAGGAGGCTGCGCTATAGGAGTAGGAGCCAACTGAAGAGGAGCTGGCGGTTGTGGAAGAATCTGAGGCACAATAATCGGGGGTTGCACAACTAAAGGTTGTGGAGGTGCTGTAGCACTCTGCGCATAAGGGGGTGGCGAACTCAATAAGTGTGACATTAGGGGGTCTTTTTCAAGTTCTTTTGCTGCATCTTGCTGAAGAGGCGGCAAAACCGGATAGCATTTATCAATCGCCATTTTACGTTGCCTGTGCAACTGCTCACTTGCCTGTTCTTCTTCGTTGTCTTTATACTGCGTAGCAGCTTGCATTATCGAGATACCCCTTTCCCTCTTATTTCTCTTTGCTAATTTGATTTCTTTCTGTTTGGCTTCCTTACGCCATAGGCGGAAAGAGTCAAACATCGCTGGCTGGGCTTTCTTCTCAAAAAGTCTAACCTCTAGATTATCTAGGATTTCCGTGTCAAAGCTACCATATTGGGGCCATTTTAAAACACCATCCTTTCTGGTGTATCGCATCCATACTTCATTATAGGTGATTGGGCCTACGCCATGTTTCACATAGAGCTCATAGGTTGGAGTTCCAATCGGAAGAACCGGACACGAGTCCTCCAATCGGGAATCCCTATTACAACCAAGACAAAACAAGTTTCTAAGTCTGCTAAGACCAGGCATCTTCGCTCTCTAGTCTAGCTTCAAACTTCAAAGGATTATCGAATACGATAGTCTCGTGAATACACGAGTCCCTCGGCTATGGTACTTGCAAGTTCCAAATCAAAGATCCCAAGGGGATACCCAAACTAAGAACCAAACTAAGGACTGGGAGACGCTCCACTTATACTTAACTGAGGTATCGATGACGTGATCAGAAGACTCGTCTATCGTTTCGCTCTACAAATCATCAAGGGTCCAAAACAGGGCGATAGTCAGGGCAGCAGTCCTTCGTAGCCGTCGGGAAGCGGGGATCCTCACAGCAAAGACTTTCGGACCACGTCGACATGCAGGGGTCGATGAAGTGGCGGCCTTCCTCCAGAATTTTCACACGAAGCTCCTCACGAACCTCTGGCTTGGACCAGTACCGCTGAAATCGCCCCACGTTGGGCGCCACACTGAAGTACTGGGTTTTTCAGAACCCAGCGGTGCCAGGGACACACCCTAAGACTTCGGGTCCTTCCTGTTTCAGACTACAGAAACTCAGAGTCTTCTAGGTGAAGTCAAAGATCGTGTTTATTGGCTGCAACCAAGTAACAGGCGTCCTAAAAGTACAACACGGTGTATATTCTCAGGAGACTGCTCAATCTTACAAAGCCAGCCTTCTCTTTTTATACAAAATATTATGCTTCAGGCAAACATTCCTTATTTTACAGTTGACCATTCACATATTTTCAATACAAAGAAAAAGCAGAGTCATGATGACAAGCCCATATTTCAGTTTGTTCAGCCCACAATCAATTACCCGGCAAGGCCCAGTATTTTCATCAGATATCGACGAAACCCCAATAAAAACGGGCGCCTCCTCCTCGTAAAGTAAGTCATAAAGAAAGAAATAGAGGCAGGTGTGTGTAAGATTAGGAAGGGTTTGTGTGCGATGAAGGGTTTATGGCATGTTGTGCCTTGATACTATCTCGACCGGCCACTGGGAGAGGAACTGACCGAACAGGTTTGGCCCCGGGCAGTGGAGTCAGCTTGCCCAGGTCGTGCAGAAGTCAGCAAAGGTGTACGTGTCCTTCAGACTCGGTTTTGGCCTTAGTCACCGGCCTATGTGAGGATAATCACAAAATGGCTGCCGTATACAAAATGGAACCCGAGGGTTCAGGAAGAGTTTCCTGATTCCAGGGTTATCTCGTCACCCGAATGCGACGAAAATGCTGGTACATAGTGTACTCGTCATTCTCGGTCCGCTGATACCAAAATCGTCATGATTCGACGATGTTTATGACACGGGTCCAGAATTTTCAGTACCACACAGCTGTGAGCCACACTACCAGGACTGAGCTAGAGATTTATTAATGTGAATACAAGGACCTATTTGGGTAATGTGATATCATTGCATAGTGTAGGCTAACTAGCCTCACTACATGATAACCCACTTTCCTACATGGGTGTTACAGCAGTGGGATCCTGAACTTGTGTTTCGCAGTACCACTTGGTCATCAGTGACTTTGCACGAGAAATCCACTATTGACATTAGACCCAAATACATTTTTCAGATTTTTTCTAAAAAAAAAATTTCAATTGATAGGGCCCTGTGTAAACCTCAGTTCCAGAAAAAGTACAAAGCTAGAAAAAAGTTTAAGTAAAGATTCTTTTTTTTTTTTTATAAAGGTTTCAACTTTCAGATGAAAGGTTAGTGAACAATAGAGGCTGACAAGAACCTCAACCTATCCATACTCCCGGCTCTGAAGATCATTGATTAGAGTGACTTGTGTGAAATTGTGAGCATTGTCTACCAAAAGATAGCCAAAATGGAAGAGCTTGACAGAGCCCTCAGCTTCTATGAGAAGGGAATATTTGAGAGGGAAGGCCATTCCTCAGAAGACCAACCCGAAGCGGATGAGGATGATGCCTTGGCCCAAGTAAAAGATGATGAGAAAGAAATTGAAGACCAAAACTCTAGACCCTTCCCTAGACCCCCTTCCGAGAGGTGAGCAATAAAAGTCACTCTAGTAACCCTCCCTACTGGAAGGGTGGTAGTTAACCTTGAGGAAAAGCTTGGACCCTTCTCACTAGAGGAGAAAAAGATTGAATTAGAGGAGCCTAGCCCTAGAAGAAAGAAGGGTCAAGATGGGCTTAAAGCCCAAAGATAATGGTGGCGTAACAGTAAATAGGGAAAAAAAGAAACATTTGACCCCAAGATCCCCAAATAGTTTGCCCCCAAGTTTAGTGATGACATTGATAAATGGTTTGCAGCCTTTGAGAGGGCCTGCACACTGAGAAGGTTATTCACCAGCACTGGGGCTCTCTACTGTGGGATTTTTTTCTCAGTCAAGAGCAGAGATAGACTTCTGACCCTTAATGAGGATGTGGCTGAGTCCTATAATCCCATGAAGGTAACTTTAATGGAAGGGTTTGGACTAACCACAGAAGAGTACAGCGAAAGGTTTAGGGACACCCATAAAGGCCAGAATCAGACATGGGTGAACTTTGTAGACTCCTCAGTCAAATCACTAGATGGCTGGATAAAAGGCAATGAGGTGGACATGTATGATGGATCATATAATCTGATTATGAAGGAGCACATTCTAACTAATTGTAGCACAGATAAATTGAATCATCATTTGGTGCATTTGAAGTTGTCTTCTCCCAGAGAGCTGGGGAAGATACCTGACAAATGGGTCAGAACCAGGGTGTCCAAGAGGGCCCATGGTGGGAGTGACCAGAGGAAGGGTGCTCATACTTCCCAGCAGGGAAAAGATGTGAGCAACTGCAGGGATAAAAATAAGGCGTTCTCTAAAAGCCCCAAAATATTTTCTAAGGAGGGTGGGCCATGATGCCCATCCAGTCCAAATATAAGGGGTATCAAGGAAATAACTGTGACCCTACAAAGGCTTCTGGAACATACTATGACTGTCAAGAGTCTGGGCATAAAAGAGAGGATTCAGCATGCCCCAAAAAGTCCCCCAATGGTGACAGTCCAAGGAATTGGCTAGCATAGGAGAGAATTGAGGTATACTCTGGACAGGCCAAAGGTTACCTTAGTGTCCATGGGTGGGGTGGATATTGAAGCCCTGCCAGTCTTACCTCCAAGCCTGGAGAAGTACAAACAAAGTCCAACAGTCAATGGGACTGAGGTAGAGGGTCTAAGGGATGCAGGGGCCAGTGTCACTACGATGGCAGCTAGACTGATTTCCCATGGCAAAATTATACCTGGCGTTAGTCACCAGGTGACGATTGCTGACAATGTGACTAGACTGCATCCAATAGCCTTGGTAAGCTTAGTATGGGGAGTGGTTACTAGCCCACAGAAGGTGGTTTGGAGTATTTGTTGGGAACCTCTGCCCGGGCAGAAGTAGAGACGAAGGGTCATGCAGAGATGCTGGGTCTCCCTGAGTGTGTGTGCAACCAGAATCCAAGGACCTATTTAGGTAACATGAGATTATTGCATAGTGAAACCTAACCATCCTCACTACATAATACCCACTTTCCTACAAAAAATATTAGCATTGGACCGGGCAATACGTAATTGAATCTAATGAGTTCTCAACACTTGCCTTCAAGCTCCTTCCCAGAGAAGCCTTACACTGCTTGCCTTCGCTACCTTGAGAGTCAGGTGCAGAAAGGCTATATTTTTCCCAGATTGCAGTCATAATAGTACGAACCCCAAGACACCAGTGGCAAATAATCTTAACCACCATGGTTGTGGTCCAGAAGCTGGCGTCTGCCTTGTGGCATACCGAATAGGTCTGATACTTCTCAGCAAGTGGTGTAGGATCTGCAATTTCCAGTTCCAACTGTCCTGAACAAAACAATTTATTCAGCTTGAAACCCAACATCACCTCCACAGTACAAAAGCAGATACAAGATTTGTGGGAGTAAACATCAATACCCTGTCCTTAGATCAGTTGAGGGATCTGTGTTTAGCAAGTGGGTGTATGGCTCCCAGAAACAAGAATAGGGAGATCTTTTTAAGTTTTGTTTAGGATCAGTTAGGGAAACTAGCAGTAGAGAAGAAAAAGTGAAGGACTAAGGGGGGGGGGGGTACCATGATAGAGACCCATGGAGGGAGTGCTGTGGTGTCAGGCTCTATTAGCTCTTCACATGGGTTTTACCCAGACACACTTCGATTTCTGTGGTTTCCCGGAGATATTTCCACCACCCCCCAACTGAGTTCAAGGATCCCATTGTCACTATCGGAGATTCCCTTGACTGGGTTAGTTTGACTGAGACCCTGAACTTGCAGTTGGCCATCCAGAATGCTAAGTATGAGGAAGAAGAGAAGGGCAGGAACTTTGTGCCAGGACAAGAGAAAAGCGGTATGAGAGACAGGAGGAATTGGCCCAAGAACAAGAAAGAAAAGGGAGGCGAGGTAAAGGAAAAACAAAAGGCAGGAAAAGAAAGAAGAAAGGGAATTAGAGAGAGTAAATAGACTTAGAAAACATCTAGAAAAGTCTACTCCTCCAAAACTAAGGTACGGTACCTTGGTTTTGGTGAATAATTTCTAAGGAGGACAAATGACGTACAACCAACCTCTCATTCCCTCCGTTTATATAAAAGTCTATTGCCCTTCAATTCTCTAGTTGTTGCCAAGATTTCAAAAGAGCTTGTGTACATGGACGTAAAAGCGCAGGATATTTTGGGGTAGTTTGTGGGTTCTAACATTGTTTATAGAATGCCGTGTCTAAAGATAGCCACTTTATAAAATACTTTACCATGGAAGGAATGGTAGTTATTGGGGCGAATGCTTGTAGCTATGGGCAAATGAGATAAGCTCTGATCAGAGGAGTGGCTAAAGACTGCTCACAAACTTCAAAGGTTCAAGGAAAGAAAGAGAGCAGATGGTGTTCCCAGGGAAACTTATGTTCATATTGTGCTTCATGATTGAGGTGATTAGGAAGGTGGGTGGATTCCAAGTAGGAATACAAGGAAAAGAGGGGATAGGAAGGTACTTCCAAGCCAAAGGTAATTATAGGTGTCACAAGGAGAGTACTAAAAAAGTGGCTGTCAGGTGAACAACCCTGTACCAGCCTCATTCATTGTAACTAGTATACAGACTTTGGGTGAGGGGGACCCATGAGGGAACTGTGATGCTCTACCTAGCAATGGACATTTGGTAAAGGCACCCAGTTCCTGAAAACTACATCCATCCAAAAACCATGTGTTTTGTGTTTGAAGCAAAATTCAATAGGAGGAAAATTCCAGTCGTGAGGGATACAGGTGCTTGCAGGTGTAAGATTTAGGACGCATCTAAAAACTGAGGAGATTCTCCCTGGCTCCAATGATAAAGGTTTAATAGCCAGTGAGGATGACCCGACTGCCCAAGCTGGGAAAGGAACCATTGGCAAGTCAGCCATGGTTGATGTAGGGGTGAGAGAAAAGGAAGGGGCTAAATGTCTCTAGGGCAATTATAAGATTGCTTCCAGTTTCGCAACTGGACCAGAAGCCTGCATGGCTTAGTCCATGCCAGCTGCGTTGACCAGAGCATAGGCTGCATATCAGTCTCTGGAAGGGACTGAGACCATCCCATTAAGCGTAGTGAGTGAATTAGGGCAGACACTGAGAAGGCACAGGCTGTGGTATACATCACCCCTGGTTCAGAAGGAAAGAAGGAAGAGCCAACAAAAGCAAACCAGGTCTTGACGTCTTGGTCAATACCAGAGATGCAGGGTTTGTAAGATGCTGGGGGACCAACACCGGAGGAGGATTGCAAGGCATAAGCTGAGTACCCTACAATTGTGCTACTTCAGAAGGAAGCCCAGTAACAGATCACCAAGGGAGTGGTTAGAAGGCATAAGACTGGTTGGGAGGAAGGACTGTTGAATGGAAATCCTGTGAAACCTAAGCCAGGTGCACTCTAGGCTGCCTTTAGAAGATTGCCACAGTCCTACAAAAGGAGTGGGTGAGGGTTATATAAAGAAAAGGGTCAATTCCCCTCCCACCCACAATAGTGGAAGTGCTGTCACTAGGAGTACCAATGGTCCCCCATCTCGCTTTTTCCTAAGGAGCCAGTTTGACTCTGGTCAGGAGACTTGTTTTTTGTGAACTATGTGATTAGCCTCAAGAAGTTGGTGGTGTAATACATGAGTCAAGTAAAATAAAACCTTCACGTAAGCTAGGAGCTGATGAATTAATGCTACAATAAGAAAGCAATACTTACAGGATACCATGTGGGTCAGGGTCCTAGGGTTTTGGGGGAGAAGTGGTGTGTTAAAAAAAAGTAGTGCAGAAGTTATCTAAAGTACTCTGTAGTCTACCTTGGGCAGCAGGTCGTCGAAGGTAATATCTACCCGTTAGATGCCAAGATCCATTCTATGTTGTAGTAGAAGGCTCTCTCAATCTAGACACAGGTGAGAGCCTTTTTAGGACTCATAGCATATTATAGGAACTTTGTTGTCAACTTTTTCTGTAGTTGTCTCCTTGACATCCCTGACATCCAAAAAGGAGATTAAGACAGTTATTTGGCCTACAGCATGTCAGAAAGTATTTTGGTGCCTAAAGTCAGCACTATACAATGCTCCTGTATTAAAGGCACCGGACTACAGTCAGCCTTTCATTATAGAAACGTACTCCATGGAAAAAGGACAAATAGAGCATCCAGTGATGTTCATCAATCACAGTGTGCTTCCCAGGGAACAGAACTGGACTGCAGTTGAAAAGGAATGCTTTGCACTAGCGCAGTTCCTCAAGAGGTTGCAGCCTTAATTATCTGGTACCATGTTTGTGATACAGGCAGGTCAAAAGTGGTTGATGACTATGAAGGGGGTAAACCCACCTTGGTGAGATGGTCTATCTGACAAGAAGGCCTAGATTTCACTGTAGACTACAAAGCTGGAATGCAGATCAACTTTCCTGCCAGTTATGCCAATCTAGAAACAGGACTTCTCAAATAGTGGACTAAGGTTCCTTGTAGTTTGATGAGGGAGGACCATCTATTGGACAAGAATGTCTCCAGCATGATAAACAGGCCTGTACCCCTGCCTTGAGTCATCCTACACCATGTGGAACTGGTATCCTGATTTTCTGGCTCAGCCAGCATGAAAATCTATCGTGGCACAGAGGCCTAGGTTTGACCATGGTAATTTGAAGGTGAGGGGACATCCCCTGAAGTCTGTGCAACTTACCGGAGATTTAGTGGATTTGCATGGCACATAAAACCCTGCCTGCTGGCTCAGAGGGAATGCCTGCCCATGCACGAGGAGAGACTGTCCAGGGGGGAAGACCAGATGTTTTCCAACGCATGGAGCATGCAGCAGAAGCTGACCTAACCTGTGAGGCATCAGTTGGCCTCACTGCATGGTTCATGTGGCAAACTGAGTACAGTAGTCATCAACAATAGCACACCGCACCATTCAGCATCCTTCCAGTGAGACTTGAGGGATTTGTGCTGCTGTTTTGATAAGTTTTTGAACCTGCAAGAATCAACAATACTGCCTCACGGCCGACAGACTGCACCTTCAGGAGACAGGCACCAGACAACCAGGCCAGCTGCGCTGTTCGTTCCCAGCAGCCTAAGTGAGGAACAAGTCTATGGCCCGTGACCCTGCACCGCTGATGAAGACCCTGATGGTGCGACTCCAATGAGCACATCACCAATCCCTGCAGCGAGCCATATCCCAGTAAAGAGGTAACACGGGCCTATGACTGAGGGACGACATCTTGAACTTCTAAAGATAAACCTGCCATTGGGAGAGCAACGGTTGCAAGATTGAACTCTTTTCCTCATGCTTGTTTTGGAGTGACATTAAAATACTTCTATTTTTATTAAGACAAGCAGTGGGCTGGGAAGGGAGTTATTGTGTCTGTTTTTGACTGTATGAATTCGGAGTCTCTGCTCTCAATTACATCCACAGAAGCCATTGACTGGTTTCTCTCCTTACAGTTGTGGCCCAGTATTGCCTGCCTGTTGCTCCCCTGAAGAGGGTCGGACAGTTTCAAAGTCAGCATTTCCACCTAAAGACCAAATATCCACCATGTATTATCTCTTTCAGTGTTTCTACCTAAATCTGTTTTTATTCAAACAAATATTGGGTTATTGGCTTCTTTTTTAGCTAGACCAGTTTTTTTATAAAAAAAAAGGAAAATTGGGTCATTGGATTTCAAGGTGTCAAAAGCTCTTCATCCACCATCTCATGCCAGCACAGCAACTGTTAAGTTTTCAATGCATGTTTGCAGAATTGATACCAGCACAGAAAGGGTAATGTTGGAGCACAAGGTTCCATCTCTTATTCACTCGTCACAGTAAACCCCACGCACATTTCAGGTCGATGGATCTTTGTTGTTAGCTGAGACACCAAAGTTAATTGCAACATAAATCATTACCAATACGCATTACTTTAGTTCAGTCAATAAAGACAGTTTATTTGAGCTAAACGGTTTTATTTAAATCTTTTTGTTATTCATTAATTTACTGAAGTATTATTCTCCAGGATTCATCATTTAAGGTTAACAACAAATCGATCAATGTTTTAGTAAATAGATGAATTAATTCAGTAATCCAAAATAAGCATTAAGAAAGTAAATTTAACTAGCGTGTTCCACAAAGAAACATCCCTATTCTAAGCTAGTATTGATATAAATGGGAAAAAGTTTAAAGGTGTCAGTTGAGAAACCCATGAAGAGTTCTGATGAGAGAATAGACCATAAGCTTAAAGCTTTTCAGCAGAATAAGCTGGAAAGTATTCTCAGCTCCAATAATAAGAAATAAAGAATTAAACTAAGACTTCTCATAAAGAGATGTCCAAGAAACCCAGCACAGAGTATCTTCTCAGAAAGTTAGGAAAAGGGTATAGGAAAAGTGAAAACTTAATCAGTCTGCTCTGCATCAAAGTGTGGAATAATCTGCCTAACTAGTCTAGGAACCAGCACTAATATAAACATGTTTTCTAAGTTTGCAACATTCATATGCTCTTCTTCTTGTTGACCTGTGAGAATTCAGCTCACTCCTGTGAACAGATCTACTCCCCATCTTCTCACCAGAATACACTCGTCTTTCAACCATGTGTCCTTGATTCTTGCGGGCATATTCTTTCCTATTTATAATATCATCTTCCCATGATTCATCCTACCTGGGTCTATATGTTCTATGATGTGAACCTCACTAATAGTGGTCTAATACAACAAATGTCTATTCTTTAACTAATAAACAGTAACTTCTGGAAATACAACACACGCAGCAAACAGAAGGAAAACAACATGCACAATTTTTCAGTTTAAGTGAAAAACCATCATTTCAGAATTAATGGGTCTTTGCGTTAAAACGTGGTGTGATTGCATATGTCAACTTTAAAATAAAGGCCTTATTACTAGGTTACAGGCCATAACGTTTCTAAGTATAGTTACCTACTACAATTTTTACACTAAACATATTTATCAGTTACATAAATTCCGCACATTTTGTATTTTTAATAAAGTCTTTGTCATATAATTAAATTCACAGTGGCAGTTTTGCCCCCCTCTGATGGTTGAAAAACCATCACACATGAATCACTGAAATACACTCTCACTCCCTATTGAGCCCTATTTTTCAAATGTATGCTTCCCAAATTCTTTTAGTTTCTTGTATTGCTTATTCTTTTTCGCTTCCAATTCTAATTCTCTCCTGAATTCTCTATTTCTTTCACAACTATTCCTTCTATTTAAACAGCACCTAACTATTTTATATTCAGCATAACCGGTTATCAAACAAGCACCTATAATAAGTAAAGGTTCAAAAATGACTCTAAAAACTCCTCCTCCGACTGTTGTAAACCAATTAGATATCAGCTTCTTCTAATGATCAGAAATGTTCTTTGCAAATTCTTCTATCATTTTACTCTCATCAGGTATGTATGAGCAACAATGCTGAGCTTTCAGCATCTCTGGCGGTAAAATGTCTAAAGCTACTCGATCTTGTAAAACCATTGATCTAATAGTCAATAATTTTGTGTTAACAGCTGGCAAAGCGCCAGGTGCACTAATTGCTAATTTACCCACTACTAATGACAGTTTTTTCAAATCTTTTCATCATTGAAGACTACTCCTACAGATGCTATGATTGCTCCATAAATATCTCCTACTAACTGTCTGATCATAAAAACAATGTTCATGTCTATGAGATGATGTCATGGTTAAACCAGCTATACTATTTACATGAAACATTTTGGGAAACACTAAAGCTAAACAGCAAGGCCCTTCCACTCAGCAGCAACTGGAAATAAGTATCTTGTCCAAAAACAAAATAACCCCCTGGAGTAACTGTTCTTCCCCTGTAAGAATTTGAACAGGAACTCCTAAAACTTCAAATGTGTGTTCACAACTACTAATCCCAATATGCCTTTTTCTAGATTGATTTCTTCTTTTGTAGAAAAATCATTTCCCTTTTTGTCTTTTGTCCAATTTTGGAAATACCATTTTCGTTTTGCATTCATCTTCTTCTTTCTTCCAAACATTCTTATAAATGTCAGCCTTACCTCTACTATGAAATATATGAGGTGTTGTTTCTTCTGGTTTCATAATGTATGTTATTTCTAATGGTGTCATCAGACAGGCCAAATTGTTTTTGTATGCTTTAACAGTGTCTATAACAGTAGGTGATCTAAAGAAATACCAAGCAGTGTCTTGCTCTTTTGCATGTCGGTGTAAACTCATGCTTTTCAAAAGAGGTACTTTTGAAAGAATCATGTGGTAATTTTAAAAATAATATTCAAAGCGTTCTGGTCTCTAACATAAACTAAGCAGTATGCTACATATAATTGCATATGACAGTGGGATGTGATGATAAGTCACCTGTAGCTGAAGAAGGAAAATGAGTGCAGGCATAGCAATCTTTGGCATCTAAAGCTCGTATATATTCTGGAAATATTCTAGACTCAACATTAGTTGAAAAGTAATCTTTCAAATAGTCTACAAACAAAGCCTTTAATTTTGTTTCATCTATTGTGTGTGCTGTTGTTGTAGTTTCAGGTGTAAATACAGGCATCTATATCCCTAGTGCAAAACGTAATCCCACTAACCATGTTATGATTCCAATTGATACAACTATTTGTGTAACACCTAAATTGATCCTACATCTAGCCTTGGTAAAGTAACACGTTTGTCTACAATCAGACCATTGAGTAGAATATAGTAGCAAGCAGGTTCAATTCTCTGTCTTAATTTTTACTTGTGCAAAAAGCAAAACCAAGTCTTCTTTTTGAAAGTTGACTTGTGGTTATTTAATTCAGCTTATATACAATAATCTTCTTGAGCCATTCCTAACCTTACTCCGTCTTCTTCTAAATGTGTTTTCTCTACTCTTCTACTTCAAACTTGGACCTAAGGAATTCTTCCTAATTCTTTTATCTTTTTACTAGTTCTTTTTATTGTTTCAGTCTCTTTTTATTTCTTGACTTTAACACAGTAAATCACTTGTCGTTAAAACTGTTTTCAGTCTAAAGTTCAGATAAGGTTTGTCAGGTTCACCATTGCAATGTTTACTTCAAATATTTTGTTTTAATCTATGGTGTCTGTCAGTGTTGCATATGAAGGAGGCTTAAACAATTCATAGCTCGGTTCATTTGAACTTTGTTTTGAGTCACTTCGCACATTTCTCAAGTGGTAAGTTCCCTCAGGTGCTGAATACCTTCGACATGGTACTCTGGCTGTTTTGGATCTCCTCAGAGTCTGCTGGTCCTCTTCTGTGTCACTTATACCACTAGATTGTGTTTCTTTGATGATTGTAGGCAGTATATGTTTCATTGACACACTTAATCTCAATTGTCTTTTACCACTTGTCCATTTGAATCTTTAGAGTTGGCCTTCTTGCCTCACTCTTGTTCCTTCATCCGGGCCATTCTACTGTCTTTGAGATGGTGTGACCATCTCAAGCCTAGTCTAAAAATCATGCATACAACAAGCTAAATGCGGGCAGGTCCCCCACCTTTTTTCCCCAAAACATTTTATTGTGTTTTCGATGTTTTAGTATCATTACAAACATTTGCCACAGGAATCTGCACATGATACACAAGTGATACAATAGTAAATCTGAGGCATATGATGGCTCTCAAAAATTGTACAGCAAGCATTGTGCAGTATTCGATGGTATTCTTATGAACTGGAAGCTACCCGTATGGGAGGTGCTGCCTCATGTTATCGTACCCAGAAAAAGAACTTAAAACTGTTAACTTGGGGAGCAAATACAGGGATGGATGATTGGGGGGGTGGGTAGGGCGGGTGTATGTTGATACTGCACTGGTGATGGGGAATGCAAACTCTGGCGCAGGAAAGCGCACTATGACATCTCAGTGTACTTAACAGTGGTAGAAGCACTTATGAGTTCAGGAAGGGTTGTCCTCATAGGAGAAACAGATCACCCCCGCCAGGGGGAATACTCAACTGGGTGCCTGTGCGAATTCTGGGACTGCGGAGGTGTAACATCGCTGTCAATTTTTTGCCGGAAACGCAGGAACAGCATGGCCCACTCGGGGGAGATGGGGCGTCGGCATACCCGACAAACCTCTTCATTTTAGAGCACGTCTTCCTCTGTAGCACCCCATGTATGCATTGCTCCTGCCCATGCCTCCAAAGGAGGGCCCACAGGCGCGCACTAATGATTGCTCTTTTGGCTGAAAGGAGGACCAGGGCAGCGAAGCGTGTCTGCAAATTGTGTTGTTTCCTACGCCTAAATATGCCTAGCGAAAAGGCTACACAGGAATAGATGTGCAAGCCCAGAACATGTGTACTAGCGCTGCATTAGGAGTGTGACAATGGGGCAGGCAAATTGTAGCTCCGGTAAGTGGCGGTGGAGCTGCGCAGCCATCAGATAGGCCTGGTGTAGTATGATTAACTGAATATTTTTGAAGTGGAAGTGTGAATTCCGGGAAACCTTCTTTGGGAATTCTAGAACTCGCTCCCATTCATTATCATGGAGCGTCCTCCTGTATTTTTCCTTCTGTTTTTTGGGGGAGTGGAACAAGCAACAGTTCTCGTATGGCCTTATACAGCCAGGTGATGATGAGATGACAACCAGGGCCCATAGTTAACACAGTGTGAAGCACTGGGTGTGTCATGGGCTCTTCTCCAGATAGGCCCCAGAGTCGCTGGCAAGTGCGTATGAGCTGTCGATGGAGGAGGAGTTGCCCAGGGGGGAGCCCGCTCTCCTTAACCAGCTGGTCAAAAGGGAGGAGTTGGCCCTCAGAAAATAAAGCCTCCACCCCGAGGATAGAGTGGTTGGTCAGACTTGTAATTACAAAGTGGTGTAATAGCCCTTGCCACGAGGCAGGCCAACCAATGGCAGCTGAGGGGCAGAGAACGGAGTTCCCCGGGAGAGGTGATGTAACCTAACCATACTAGCCCATGCTATAGTCACTTGTTTTGGGTGGGTCGAGGCGGGTTGGCTTCCGGTAAGAGCAAGCAGTGAATTACCGGCATCGGGCTCTGATCAAACTCTGAACAAGCCTCCACAAGGTAATGTCCTTCCACCAGTGAGACAGCCACTGGAGCCGAGTCCTTATACATTGCCGCCAGCTGAGGCGCCAGGAGAACTGCAAAAGTGCTATAGTATTCTAGAGGCAAGCCATCTAGACCCGAGGTTTTATTTTGAGCCAGATCAATGATCACCTGTTTGACGTCAGCTGGTGTGATCTCTGCGTCTAGGGAAGTCCTTGTGGGAAGGTGGATCTGGGGCAAGGCAAGGTCAACTAGGAACTTATCTATTATTTCCAACTGATCATTCAGCAGTGCCCGGTATACAACGGATGTCAGTTTGGGTACGGACCATGTTGCCGGAGAGGACAACCACTACCTTAATGGGATGGGACTCTGAGTCCTGGCAGATGATCCATGCCAAGAATGTGCCAGGTCTTTTGCCCTCTCGATGCACCCTGGTGGCATGAGCCAGAAAGTTATAGCACCTCAGGACCTTGAGGAGAGCCGCGTAGGTGGTCTTTGCCTCCGCCAGCCAGGTTCTGGATGTCGAAGTAGTGTCCACCATCTTGCTTAAAGTAGCCAGGTTGCGCTCTGCCGCCTTCAAGTCTCTCTCAAGTGCTCTGCGGACTCCAGCTATCTGTCAAATGCAAACTCCCCTAGTCTCAACTTTAAATGTGTCCCATTCCAGTGTTCTGGTGGACGGAGTATGGGGATTTTCAGAAAAATAATGGTGGATACTGATCTCCTGCTCCTGACAGAACACTTGATCCTCAAGACCTTCACATGGCAGCCGCCAGTTGGGAGTGGGAGGTGAGGGGGGTCTCCACTTAAGAGTCTTATGTGCGCGTCATGGTCAGAAAGAACTCGGCCTAAGTAATCCACGTGCTGGATCAGGTGGACAACCGTGGGAAAGCGTAGAAAGCGGGCAAGACGCACATAAAGGTTATGCAGAACAGAATGAAAAGAGTATAGTTTAGTCATGGGATGGTGTGCTCTCCAAGCATCCTTGAGTGACCAGTGTTGTACCCAGGCATGGAAGCATTCCGTTTAACGTAAAGTGGGGCATGGGGAAGGGCGGTACCTATCTAGGGAAAGATCAAGTAAGCAATTATAGCCCCACCCGTAGTATCATTGTGACGCTGTATAGTGGGCCAACGTGCTAGAAAGGGATTCCCAGAATTTTATCTGGTCTGTGTCAGGTGCATAAATACTACCTAGGAGTACAGGCTCACCATCCAAGTGTCCCTCGAGGAAAGTGTACCGGCCCTCCGAGTCAACCACTCTGTAAGTTTCCTGGAATGGGAAGTCGGTTCAAATCCATACCAAAGCCCCTCGCGCAACTGCTGAGATGGTAATGGCACAAAAAATACAGATCCATCGCTTGCGCAGACGGTCCAGCTCCCCCGCTGTGAGATGTGTCTACAGCAAATAAGCTATCTGTGCCTGCCGACGTTTGAGATGTAAGAGTACTCTGCGTAGCATTTACGAGCTGTGTGCATGCCTCAAGCATTGAGGGTGAGGAGACAGGTGTCAGCGGAAGAAGCCATGGCAAGGTGATATTAGTGTGTGGAAGACGCATAAGAAGGCCCTTTCCCAGTGGAGATGTGCCTGTTCCAGGAACCTGGTGTCACCTTCGTACCACAGTTGTGGGAATGGAAGGAAGAGAGGGCTAAGGAGAGTGTATAGTCACTGGAGAGGGAAGTATTCAGAATGGCGGGATCCTGCCACAACTGACGGTACGTCCAAACAGATAATGATGTATATGTTCTAATGTATAATGGGTGGCGAGCTAAACGTATGCCCAGACCAGACGAGGTGAGCTGGCCTTGAAGGACCAGGGTGGAAGGGCAGCAGTAGTGTCACGGAACCTCAATATCAATGCTGTAGTATATCTTAAACTGTGGCATGGGTGGGATAACCTGGGTCAGTCAAATAACAGTACCTGCCATCTGGGGAGTGACTGCGGAAGGTGCCTGAGCAACTGGTGTCCTCCTTGGAAGTGAAGACGAGGGGGCCCCTCTTGTCGTCTGTGGCCGTAGAGGTTGGTCCCAAGTCTGCTGCAGCCTGCAGGGCTCGCCTGTGGTCTGCAATGATTGGGAACTAGCAAGGGATCTCCAGGGTGAGGACTTCATGCATGACTGGTTTCCCTTCTTGTGTCTTTGCTATTTCCGGGGCCCTCTGGCCAGCAGGGTGCAGACAGTGTCTGAAGGCCTAAGCTCTTGAGTGCTGGTCAGTCCAATCCCATGCTTTGGCAGGGACAGTAAAGAAGAAAGTAGCACTTTCAGAGATGATCTTGAGACATGCTGGGAACAGCAGCTAATATTGTATCCCCCGCTGGAAGAGACAATGTTTTACCTATAGGAATGACGTTTGCTGGTGCTGCACGGCATGGGTGAAGTCAGGACATAACATAATATGCTTGTTCTCCACTTGCAGGGTCCAATCCGTCTGGTGGTGTGAAGCACTGCGTTACTTCCTTGAAGTGAAGGATTTTCACCAGCACTCCTTGTGCGGTTATGTCTAGGCAGGGCACAAGCTCCAACTCTCTCACTGAGAGGGAGGAGCTCAGGGGTGTTTTCTATGGAAAATACGCTATACTATATACCACAACGATCAGTGGGGACAGCAGCACAAAGAAAAAGTATGCAAGAGTAAAACTAGCTCCAGGGTACGTAATATCCCTTTATTTGAATGACCCTGGGCCAGGATTTAAAACAGGGCACATGTTTCAGCCTTGTCACCCTCATGTAGATGTGTAGCGACTTTATTCAGGACCAACTAGTGCTGCTGCTCAACAACATGAATATTGTGAATTATCAAAAGATGTGACAAACAAAAATTCATACAAAACATGTGATCCTAAGTCCGTCTCAGATTTCTGGAGAGGTTCACTGGTGGTCCCCATTTCAGAGGTAGGGGTCAATCAATCAAAATAAAGTGCATTTGTTAATAGAAACCATAAACATACTTGAAATCACAGCATAATCACTAATGCAATACATATGAAATCAATAAATCTCTACTTCAGGCATGGTATGACCATCTCAAGGCTAGTCTAAAGATAATGTATACACAAGCTAAAAGCAGGCAGGTCCCCTACCTTTTTAAAAAAAAGAAATTGGGGGGGTTTGATGTTTTAGTATCATTACAAACATTTGCCACATGAATCTGCATGTGACACACAAGAGATACAATAGTAAATCTAAGACATATGGCTCGCACAATTTATAAGGCAAGCATCGAGGAGTAATCAATGGTATGCTTATGAACTGAAAGCTACCCCTATAGGAGGTGTTGCCTCATGTTATCGTACCCGGAAAAAGAACTTAAAACTGTTAACTTGGGGAGCAAATACAGGTATGGACGATGGGAGGAAGGTAGCACGGGTGTATGTTGATACTGCACTGGTGATGGGGAATTCGGGCTCTGGCGCACAAAAGCACACTATGATATCTCAATGTACTTAACAGTAGTAGAAGCACCTATGAGTTTACGAAGGGTGCTCCTCATAGGGAAGATAGATCACCCCCACTGGGGGGAATATTTAACAGGGTGCCCCTTGCAGCAATAGCCCACTCAGGGTAGATCGGCACTCCCGGCACACTCCTTAGTTTCGGAGCACTACATCCTCTGTGGTGCCCCATGTGTGCACTGCCCCTGTCCATGCCTCCAAAGAAGGGCCCGCAGGCGTGCACCAGTGTAGTGCGATTGTTTGCTTGGCTAAAAGGAGGGCCAGGGCTGCGAAGTGTGTCTGCACCTTGTGTTGCTTCCTACGCCTAAATATGCCTAGCGAACAGGCTTCTCAGGACTAGATGTGCAAGCCCAGAACATGTGTAGTAGAGCTGCGCTAGGGGCGTGACAGTGGGGGCAGGCAAATTGTGTCTCTGGGACGTGGCGGTGGAGCTGCGCTGGTGTCATATAGGCCTGTTGTAGTATGAAAAACTGAATATTTTTTAAGCGTGAGTTCTGGGAAACCTTCTTCGGGAATTCTAGAGCTCGTGGGGTGAGTGGAACGAGCGACAGTTCTTGTATAGCCTTATACAGCCAGGTAATTAGATGACGACCAGGGCCCATAGTTAACATAGTGTGAAGCACTGGGTGTGTCAAGGGCTCGCATCTAGATAGGTCCCAGAGGCACTGGCAAGTGTGTATGAGCTGTCGATGGAGGAGCAACTGCCCCGTGGGGAGCCCATTCTTCTTGGTCAGCTGGTCAAAAGGGAGGAGTAGACCCTCAGAAAATTAAGCATCCACCTCGAGCAGCAAGTGGTTGGTCCAGACTCGTAGTTCCCAGGTGGTGTAATAGCCCTTGCCACGAGGCAGGCCAACCAATGGAAGCTGAGGGGCAGAGAACGGAGTTCCCTGGGAGAGGCGATGTATCCTAATCCTTCTAGCCTTCGCTATAGTAACTTGTATGGGGTGGGGCAAAGCAGGTTGGGCTCCCAATAAGAGCAAGTGGTGAATTGCCGGCAAGGGCTCAGATTCTGAGCAAACCTCCCGAGGTAACGCCCTGCCATTCAGCGAGACAGCCACTGGAGCTGCACTGCCAGAAAGTATGCCTCGAAGGATGGGTCCCCAGGCCTCCCCGGTCCACCAGCAACTGCAGGTTGCTTAGGGCGACATTATTCATGATCCTTAATGCAAATTTGATGCAGTCATGTGTTTCCCGCATGGCCCATTGTAGTTCCCTATGTTAGCCTAACTGCATATGTCGCAGGCCTTATTTTCCTTTGCACACCTTACTATATAAATATGTTTGCCTTTCTGCAACATTGTACTGAATATGTTTTTGTGTTGTGTTTTTTCTTGGGATTTAGTCTGAACACCACTGACAAGGTCAAACAACATTATCCCTTATTATGTTTCTGGCCAGGCACTAGCACCTAGACATAACACAAGAATGCAGCTGTTG
The DNA here is from genome assembly GCF_964261635.1 of Lissotriton helveticus. Lineage (NCBI taxonomy): Eukaryota > Metazoa > Chordata > Amphibia > Caudata > Salamandridae > Lissotriton > Lissotriton helveticus. The sequence goes on along the minus strand of NC_136065.1, from coordinate 508,781,783 downwards.
TTTATGTGCACACAAGTTCTATCATATAGATGAGTACATGAGCCACAAACAGACACATAGAAAGAGAGTTCGGATACATGAGGACTGCATCCGCTGAGAAGTAGAGCGTCCATCTGTGTGTACAAAGGTACAGGGTCTGCTGGTAATACCAGAGAGCTTTCATATAATCATCTAGCTGTAGTAGCAAGGGAGGAGCTTAGGTCACTCTGTCCTATGAAATGACAGCAAGTTTAATGGTATATGGACTATTAACCATGCTAACAGTATTTTTATTATGCATCCGTTTTCTGATTGTGGCATGTATACTGCATTTCAGAGCACAATAGTTTGAATAAATATTCTAAACTTTCTTCTTGTCTCCTGGTTAACTCATTGTGGACAAGAACGAGAAAGAGAGCGAAAGGGTGTGTCTTGTTACTGCGATTCCTGAAGGCTCCTCTTTGCTCAGGTTTTCTCCCCTTGCTGCGGCGGTGACAGGGTTGACGGAGCTTGCAGCGGCGGCCCGGGAGGGGCTGGTCTGGGAGACTGAGCTGTTCTGGTCCCGTGCAGCCCTCGAGTTGGAACGAGGGCGGGGAGGCGTGGCTCGGATCACCATCTGGGGCGGCAGGGGCAGCACAAGCACTTCTGCCCCGTGCAGGAATCACGAGGGAATCCGAGAAGGACAAAGGCTGCAGGAAGAGCCCCTGCCGGTGTGGAGGTCGAAGCAGGTAAGGAGAAGAGTTAATCACGGGGTTGCCGCAAGGGGACTACAGCATTAGAAGGTAACCCTGGAGGAACTTTGGAGGAGGGGGTGAGAGCGAGTATTAGAGGCACGGGGCAGCAAAAGAGATATGCCCTGAGGTGTGCTGGTTCAAGGCAGCATAAAGACCTTTTAAAACAGGCTACCAACTCTCTCAAAATAACTTGGACATAGCTCAAAAGCAGGAAACCCATAGTGGGAAAAAATACACAATCACCCGGCCTTCCCAGCCGGAAGCAGAGGTGGAGGAGTGGATTAACCCCAAAAGAAGAATATCAAGAAAGGTAACCCCCCCTTGAACCAATACAAGGTAAAACGTACCCCCTTCCTAAGGAGTTTCTTTAAGGTTATGCCCAGGACCCTAATATTAAAACCCACAGATATTTCCATCTCTAACAGTGCCCCCCAAACATTTAAATATCCAGAAGGTATTCTCAGCCCCAAAAGATTTCAACCGCTTGCAGGCAACTCTAAGTTATCAGAGGAAAGTGTTGGGGAAATTCCAATGGCGGATAAAGAAAATAAAGATGTAGTTACGAAAGCCGTGCCGAACCAAGGGGAAGCGGGATCTGGAGGGACACACAAATATGTGAAAACCACCTAGGTCTAGTACCAATGTTAGATCAGAGGAATGAACCTTCAGGCCAGGTAGCCTCCCAGTCAGTCTCAGATTTGGTGCAATTGCAGACAATTGAAATTAGAAATAGATTTTAAGTATCGGCAAAAAATCAAGCTGAGATTAAGTTAACATGTGAAAAGATGAAAGAGAAGTTAGATTCATTAACGGCTAAAACAGCAGCCTTGGAATCCACTGTGATGACGTTAGTCGCTCAAACAGAAGAAAATAAAAATACATAATTCGGATAAAAGAAAAAGAAGTGGGCTTTCAAGAAAAGCTTGAATCCCTTAAAAATTCTCAAAGGAGAAACCACATATAGTTGCTTAAGATCCCAGAGGGGGCAGAAGGGTTAGACAAGCTACACAAATTGACATTACTGAGCAAGCTCCTATGGCTGATATCCAGAGGGTTAACAGAGACCCGTTCAGGCTAACCCCGAATAAAACAAGGCCCAGAAAAATTGTAGTCCATTTCTTAACGTACAAACTAAAGGAAGAGATCCTGAATAAAGAGATCATGATGAGCTCACTAATAGCAGGTGCTATGTAAAGCGCTCTGATACCCGATTCGGGTCAAGTTCGCGCTATATAAAACACTAACAAAAAAAAATAATACGCTCTGACATTTCATCAATTACTGCAACCAAGCAATGGGAGCTGGGGAAGCTTCTTGATCCTTTGAAGAAACAGGGCGCTACCGCATGATTAAAATTCCCCACTATATTAAAAGTGATGCATAACAATAAAATGCAAGTCTTCAGGCGGGTGGAAGATGCAGAAAACTTCCTACAATCCATCTCAGAGGTAGGGGTAAACTAGAGGAGAAAAATAATAATAATAAAAACAATTCTCTCTCTTTACTTAAGGCAATAAATAATGATGGGTAAGGAGCATTAAATAGCTTAACAATGAATTGTATATTCTGACTCAAGGAGGGGGGGCCCATAGGCCAGTGTAGGGCCATAAAGGAAGGAAGAGGGGGCTCTCCAGGGTGGGATTCACAGGGGGGGAGGGGGCAAGATAGGGAGCACTGGGAGAACATTTTTTAAAAATCTGTCTGATTCGCCTGTGGATGATTCTTAAAACTCTTTTGGTGTAGGGGATATGACACAGCCAACAAGTGATCAAAATGTGCACTTGAGGGTTCTGTCATGGAATGTAAATGGATTAAGTATAGGAGGGAAAAGATTCAACAATATCTAAAAGACGTTCCAGATCAGGTTTTTATACTACAGGAAACGCATCTAATAGATACGCAAATGAGAAACCTGGTTAAATCCAGAAGTTGGGTCTAGAATTTATTTGTACCACTCAACAGATAACAACAAAAGGAGTGGCAATTTTAATTAAAAGAAATCCATACATTATTGCAGAAAACAGCAGAGTAGATAAAATGGGGAGATGGGCCATAGCGAAGATTAAATGTTATTCTCATACATTTACTGTGGCAGGATACTATGGGCCAAATATACATGACCCTGGCCCTATTAGAGGCCTGCTTACGGAGTTGTTAAATTTTCCGGATCCTATAATCCTTGCAGGAGATATCAATTTGGTTTTAGATCCGGTTGTGGATCGTTCACTAAAAAGCAGAACAACATCAAACTGCAAGATGAGATCAATAATAAAAGCTTCTATGAGGCATTTAGGATGGGTAGACATATGGGGAGTTAAAATGGGAAACAGAAGAGGATATACGTTTAATAACAGGAAGTATGGACATAAATCAAGATTGGATTTCTTTCTAGTTAACCATTATCTGAAAAGATGGTTAAAGCCACAAAGCATCGGGGGGCACATCTTTCGGACCATTCAGCAATAACTCTAGTATTAGAACTACTAGTCAGACCAACACATAGGAAGTGGACTCTAGAACGTGCCATTCTATTAGAAGAAGTGATCAAGAAGTTGAGTGTAGGGACACAAGAGTTCTTTGCAATCAATTTAGATAGCGCCCACATAGAATTTTTTGTGACGCTTAAAAAGCCTTTTAAGAGGATACATAACGTCTCTTCAGATATCCAGACAAAAGAAATATAGAGCTGAAGTGGGGGAAATTGAGCGTAACATCCAGCAGTTGGAGAGGAGTAGTCAGGAGACAGAAGGCACTCAAGCAGTTCTTCAATCTTTTAACCCCTTCGACGCTCATGACGAGCCCAGCTCGTCATGGAGTTTCCATTGACTTCAATGGAAATTACATTCAAAGCCATAAAACACCTTAGCATCCAAGTGGTTAAACTAGAACTTGCTGGGGTGGTGGAACAGAGACTAATGAAACGGTGGCAAGCTAGCCCACTTCGAATATGGGGAAGGCTGCAGAAAACATTTAGCCTGGAAAACTAAACAGGACCAGCAAAAGGCTTTATAAAAGAATTAAGATGTGAAACCTCAGGAAATCCCCTCAAGAGCTGTGTAGAGATAGAGGAGGCTTTCCATAATCACTTCGAAAAGGTTTAGCAGGAGGATTTAATCGTCCTGGAGGAAGATATCAAGGCTTGGTTGGGCCAAGATGTGCCGAGCAGAATTAATGAGAAAGATTCTAAAACTCTTAATAGTCCAATTATAAGAAGCGAGGTGAAGAAGGCGATAATGGCAGGGAAGTCTGGGAAAGCGCCAGGCCCCGATTGGATACCGCAGACCTATATAAGTGCCTGATGGAGGTTCTCATCCCTATAATGGAGAAACTATTTTCGAACTTTTTTGAAGAGGGCAGGAACATGCCACTATCATGGAATGAAGCCATAGTCGCTTTGATCCTCAAACAATCAAAAACACTAAATTCTTGTGATTCATACAGGCCCATCTCCCTGCTTAATACCGACTAAAATCTTCACCAAGATTTTAGCAGAGAGATTAAATGGGGTGGTGGGGGACCTTTTAGATGAGGATCAAAAAGGTTTTGTCCGCTGGAGAGAAATTCAGGACCTGACTTATAATTTGATTGGGGCAATAGACCTAGCTACACTTCATAAAGCACCCTTGGCCATTATCACCTTCGATGCAACGAAAGCGTTCGATATGGTTGATTGGCCGTATTTACAACGAATACTGAGGCTGTGTAATCTGGGAGAAATCTTCTGCAGTACCGTGAGTCTGATATACCAAACCCCCACGGCCAAAGTCTTAGTGGATGGGAATATGTATGCCCCATTCAAGATGCAAAGGGGAACTAGAGAGGGGTTCCCGTTATCACCTTTACTTTTTAACTTGTGTATTGAGCCCCTAGCTGTAAAGATCAGACAGCATGCTGGAATATCTCCCTTTAAATATAGGAACCACAAAAAAAGGTGGCCCTATACAACAACGATCTGATGGTATACACGTCAGATTTAACTACGGCGGTCCCAATTTTGAATAACTTGGCTTCACAGTTTGGCCTTGTTTCTGGCTGTGAGGGGAACGCGTCAAAAACAGAGTGCATGGCATGGAACATGGATGCGCAGCAATATACAATGAAAAAGGAGATAAGATACCTGGGCATCATGATCTCACAAAACATCGAGAAAATTCCAGAAATAAATTTGAACAAAGTTAGCAAAGAGATATGTAAATCTCTAATAGGTTAGGCACATCTACCACTGACAATAATTGGCAGAGTAAATTTAGTTAAAATGATGGTCCTTCCAAAACTCATTTATTTATTCCAGAATATCCCTCTAGCTGTCAGAGAAAAGTGGTTGAAGAAACTCCAGTCAAAAATAAGCAGCTTTATTTGGGCATCTAGAAGTATACAAATTGCATGGAAACCTTTTTTTTAAGAAAAAAAAAAAAAGGGAGGTCTGCGTTTTCCAGATTTCGTTTTTTATGCATGGGTTTTTCTTATAAAGGCTGGGAAAATGCTATTGAATGAACCAGACGGTTTAGATATTTGGAAAATGTTGAAGGTGATGCTGCTAGATCTGAAGGGAGGGGGATCAAGGTTTTATATATAAATTTAGAGATCCCAGATATTTCAAAAAGGTGCGCCTCAAGATGTTGCATGGGCTAGCTTCCACGTGGCACAGAATCAGGAAGACATAAAAAATCAGCTACGATAGTGCATTGACACCTATATGGGATGCCCCTGGCTCCCCAGAATGGACTAAGGACTACTTGGCAGCACCTTTGAAAAAAACAGAATATTGAGTTTGGAGCAACTTGTTAAAGAGGGCTCTCTGCTTTCTTGGGATGACTTGTGGAGCATCAGGGGTAATGGGTTGTCTAGATTTAAGTATTTGCAAATGAAAAGCTGGCATCAAGCAGTCAGAATAACCATTGGTATACCCAATGATAACCATTGGTATACCCAATGATTTGGAGTCCGCCTTAAGGATGAAAGTCAAAAGGAAAAAGGAGGTGGCAAATTCATATTGGCTCCTGAACGATCTTGCGGAGGGGGATTTTGAACTTCCACTGGAGCTGTGGGGAAAGAGCTTGCCTGGAATCCATTGAGAAGAATTATGGCAAGTATCACTTAGTATTCCACAGTCCAAGCTGCAAACCTCAGGAGAAATCACATCTTTTGTCTCCACAGGGTGTATTGGTCTCCTTTAAGGCTCTCCAAATTCAGGAAGGGAGCCACCCAGTAATGTCCTAAATGCTTCCAAGAAAAGGCAGATGATGTGCATATGTTTATGGGCTGCCCAATGTTACAACATTTCTGGACCGATGCAAGTAAAAATATCTCAGCTATACTTAGGGTGGACCCACGGGTAAGCGTAATGCTGGTATTTTTGGGTGTCATGGTAAGTCATGAATCTATATCCATAGACAAAAATAAGTCATTGTTTTATCTAATTTTACTTGCATGAAGGGAAATTTGTAAATATTGGATTAAAAATGTTCCCCAGACAACTCTAGATTGGATTAACGCTCTGAAATATACAATGAAGTTAGATAGGGCATCCCTGAATGAGAGAAGTAAGAAGAAAGACTTCTGGCTACCCTGCGTAAATTGGTTTGAAAGGGGGGGTGGACACAGTCCGATTATTATACCTCTACACTAAGATACTTCACCAATCCGATTGGTCTGTGGGTAACTCAGAGAGAGGGTCGGAATGGATCAACCACGAAAGGAGAGGTTCTGTGTAAAGTGCACCTATTTGGATACAGAGCTCTCTGGTTGGTGCCAATCAAGAGGGGGGGCCTCAGAAAAACCCAAAAGAACTCTGTCTATACTCAATGGCAAATGAGGACTTTTAAAAAAACCACAAAGAAAAACAATTAATTTCTCATACTTTGTAAGCTGGTCCGCCAGGATTGGCCTTCAGGAGCAAGCACAGCAGCTTGCTGGGCCCAAAGTTATTCCTGTTGTGGTTAATTCAGTAATCTGGAAACGACCCACGAATCATGAGGAAATCCCTTTTTTAGATTGACCAGAAAATAGATCAACTAGAAGCTGTGTTTCCCCTTATAGGACCACAAGACAAGCACAGGATTCTGACCATGTGCTTTCCCAATAGTCTGGTTCTCACTGTGGCTGACTGCAACACCTGGGGGACTCATTTTGCCACAGTTTACACACTTTCTCATGGCACTCCCTCGATGGCAGTTTTACTGAACATTCTCAAACAGATACCAAATGGGCATGGGGCAGGTCCTACCCTCAATTTGGGGATGAAACTTGTAGGAAATGTTCCTGTCATCTCTGATATGATTCTTTCTAATGTTAAAGGTGAAGCAGTGTATTTGGCCATACGCCAATGCTTTGCCGCGGTGGCAGTTGCCGACTGCAAATGTGAGTTGCCTCTCATTTTGGTAATGACTATACATCTTTAGGAAACAATAGCTTGGGGACCAGACCTGCAGTTCCACCTCTTTGCTAATCTGGGTCCAATAAGGATGCCAGGCCGGCCCGTGTGTTTCCTAAGAATTCAATGGACAAGTCGCAACAATAACAAACAAATGATTCTCCATCCCCTGACTTATCTGACAGGCAATACAATTTTCATGATCGCATAAAAATTAAAGCTCCTGATAGGTATCAGATTCCTGATCCCGATTCTCCTTGTTCCTTTCAGGAATTGTCTGACCAACAGTACGACAAGGAGAGTATGCGCACCCAAAAAAGGAGACACAACGCTCGTCTGACGTGCCGATAAATAAAGAGGATAGACCGCCTCCTTATAAAGCCTCTTTTCAGAAAAAGAAAGTTGCGGCATTAACAGATAAATATGTCACAGACGGTGAGCACCCTGTCCTGAACAGGAGTTGGGCAGTGACTCTCATCGACAGCGAGGCAAAGGTCACCATAGTATACCGGAATCTCCACCAATTTCTGGTGGCGAAAGCAACTGAAACATTTATTACAGTAGCAACAACAGACACCCACCGGAAAGACTTTCTTTTGGATATTCAAATTGAAGGTAACGTTAAACGCATCATTAAAGCAAAATATTTGGACAATTTAACTACATCATATGATATTCTCTTGGCGTAGGTGGATTGGCCCCCGGGTTTTGTTCTTGCATGGCCTCAGGGTGAAGGTGCCATTCTCCCATCTTTTTCACACCATGTACGTGACAAAGTCAAACAAGCTTATGCCTCTGAATGGGCCTTTGCATTGGCTTGTGCACTTTATTGTAATCATACAGGTTGGGGTTAGGATTCTCCTCACCACATTATTCCTATACGGTCCTCCCCACAGGTTTTGAAGTCAGATCATTCCTACCACATTGTCTTAGATTACAGACATTTGATTAGTCATACATGCACCTCTGCGGTACAAAATACACACAGTACACCGCTCATTAATAATGTAAACAACAGTATAAAACTACCTTGGATATTTCCAATGGCTTTTTCAGTCACAATTAAGCTCCATAGAGCCACTACTGGTCCACGTTTAGTGTCCTCAGTTTTCAGAGGCGCTACTCCAGACTTCCTATGCACTACAAGAATAGCCCAGAAGTCTTTACAGCACATATAATGTTGATTCTTCATGAAGTTGACCCTGATGCTCTGTCCTACATGGATGATTTCTACTAACAGACGATGAACTGAACCCTCATTGGGCGAGAGTTGGTCACATTACTTTGCGATTTGCAGACCTTGGGAACAAATTTAACTTTAAAAAATCATATTGCTTTTTTGAGTGTCCTTTCCTTGGGATAGCAGCTTACCAATGAGAGAAAAAGTCTTGCCCCTCATTTTTTGGAGAAGTGAGCTCAATTACAACCTCCAAGTACACTTAAAAAATTGCAGTCTCTACTGGGATTTTTACATTTTGGCAGGACTTACATACCTGACTATGCGCAATGTATTAAAATTCTTTATACCTTGATACGCCCAGATTTTTCCGCTTCCAGTTGAATGTCTGAACACAGAGCCACACTCAGATCTTTACACTCTGACTTACTTGAAACATGCCGTTTACATACATGTGTTAATACTACAAACTTAGTCTTCCTTTGTATACTTTATTTCGGTCATAAACCATAAAAGCAATATCCATTATAATACAATACGAATATATTGATTCAATGCTGTCTAAAAATAATACATAAAAGTAACATAAAATCAGCATAGCAAAAAATAAACACTGGTCTAGTCTACAAAATCAGACAGCGTTATTCTAGAGATACAATTAGGTAACCTCTGCTGATGTTTTGGGTTTTATTGTGGGGTTAGTACATGTTAAAACTGTGCACTGGATTGGCCAAATACTCTAAAAAAAAAAATTAGCAATTGAAAAAACTATGACTGGGGATGTATCCGCTCTACAGAATCTCATTGCTACCCTGTAGTGGCAGACGCCAAGAGAACGGCTTAATGGAATTATCCAGTGCCATCTCTGCCTAGTGCATTTTAAACAAAAGAACAATAAAAGTTCAGCCGTTTCCTCGGTATCTCCGCTTGCAGGGCAGGAATTGGAACCCCCATGATTGACTTTCTATTTACAAGTAACAGATGATAAAGGTAAGGTGCCCAACCTAAATCTGATATATAGTGACTTTGTGAATGTGGGGGAGGGGGATCTTCAATTCCGTCCGTGTATTTCTCGAAAAGAGAATATGGCTTAAATCTTAAGAAAAATTCGGTCAGTTTCCCTGGGTCTGGCCGGCTGAATAATTCTGTCCCCACCTGGTCCCAGTACATTACCTTCAGGTTTTTTATTTCATGAGAGGAGATCGATTGTGGATCCGTCCAATACTTTTCTAGGTCTAGTGAGAGACGTCTGTTTCACAAAGGCCAACCACGAGAGCTTTCTCCCACCTTGGGACCTATCAGGTATGTCTTAAAAGCCTTCTCTGTAGTTTACCAATTCGGGGGTTGACCACACTCGAAACAAGTATAAAATTGGTCTGAGTTGTATTAGACGGACAATAGGCCGAATGCCTAGGTCGAATTTGAAGACTTGAGGAGTGCTTTGGGGAAATTTAAGAACCTTTCGCAAGACGTTATTCTCAGCCACTTCCAGTGCATCTAAATTAACATGATCTCACAGTTCCACACCATAGATAATGCAAGAACCGGAGCGACTGGGTGGATGGAGAAATTGTTTGCAAATTTTAATAACGCTGCTGCCCGGTGTTTTAAGATGACGGCGCTTTTTGTGACTTGATTTACCCAGGAGTTAGTACTGGACAGATGTATGCTGAGATCGTCAAATTCATTCACTTTCTCTATCTGTTCCCCTTTAGCAATATTGTTCCTCCAAAATCTCTGTGCGAGCGTATGGCCATAAATTTAGTTTTACCTTCGTTTATCATTAGGCCATGATCTGAGCAGAAAAGACTAAACTTGCTCAAGAGGGTCTCTAGCCCTTAGGGGTTTTTGATATTACCAGCATGTCATCTGCAAACAACAAAGCTGGGATCTTGGTCCCCCCCAAGAGCTGGGGAATCATTATCATCGGTCAGCAAGTCATCAATACATCCATTGATGAACAACAAGAATAGTGTGTGTGCAAGTACACAACCCTGGCAACATTCTTTTTCAACCTCAAATGGGCCATCACCGAGATCCACCTCTTTTAACTTTACCAACTGGAACCTGAAGACATGGTCGACTTTGCTGGTCTTAGGGCAAAAACGGGCCAGGAATTGGGTCTGAATCTTACTCTCTTCAATCCAGGACAGCAACCGATCCAGGATAATCTTACACATTTTTTTTACTTGAGTTAATAAGCCTGATTGGCCAGTAGTTTGCTGGATCCAGTTTTGACCCTTTTTTGTGGATAGGGATAAGCTCCACCCTTTTCCATGATTTGGGAATATCTGCACCTGCCAGGATAGCATTAAAAATGCAGATAAGATATGGAACCCAGATGGCTTGTTCTGAAATAAAGAGATCCTTTTGAATTCGGTCCAACCCTGGGGCCTTCCCTGAATTCTGGGAGATTATGGCAGATTTGACCTCTGTATTACTAAAGAAGCCGGCCTTGTAGAAAGAGTCTGTTTTGGGACGGGGTAGGTTCACGCTAGTGATTTGTGGTTGTTCTGATCTGTTTGTGGACTCATCGTATGGAGTGGGCAAATGAATAAGGTTTTGAAATGGGTCACCCAATCATGTGTTAAAATGTGGGATTCTGGTTTCATCTTGGCTAAATTAGCACTGTGAGATATTACATGCCAAAAGTATATTTGATTCCTCTTTCAAACAGCTGCTAATAGGTCACTCCAGATTGCTGTGTCCCAGTAAGTTATTGCAGGTTTTTGGCTTTGCTTGTAATTAGAACTGGTGAGCTGGCCCTCATGGTAAGACCACCCCACTTGAGGGCACCTAGGAGATGGGTTTTTGCCACTCTTCATTCTTTATAATACCATGTAGCGTCTATTGACACAGAATAATTCCTTGTTATTAAGGGCTTGGTAAAAAAATGAATTTTTAGCTCCTCAAACCATTTAGCATGGACACCCATAATCTCTTCAGGGGCTAGGAATGTCATTGTTGGGATCAAGTTATGATAGATGTGGGCGTGAATGGCCTCATTATCCACAATGCTCCTTCACTTGACCGTTCTACGGTTATTACTCACTGTCAGGTCACCACACAATATACTCACATCCCTTTTGAATGTATTTGCTATACCTCTGAGGGTTAGAAAAAGGGGAAAGTGATCGCTTTCTGTCCTAGGAATGTCTTCGATGTAAACCTAGCGTTGGAGGGACACAAAGTAAACCTATTATTGGAGGGACAAAAAAAATAGTCAATGTGGCTTGTGTACTTGTTTTTGGTGAATGTCGGGTGTCTCTTCAGATCCCATTTGGTTCTTCCATTGCAAGCTCTTAGTTGGTTACATATGCTAAAATCAGTTAGTTGCAAGGCTCCTTTCGGGATTATATTAATGAAAGGGCCCAGAATTTTGTGGATACCCCAATGGTGGTCTTCTTAGTTGGCCAAATCTCTTTGCAGCATGTTCGGTTCAAAGCACACATTGAAGTCCCCACCTATGATGTTGGCAGTCTCTTCTTTGGAGTTGTTATTAATGATATCAATCAGTTTATGGATTACATGGGGGTCAGCAGACCTAGAAACACTCCTGCAATAAACATTGAACAGATGGAATTTATAATTCCTATTGGGTACAAAGATTTTGAGACCAAGAATATCTGGGGAGTTAGTGGATAGCTGTTAGACCTGGCACCCTAAAGAGACCTTGACCCATCTAGTGAGTCCACCTGACGGTCTCCCCGATTTAGACTTACTGGCTGGCACATGGTAGGTCTTAAAGCCTAGTCTGTGGGTGAGGATCATTTGCCATGTTTCCTGAAGCATTACTATGTCTGCTAATCTATGAAGGCCCCCATTCCCTCTGGGTTAGCTTACTCCCCAAGCCAGCGATGTCCCACCAAATCAATATGGAAGAATTTGGCTAATTGAAAGTGGGTGGAGCTTGAACATCCTGGTAGCTTGAGGGCATTAAACAGCATTGTACTGTGGATGAGGAACTACCGGGGGCGGGGGGTTGAGAAATTGTTCAGTGGCAAGATGTGTGGTATTACTAGACTCCATAAGTGGCAGGTCTGGGATGTGTTAATGGGGAGAAAGAAGGGCAGTGTTGGTTGCAGTTTGCTATCAGTACTCGTGGTCACTGGACTTGCCAGTCAGTCTATGCAGGAAAGGTGAGAAGGAGATTGGGGATACTCACTTCCTTGGGGAGGAAAAATCAGGCTTTTGAATTTGATATGGGGTATTGTGGGGTTATAAGCACAAGTTTGCATGGAGAACAACCCATTTACAATGGTATGGTAAGTGAACTGTAATTCAATACATTCCAGATAATCCGAGAAGGGTATTCAGGAAGCCTTTATAATGTCAGCACGAATGACACTTGAGCATTTCCTCATGCTGGCGATCCAATGGATCACTTTATTGATCAGGGAAGCCTCATCTTCTATGATTTGCAGCAAATATTTTGTGACCCCAGTCATAAATATTGTCTTGTTGGATGGGTGGAAACATTTGATTTGGGTGCGGCAAGGAGTGCATTGGAATTGCTGGCTCAGCTGTGGGGGCAAGTGATGGAAGAAGGAGGGGGGAATCAGAGGGTAGGACATTTGAGTATACTGATTTGATTACATACCCCCTTAGCTTACTTGGTCACCTCCCATTGATGCACTGTTGGTGAGGGGATTAGGTGAAATCGTGGGTCAAGGCCTGATTTGTGAGTCGTGCGGGAAGGATTTGTTAGTTCGTGCCTCAGTGTTATTTAGATTTCCCAAAGGTCTAGTAGCTAGTATAGCTAAACTCCATGGTCTGGTCATCAACACTTTAGAATGAGGTTCATGTTGGTGGTCAGTCACCAGTTTACGAATTACCCTATGGCCCCCGGACTCCCTCTCCTGAAAGTGTTCACCGGATTTAGCATTTGACAGGGTGTGGAGCTCTTCTCTGAGGGACTGGACTTCTGCCCTCAGCATTTTTTCTTTTTTATAATTCTTTTCATTAAACAAAAACCAAACAAACATTAGCATCAGGTGTACAATAATTGACATCATCGTGAGGCTCAATTTGTCTTACGTACAGAATCATGACGAACAATATATATAAAATTGGGGATCATGGGGACGCCTGTGCCTCTGCTTCCCTGTTCCGCATCGGGGGTGTACAGAGGTCACCACGGTGACTATTCGAGGCCCCCCAAATCTTCTCCCATTTTTCCAGACAACCCCATGCCACATATACAGCTTTCTCCCATAACATGCACCAATCTAGGTCCCTGGTCCATTTAAGAATCTGGGGTGGCCGACTGGCTCCTCACAACTGAGCAATATTACGTTTCGCCACCATATTAGCCAATGACACCCACTGTTTCTGATACACATTCAAATCTGTGGGCTCTCAAAAATTAAGTATACATCTCCGGGCCTCTGGTCTCACCTCCGCTCCCATTACTTCTGTAATCTCCTCATGTATCCTTGCCCAGAAGGTTTGTATCTCCCCACAGTGCCACAGGATATGTATGAAAGTGCCAAGATCTCCACAGCCTCTCCTACAGTCTCCGCTTACCGCCCGCCCCATATGCACTAATCTAGGCCCCGTGATGTCAGCTCTATGTAAGATCTTAAGCTGCACCAAGCGGAGTCTCATCTGAATTGCTACTACTTTAGGGGAAGAAACAGCCTCTACCCAGTCCTCATCATCTAGCTCCAATCCATCCGCCTCCCACGCTGTTTTCATACTCCCCAACGAGTCCTCCATATTGTTTACCAGCTTCCTATATATTAAGGAGGTCGTTTTTTCAGGGATGTGACCATCTAACACCCGGTCCTCAAGAGGAGAAGCCTTCGGGAGTTCCGCGCCTCTGGGTATGTGAGCCAGAAGGGCATGTCTAACCTGTCGGTATCGGAAATGCTCATTGTCATTCAAGTTGTACTGTTGCTTTAAGGTTTCAAATGTATGTACACCGTCCCTCCCCCACACATCCTTAATCTGGCCGATTCCAATAAGGTCCCATTTCTCGAACCCTTTAGACATCCACAGGCTCCCAAGTTTCTCCGAACTAAACAGGGGGGGTGGCCAGTGTCAATCTGCCCTCCCACCCCAAACATCTGGTAGCTGAATGCCAAACCCGCACAGCGTGCGCTGTCGGGCCCATCAGTGGGGATCTCCCGGGCGTGGCATACAAGGCTTTGATGATATCTCCCCCCGGTGCCAGTCCACGAGCCACAGCATATCTTGGGTCCCCAGGGGGCCCATAAACCACGTGATTCACCACCGCTAGGTGGGAGGCCCAATAATACTTCCTCAAATCTGGGAGACATATACCTCCATCGTACCACGGGAGGGTTAATGTGACACACGCTATGCGGGGTCTGCCACCCCAGAGGAGTTGCCTTTGGAGTGCTTCAATTTCCTTAAAATAGGATAGGGGCACCGGGTCTAGCGTGTTTTGGAGTATGTATAAGAACCGAGGCAAAGCTATCATCTTAAATAACACCGGGGGGAGAGCTCCACATCCTTCCTAAACCTTCTGCAGGGGGTCCCAGATTATTGGCATCTCTCACTTTCGGGTCCAAGGTGTTATATATATATATATATGATGTGATCAAGTGTACTAGCTACCCGAAACGCGTCATGCTGAGCTTAAAAAAAAAGGGATAATAAATCTCTCTGCTTACATTCCATGCTGTTTGGTGGTTCGTTGTTTCTGGTTTGCCTTCGAGGAGAGAACAGAAAGCGTCTGTATGTATATATCAAAACAAACAGTACCGATTTTGACCAATTGATAGCAAACCCGGAATATCTGCCAAATATGGCCAAGACATCCAGAAAGTTGCTCAGGGACGCCGTAGGGTCGGTGAGGTAGAGCATAATATCATCCGCGTAGAGCGAAATTTTGTTCTCCCATTCTGGTATCCACCGCAAGCCACGTATAGACCGGTCCGGTGCCGCCAGAGGCTTCAACGCTAGTGGGAGGAGAAGTGGGGACAACGGGCATCCCTGTCTAGTGCCCCTCCCGATGGAGAAATCTCCTGACTTACAATTATTTACGATCACTCTAGCTAGGGGAGCGGCATATAACAGTCAAACCCAGAAGACGCCGAAAATCGCAGTCGATGGAACAATGTGCGCCTAGTGGGCCTTCCGGAGAAAAAAGAAGGGGCAGACATGATGGGTTACCTAGACGAATGGCTGAGGACAGTAGTGGCCCCAGAGGGCCTGTCCCCCTTCTTCACTTTAGAGCGAGCACACCGAGTACCAGCCAGACCCCCGAGTCCGGGCCTACCCCCTCGACCGGTGGTGATCAAACTACTTCACTACAGGGACAGAGATTGGCTACTACAACGAGCAAGAGAAATGGGTCCCTTCCAAGTAGACAATAGTAAAGTCACATTATTCCCGGATTACACCTTTGAAACTCAAAAACTACGTGCCTCCTTCCTGTCCATTAAGAAAGAACTGCGCACAGAGGGGCTACAATACTCGCTCTTATTCCCGGCCAGGCTCCGAGTAATAGTGGATGGAAAAGCTTTATTGTTCACGACATCGGCGGAGGCGTGGGCCTGGTGGGACACCTATGAGGCTGGGACGGACGAGGCCCGCATCAGAGCTGCAGACGAGCTCCACAGGCGCCCAGCGAGAAAATCCAAGAGACTCCGGAAGCGTAGGCGAGAACCGAAAAAAACGACGGAATCTCAGACGGAAGAGGAGCGGAAAGCAGCACTGCAAGCAGTGAAGGAGGTTTCGGGCGCAACATGAACGCCACTGGAGAGAGAATCGAACTCAGAGGAGTTGGGAACGGGCTCGGAGACTGAACTATCAGAGGTGGACAGCACTAGGGGTCCGAAAGTCACCCCACAAACAGCGGAAGAAATCTTCGGCAGCTGAAAATGAAACGTGAGGGACCGGCTGTGGCAGAAATAACTGGTATGGCGCACATGAACACTAGAGCAGGCGGCCGTAAGACTGAATTGCGTGAGTCTGGATGTACACTGAAGGGCGGGGGAATAGGGACGGCAACTAAACGTAGCGGAAGCTAGTACACGCACCCAGAAGCCCATAAGGCCACTGCAGTACAGACTGCGGAGTAAGAAGGTTTGAGAGCACGTTGCTCACCAGTTTGGATGGGGATAACTCTTTTGCAGTTAGGTCCTGTTCTGGGGGGGGGGGAGGGAGCCCAGAGAGGTTGGGGTGACTCAGGGCAAAGTTGGGAGAGAGGGGGGAGGAACTGAGCTGGAGGGAAACTGGGCTCAGAGAAGGGGATTTGAGGGTTTGCTGGGGGGAGGCGGGATTGATGTCAAACCTGTTGTCTGGTCACAAAGGGACATGGACCTAGTCCGAAACCGACAGGACAATGGATAATGTGGGGTCGTTAAAATGCGTGTCCTGGAATGTGCGGGCCTGAACTCAATGGCGAGGAGACACAAGATCCACTCCTACCTGGTCCGTAGAGGGGTCCACATAGCCTTCCTACAAGAGACCCATTTAACTAAAAAAGAAGGTATTGCACTGCAAAGGCGATGGAGGGGGCACCTGTTCTGCACCGAGTACTCAGCGTTTGCTAGGGGAGTGCTGGTTTGGATTCGCACAGGGGTTCCATTCCAGGTCACTAGGCACACTGTAGACCCAGATGGGAGATTTGTAGCAGTCCAGGGTTTACTCAGGGGTCGCCATATTGCATTCTGCAGCATCTATGCACCAAACGTAGAGCAGGCATCATATTTCACTAGGCTTTCCAGAATATTGGCTACCTATTTCACCGGGCCAGTGCTGATGGGAGGGGACTTCAACTCTATTGCGGATACCACATTGGATAGATCGCACCCACCGCTGCATACCTCCCCAGTACACAGATTAGCGAGACATAGATCAGACTGGCAAGGGAAGTGGGACCTGACAGATGTATGGCGAGTTCAACATCCAACGGAGAGGGACTACTCCTTCTACTCCAGCATACACGACCTCCACGTTCGCTTGGATGCTTTTCTATGCTCTCAGCCGGTACTACCGATGGTAGCCCGGACCGAATATTTAACACGCACGATATCGGACCACAACCCCTTGCTCCTCACACTAGACTGGATGAACGAAGTTACACGGATTCCGACGTGGCGGCTTCGGCCTGATACGTTGGATGACCCACCGTTCCGCGCAGCGTTGGGGGACATGATCTCCCAATACTTTGCGGAGAATGAGGGTACTGCTTCCTCCAGAGCTACGGAATGGGACGCGCTAAAGGTAGTGGTGAGGGGGCACTGTATAGGGAAATTCGCGGGTGCACGTAGGACACTAATGGATGATTTAGACAAACCTGAGCGGACACTGAGAGTAGCAGAAAAAGAACGACCCAACCGCCCCGAACTCCAGGAAAGGGTATGTGCAGCGCGAGAGGCGGTAGCAGTGGAGGTGGAGCGCCTCCGCAGCTTTGACTACAAAACATACCTGACCAAAACTCTTGCTGAGGGGGATAAAACGGGGACACTCCTAGCCTGGCTAGCCAACCCCAATAGGGGCAATACCCCGATGCTGTCCCTAAAAGGGTCGAGTGGCGAAGTCTACAACACTCAACCGGACATATTGAATTGCTTTAGGGCATACTATGAACGACTGTATAGCAGAGACCTGGAGAACCGACACGAGGCGATAGATGCCCTGCTGACCGAGATACAGCTTCCTCACCTAGAACAGGAACAAACTGATGCCATCGGTGGCCCGATCACCTTAACAGAAATTAGGGGGGCCATAAAGGGAATGGCGCGCAATAAAACACCAGGAATGGACGGACTGCCCATCGAGTTCTATGGGAAATACATAGATCTACTAGCCCCAAGACTTCAAATAATATATGGTGAAGCCAAACAGAAGGGTGAGTTACCCCACTCGATGCGCGAGGCGATTATGATTCCCCTATTAAAACCACGTAGGGAGAACACAGACCCGGCTTCGTACCGACCGTTGTCAATGTTGACAACAGATTATAAAATCTTAAGCACAATCCTAGCCACTAGACTGGTGGCCCATATGCGAGACCTGATCCATAGGGACCAGTCGGGATTCATTCCGACCAGAAACACGTCGCACAACATCCGCAGGCTGCTTCGGCTAATAGCGAATCCTCCACCAAACGCGAGAGCCCCCATGGTATTGGCGATCGATATCGAGAAGGCCTTCGATAGCCTGGAGTGGAGTTACTTATACAAGGTGATGCAAAGTTTTGGCCTGGGCGAGAATTACATACAATGGACTAAGGTGCTCTATGCGTCGGCGGGTGCTAGAGTGAGGGTGGGAGCTTTGATATCAGATCGGTATGAGGTACACAGGGGAACTAGACAAGGATGTGCACTCTCTCCCCTATTGTTTGCTCTTGCGGTGGAGCCTTTAGCGGCGATGGCTAGAAGTGGTGAGTATTACCGCGGATTGGAGGTTGGAGGGACCCACCATTATATATCGTTGTACGCGGACGACCTCCTGTTGTTCTTGGAAAACGCCGAGGAGGCTGTGGAGGGTGCGGAGGAACTACTAGCGCGCTTCAGTGACGTCTCTGGTTTAAAAGTGAATTGGGCGAAAACTTGCCTCTTCCCCATCCGAAAGGCAGAAAGGTGTTCCCTGGCCCGTCCCGGGCTACGCTGGGAGCCTGACTGCCTGCACTACCTCGGGGTATATATCTACCACAAGCCCGCAGATCTACTGGATGGCAATATAGACCGCTGTATCCGAGCGCTGCAAGGTAACATGTCCTTCTGGGCCACCCTCCCTTTATCCGTGACCGGCCGGGTATCATTGCTCAAAATGATAGCCCTGCCACGATTGTTGTACTACTTTCGGACCCTTCCCATATGGATACCGGGAGCGATCTTTAAACGCCTAAAGTCCCTGATGGTGTCCTTCCTGTGGGGAACAAGCAGGCAGAGAATAGCGTTGGCGACTCTGACCCGCCCGAAGAACGAGGGGGGACTGGCAGTCCCTGACTTCGAGCGTTATTACCTGGCAGCACAACTACAGTTCTTCACGCATGAGGTAGCGAGGGCATACCGGGGCCCAGAGCAGGAGAGGGACACTGGCACCCCCCGCCACGTGCTAGCTTATGTAACCTTACAACAAAAGCTGGTACTTAGAGGGCTGTCCCACGAGGAACGGACCCTGAGACTATGTTGGAACCGCATGCAAAAGCGTGCCGGCCCTGACCACCCATATGCGCCCGAAATCCCGATAGGCATGATAACAGCGCGGCCACATGGTGGAGACTGGTCGAGACTCCAACTCTGGGAGGAGGCTGGATTACAGATGGTGGGAGACCTCTATGACGACGGAGTACTAACACCCTACCAAACCCTGCAAGAGCGGTACGACCTCCCAAGAGGAGACTATTTACTCCATGCAGCCGTGGTGAGGGCTATACAGGCGCACTGGGGGGAGGGACTGATGGAACCCAAGACAACATTAGCCTGCCAATACACGATGATGGCAGCCGGGACGTTCAAGGCAGTTACATGCCTTTACTCCAGAATGCATACCGAAAATCTGCAACCTCTTACGCGCCTCAAAACTCAATGAGAGGCTGACCTACAGAAGGAAATCCCAGATACAACGTGGTCCCAACTAGTTCAGAGAGCCAGGAAAAGCACCAGAAACGCCCGCTTCCAATTGATACACCTTTACATTCTTCATAGGGCCTACCTCACCCCGAACAAAATAGCAACGTATTTTGGCGCAGAAGACGCAGCATGCCCCAGATGTGCGCAACTAAATGCAGACTTGTTACATATGTTGAGGGACTGTCCACATTTACATGGCTACTGGAGAGAGGTGGGAGACACCCTGAACGAGGCGACAGGCAGGGAACTGCACTATGACGGCGCGGTTGCTATATTACACTGGTTTCCGCACACACGCAAAAACAAATTATCGAGCAAATTTATAGACATGGGCTTGATTATTGCAAAGAGGGAGCTAACCAGGGGATGGAAATCAAGGGCGGCGCCAACACGCCAGAGATGGCTGAATGAGTTCCTGAAATGGGCTGCGGCGGAGAGCACAATTAGGTACCAGCTGGCCCGACGTAGACCAGATGAGAAAGCTCAGGAAGCAGCACTGGCGTGGGAAGTCCTGGTTCAAGCTCTCAGAGATAGTGCAGTGGAGAGTGAAGAGGAGGGGGTGGCCGTAGATCCTAGGACCCTAAGGGAGGCGGCACCAAGCCAAGCACCTGCACCAGACACACGAACACAATAACCGACTCAAGACTCCTGAGACTCCCAACACAGCTAGACATTCCAACACCAGACACAGGTACGGACACCAGGGGGGGAGGGGGCGGAGAGTGGAGAAGGAGAGACACATCTCAGTTTCGATAGCGGACACGATACACGTTTAATGGGTGTTGGGGGGGGGGGGGCGATAAGTGTTAAAAGCAGAGAGCGGTAGACCGCTTGGGTTGACAGCACTAACCAGTTGAATCTAAAGGAGGCTGTCGAAGAGTGGAACGCCGCCCGGCCTCCGGGATGTGGGTTATAAGGCTGTGTGCATGCTAACCGGATGGAACTTAAGGGCCTACGGTCCCGCAACAAGATAACTGCGAATATGTTGTATTACCTGTACTAAACTCTGCAATAAAAATGGTTTTAAAAAAAAAACAAACAAAAAAAACAGTCAAACCCACCCGATAAACTCCGGGCCAAAGCCCAACTTCACCAATATCGCAAATAAATAGGCCCATTCAACCCTATCAAATGCCATAGTGGCATCCAAGGACACCAAAACCGCTGGCTCCAATATCTTTCGGGAACCACTGAGGATCCCCTGCAGCCTCCGCATATTCAGGGCAGTGTTACGACGCGGCATGAAGCCGGACTGGTCGGGATGCACCAGGGTTGTGATGACCTTGACCAACCTGGTAGCAAGCAACTTCGCCAAAATCTTAGGCTCAGCATTGAGCAGCAAGATAGGCCTATACGAGAAAGGGGATGTCTTGGGTTTGCCTGTCTTGTATATGACCACAATGTTTGCAACTCGTTGGTCATATGGAAGCTGACCCAGTTCCCTACTCTCCAGAAACATGGCTTGGACATGTGGAGCAACTTTATGGGAATTCAATTTATATAGTTCTATCGGTATCCCGTTAGGGCCCGTTGCCTTCCCTGATTTAATACCTCAAATCACCTGCGCTACTTCATCATCTGTTAAAGAGGAGTCCAGGTATTTCCTATCATCTTACGACAGACTCGGCATGCCGATATCTTCAATCATCTCGCCATTTTCGGCCTCTGTAAAACTGCCCACTGAGGCATACACGTCCCTGAAATATGACGAAAATTCGTTCGCTACCACCTGCGGGTCTGTGATTCTGTCAGATCCCGACCCCTCTAGCTCGAGCACCAACCTAGAGGCCCACTCCCCTCGTTCCAACCAAGCGATCAGTTTACCTGCCTTTTCCCCATGCTCATATATACGACTTTGCACGGCATGATTATTAGTAATCGCCTGTTCCCTAGAGAGGCCGCTATATTCCTCTTGTTTTAACTTCAGCTGGTGGAGGTCCTCATGAGCAGCAGACTCGGCAACTCGCTTTTCTAAACTCATGACTTCTGCCTCCACCCTATTCACCTCCGCCTGGCCTTTCTTCTTTTTGCCCACTATCAAGGAGAGTACCTCACCCCACAGCACCACTTTGTACGCTTCCCACAGTGACTATGTTGAGTCAACTGTGCCCACATTCTCAGGGAAATAGCTTTCTGAGACTCAGAGTATGTCTTTTTTGATGTCCGGGTATTTCAGATGCCATGCATCAATCGGAGCCACCCTACCGACTGTCGGTTGCCCGAACTCGACCTGCAGCCACATCGGAGAATGATCGGAGATGCCTCTACCTAGGTACCTCGCCTCCCTGACTGAGCCCGCCTCGGCAGCCGGTATCAAGATGTAGTCTAACCTGGACATACTGTTGTGTGCGGCGGAAACATGAGTAAAATATTTCTGGGTCGGGTTACGCACCCTTCAGCTATCGACCAATCCTCAAGTCTCAAGGAAACCAGGGAGCCACGTCTGTGATGACGTATGAACACGTGCCGGGTGTCTATCCATTTCCCCGTCGAGCACTGCATTGAAATCTCCCTCTAGCACCAAGAGGCCCAGGGGCAGGGGCAGAAAAACAGCACTCAAATCGCAGAAAGTATCGGATTGAAGGCCTGGGGGTACATATATTGACAAGAAGGTCGCCGTCTTACCTCCTAGCTGCCCCGAGACACCCACATACCTGCCTCTCTGGTCCACCCAAGTAGCCAGAACCTCCAACGGAAAGGAATTCTTTGTAAGGATACCCACACCCCTAGATCCTGATGTAAATCCCACTTGTGCCACAAGTTTATAGCCCCCTTTATGGAGGGCCATGCACCGATTCCCAACAAGATGTGTCTCCTGCAGCAATACAACTTCTGGAGAATGTCGTCTGATTAGTTGATTTACTAAACCCCTCTTTATCTTATCTTATCTCCCAAACCACTGACATTCCAGCTTAACACCCTTATCCCCGATCCCTGACTAGTACACGACATTCACCCCTTACCTCTAGCTTCGACTTCAAAATCGACACCTGATGCAAAGAATGAAAACAGAACATACCCCCAAACTGAACCTTCTGTAACCAAAGAAAGTCAGCTGACCCAGGATCCCCCCTCCCTCCCTGCACCGCTGCTTACGGCTTACGCCCATCCCCAACTGGCAGTGTGCCTGTCGCCCCACACTCAAACTTAACACTAACTAAATATAGTATCAGGGAGGAGAATTGATGTAGTATGCCCCTCCAGCTCTATTTCGAACATTCGTTCCGGAGGCACCCTCCCGCCCCCCCATGGCCCCACAGTCACCCCTTCATCTAGAACAGGGTCAGTCTCTCAAATGACCATCGTCCCAGCGTCACAGTCCCGCCCACCCCCCTCACTTGCCCTCTCACTGGTCGCCGTCTCCCTCACGACTGTGGTCCTCTGCCTCAGTCGGGTGGAAGCAATCAATCCAATCTGCCGCAACCTCAGGATTATCAAAGAACCAGGTCTTCCCCCTCGCCTCCACTCTCAACCTTGCCAGGAACATCATTCCATACCGCAACCCTTTATCTCTCAGTTTCTTCTTTACCGGGAGAAAGCTTTGACGTTGCTTCTGCACAAGTTGTGTAAAATCTGGGAAGAATGAGAGGGAGGCATTTTCATACTGGAGAGGCCCTTTCTTACGGGATGCCTGCAGTATTGCATCATGGTCTCTGAAGTTGAGGACTCTCGCGATCATCGGGCGGGGAGGAGCTCCGGGCTTGGGCCTACCTCCAGGTACTCTGGGTGCCCTTTCAACAGTGAAGAAATTCCCCAATCCCTTGGGTTTAAGATGGTTGAGAATCAGATCTTCGGCAAATAGATCCGGTGCCGGGTCTTCCGCCTTCTCCGGAACCCCAAGGATGCGTACGTTATTGAGTCGGGCTCTCCCTTCAAAGTCATCCAGCTTCCTATCCGTTTGAACCCAATAGGCCTTAAGATTACGTACCTACTGCTGGAGTTGTGATACATCATCCATCAGGCTGGCGGTCTTTATGTCCAATGATTTGACCTTCTCATTTGCTTTGGCGAGGTCCGCAAGGATAAGATTAACTTCTATTGTTACAGTGTCCAATTTGCTGTCAAGAGACCCCATCTTCTGCCCTAACGTAGCCTGGACTCCTTCAACGGCTGCCATCACATCGGAGAGCGTTAGTTCCGCTGGCGTGCCCGGGGAGTCTCCACTCGCCATTTGGGACCTTTTGTTCTCCACCGCTGATCCTTTGGGCATAGTATATCTGTCCAATTTGTTGGATTGGACCGGTTTAGCCTCTCTCGCGGATCTGGACAGAGTTTTATCTGGTTCTCCCCTGGCCACCATGTGTGTCTCTCCCCAGTGGGACTCGCCTCCCAGTTCCGCGTGGACCTCAGTAGACCAGGTTGATGAGCAGGAGCAGAGTGGCAGCAAAAAAAAAACAAGTGATATGTCCAATAATAGTGGGAAGGGTGTCCACTTATACGACCTAGTCCGTCGCGAACCCGGAGCACTACGGCTCAGATGCTAGCCTCTGTCTCCCGCAAGCCCCGGTAAGTATAGTAACGCGTCTGCGTGCATCTCCGCCAATCTCACGACATCCGCGACCAGCAGGGTGCTCACCTTCAGCCCCCGGGCCACAGTCCGCCAGACTCCAGGTTGCTCTGCACAGGGCAGCCGATTTAACCCCGTGGGGCAGATGCAGTAAGGATCAGGATGGTGAATGTCCTCGCAGGCCAGACATCAACCGGGCGGCACTTGGTTTGCAGCAAGCACGGGGGCCAGAGGGCCTCAGGGACAGCCCATCACCACCCCGCGAGGCAAAATCACATTCAATGCAGCCAGGCCATGTGGAGCGTCAGCAGCAATGATGTAGGGTTCCGCCGGCCATATCCGCTCTCACCGCACGCCACTGAGTGGATCTGCTCCCACCTCTCCTTGCTGGCGGCAGCGCCGCATCCAGTCATTGCAACTCAGTGCTGAGGAGGGGGGGGGAGCCAGCGACCGCGACACCCCCTATCCCACTGGTATCAGTCCCTCCCCCGCCACGGGCCGGCACCGTGACTCCCGGCTGTCAGCTCCTCCGCCGCGTTCACCAACACTTGGGCACCGCTCCTTTCGCAGCTCCGCTCCAGTCCCCGTCACCACAGAGGGACCGGTGATGCAATATGGACCCCCAGTCAGAGTCCGGCTATCGGGCAGTGATTTTCAAGGTGCCCAGAAGTCCTTTGTCGCAACTCGCAGGCCAGCCCGGGCACTTCTGGTTGCCGGCGCCGCTGTTGTCTCACTGGACACCAGCTCCTGTGTCACTCGAGTCTCGGGGCTTATCTGCCCGGCAGGTCGCAACTTGCGCTCGACCCCCGGCACCCCAGCTCGGCCCCCGGCACCCCAGCGGGACCGGAGAAACGGTCGGGGGTCAGCGCACCGCGGAAATCGGGCGGCGCCCTCCAGAGTCAGGATAAATGTCAGGATCTGCGAGCTGGGGGGCTTGCTACGCAGAGCTGAAGTCCTAAGCGGCCATCATGCTCAATGCGTAGCTCCTTCTCCTCTGTCCTCAGCATTTTAATGACAGCCCAGAGATCCTTAATCTGGGCACCATCATTCTCAGTCTCTGTGGTCTGCTGGGGTAAGGTGGCAAGTGGCTCAATGTTTTGCGGCGGGTACTTCACTGGTGGGGAGTACAGATAATCGATTTGCACATGTAACAACAGGTTCTACAGGAACTGGAATAGATTGAGGTGAAGGGGACTACACATGGGGGAACTGACTTCAACATTCTCTTCCCGCTGATACTCTTGGTCTTGTAATTCTCGTTTGGAATCTGAGCTGTTGGTAGCCAAGCTTTGGAGCTACCAGATTTTTCTCAAATATAGGAGCCACTTGCTTCTTTTTTTTTAGATGTCCCGCTGGGGCAAGGATTCTCCGGCTGTAGAATGTTTTCCACTTCCTTTAAAGATTGTCACACTTCATGACAATAACAATGTGGGAACAGTCAATGGATTTATTATCCACTGGCTCCCCAGGAGGTTTGCTAATACTCTTACTTTTACCAATGTTGTATTAAAAGATCATTAGACTTAGCAGCAGATGGGAGTTAAGAAAGTGGCCCTTTAACAAGCTTTTTGCAAGAAGTAAGTGCAAGTAGAGTATAATTGACAGAGTCCCAAATATGGCACAGTACCAGCAGCAGTTATGAGGAGTTGTGAGAAGTGAAGACAGTTAAGCAAGATCCCAGCGGGAAGTCTTCACAGGAGCTTAACCCCCCCACCACCCAGAGTCTAAACAAGAGCGTGACAGGAACGCGGAGGACACATCTCTAGCAACCTCCTGTGCTGCTCCCGGACTGCTCAGAACAACCAACAGGAGAATTGCTCAACAACGGGTCACCACAAGACAACAGCAGCAGCACAATGGTCTCACTCACCTCTCCTCCTGCTCCTAGAGCTGCTGTCTTCACCCGCATTGAACCGTAAGTATAATGAGATGCTGACGATGATGTTGTGCTAGATTTGTGCAATACTGCGCCGCCACTGACCAACCTTCTGCCCTGTCGTACACATGTGACCAAGAATGGATCAGGCACAGTGGCTGTGGACGGCCCAGCTGCAACGGCATCTGATGCACCGAAGTAAGCTAGACTCTCGCCTCTAAACTTTTGGGCAGAGCAGAGCATGTTTGGTCACATGGTGAGGGGGCTGACAAGGGATTTTTTAGAGCAGTCTTTGATTGATTTCCCACAGCAGTGCCACTCAAACGCAGCCTTCTCACAGCTTCCTCATATAACTCTCCTCTCAGGGCCACCTCGCTCCTCCTCTCCTCCCAGTTTCCTGTCACTTCCTGGTTCTTCTGGGGTCAAATGAGTAGGGTAGGCAGGAGCGTGGTGTCAGGGAGAGGATGTATTGATTCCACTCTGGCTCGATCAGCTCCTATACAGGCACACTAGAAGGAGTGGTTCTCCGTTAGTCCACAGGTTGATTCCGAAAACTAGGCTGATGTCCTGGAACACCATGATACCCATCTCCGGGGTGGCATGACTTAAGCTAGGTACTATAAAATACTACACCAATGGCACTGCTCCCCATCCCAGCTAAAACAACCAAAGATCGTAGAAGACAACCTGCTAGCACTGCTCTAGAGTGGACTGTGATATAGTCCACATACTGTGGAACAAACTTAGTCATCTGGGTTTTCCTAGGTGCAGTTGGATTTACTTATGTCACCTTTAATGAAGGTGAAACCATACCGATTGCTAATAAATCACATTTGTATTCACCTGCAGAAATGTGTTTTGCTTCCACTGAAAAAATTCTAACTGCTGTGCAGATGAACATCCTGAATGAGCGGCCACTTGCTCAAGGTAAATGCATTATTGTTGTTTTTCCTGTACCAGCCTTAGAGGCTGTTACAAAACCCAGCATTCCACATTCTAAAGCCCTCTACCCTCATTGGATACAGTGGGCTACATCCTCATCAGCCATAGATGTTGACTGTGTCTTTGACCCTTCTTTGCAAACACAGACATTTTTGGAATACAAACATCCTTTGTCTTCGCTGGTTCTGTCTCTTGACCAACATAAATCCATCATTTATACTGATGGTTCTGCTCAGCCAACTAACTACAGGTTCTAAATAGCAATATTCTGCAGCATGCGCCATTATTCTTGGTATTATCTCCAATGGCGTTTTTCTCCCTCAGATCACTCGTACACAGTCTCTTGGGGACTGTACTGCACAGTTGGCTGAATTGAAGGCTTTGCTTCTTGCACTTGAAAATGAGGATTCTAAATTACCCTCCCTTATAGTGTATGATTCGTATTATAGCGTACAATCTTTTAAGGATAATTTACACTTTTGGAAACAAAATGATTACAGAGATTACAAAAGTAGCACAATCAAGCACAAGTTGCTTTGGGTTAAAGTGGCAGACTGTAAAGATAAATTGCCACAAACTCATGTTCTACATACATTGATTCACCAACTTGTGGGAGCACACGCCGTAGTGAATTCTTTGGCAAATCTGTAGTTGCCAAAATAGTAATGATAACTTGCTCTAAGTATCGTATCGACAATTATATTTTGGTTGCTGTGAATGCTACTAAAATAGCACCCCTTTAGCAAGGGGCTTCCCTTCAAAATATTCCTATCATTTAAGTCACCAGAATGTTGCTTTGGTAGCTGTTCCTGGCATTGGGCATTGCATGATTTCTAACGCGGACTGCAGACATGTTTTAATTGTGGCCGCACATGAAGGTAGAGCTTCTGTGCATGCTGGTGTGGCTGCCATACTTTCACTCTTACAGCAAAGATATTGGTGGCAAAGTTTATACCAACAAACAAGAAAATGTTTTATGTTGTGACATCTGTCAACTAATTAAATGTTCTTTTTTGAATTATTTTTATTCGATTTTACACCATAATATAATAATAAGAGTAACCCCCATCCCCCAAGCAGACACTTTCCAAAGATATAACCAGTTCTTTAAATAATTGACGATACAAGGTTCTGAAAAAATTCCATCAAATGCCTACATCTATAAGCAGCATCAGGTATCCAAAAGGAGGAGAAGAGAAACTCTTTGACAAATAAACACCTAAATATTAAAGGTCAAGGAAGAAAACAAATACACTTCCAATCCAAACATCCCACCCCCTGCATAATCATATCGCACTCAACTACTACTCCAGGCAGTACTTATTGATTCCCAGTTGCTAAGAGGAAGCTATACTCTTGACATTTTTTCTCAAATCTTCTTACTTTTCCGGGAATAGATTGCCATTTCCAGATGGTAAATTGACAATAGGCGTTCAAGACATTGTTGGAACACTGAGGGGCGGTGGGGGGTCAAGCCAAGCAGTTGTCAAACAAATCCTATAAACGGCCATGGCGACAAACATAAAGGATTGAATGTTAGATGGGGCTGTCTCATCATGAACCCCTAATAGAACCCACAGAGGGGATAAGGTAATATCTATCCGCAGCTTGTCTGCCAAAAATGCATTAATCCCTGATTTAAGACCATCTAGGACAGGGCACGTGTCCAACATATGGACAAGATCTGCTCCAAAATCTTTACATCTGGGGCATCTTGTCCCTGTGACCCCTCCCCATTTGGCAATCTTCCCCGGAGTTATACAGAGGTTAAACCAATTTTTAAAATGTTGAGCCTGTAGATTGGCGGATATTAAAAACCTCTGTGCGCCTTCTAGCTACCTTAACAAGTCGCTGGATTGAGCATATGTCTTATCTTCCCAGCCCTTTGAATGTTTAGCCAAGTCATCCTGCTATGTGTTATTTAAGACTCTGTATAGGGCCCCTATCCTACTATCATCAGCCAAAATCAAATTAATAGCCTTTATCTTGTCAAATAGCATCGTCCCACCACCTTTCTTCCTTAAAAAATCCCTGATTTAAAAGTATTTTAAAAAATCCTTATGGTCAAGCTTAAAATGTTGTCGAATGGTGTCAAAAGTCTTAAATGAGTTTGACATAAAGAAATCTCCTAATATAAGTAATCCGTGTGTCGCCCAATTACCAACATATGTAGCATATGTATCCTGAAAAGTTTCAGGTAGAAGTGGATTGTCCTGTATTGGGGTATAATGATTGAATCTCCCCAGGCTAAATATCTTACGAACTTTGCATCATATGCGATAGGCCACCATTAAAACTTTAAATCAGACTCTCTTGTAATATGCAAATTCAGTTTGCCGAAATAGGGACCCCAGCTTTTTTCCCCTAATAGGTCATATATAGATGGGTCATAGCATGCTGCCCAGAGATGGCCTCCTTCTTCCTAAGAAGAATGTTGTTGGAGAGCAGCAGCCCAATTATTAAATTTGACATTGGGCACTGCTAGCCCTCGTGTTCTTCCGGCAGAGTCATGAATCTTAACCCTCTCCTGGGATTAGCATAGGCCCAAAGGAATTGTGTTAACATCCTGTCAAGTAATTTAAACCAGTTGCTGCCTATCTGCAACGGAACAGTCCGGAAGAGATACAGAATCTTGGGTAGGAATATCATTTTGATCAGATTACTCCACCCAATCAATGAAAGTCTCAAATTATTAGGCCTGGGCGTCAAATTCCGCTCCGTTCGCGGAATTAAAGCAATTTCACGTTCCATGGAGAACTCGAAATTTCCAAAAATTCCACGATCTGTGGCATAGCGGAATTATTTTCCTGTTCTCGCATTAAAAATGCGTTTTAGCGTGGGTGATAGCGACTTGCTGGGATTCTGCATTCGCCGACAAGTTTTCCTATCCGTTCGCCACCAGATTTTGGTAACCGGCCTCGCGATTCGCGAGAGCTTGCGATCGCGAACAAGTCATTCGCCACGCCATCGGACACCGCAAGAGTGTGCGATCGCGAACACGTCATTTGCCGCGCCATCGTGCACCGCGAGAGACACTGTGAGCCCGAACACGTCATTTGAGCACGCCATCGGACATCCAGTGGAATGTTAGTGAAGCTCGCGATCCCGAACACGCAAAATTTTCAATCTGGAGAAGAATAATATCTCAAGCAGCATAACACCTTCTGTAAAATGATGATTTGGATGAAAAAAAACTCCTCAGATTGACATTTGGCTGTCCTTTTTGCCAAATTTTTTAAGGGGGAGAGGGAGGAAGTGCCACAGAGTCCCCTACTTCCTGTTCCTGTCTAGCAGGCTACTCCCAGTGCTTTGTCCATCTCCTGGTCATTTTTCATCATTTGGATTTGAGCTGGAAGGATCACTCTTTGTGACTGCTGCATCATTATCATTGGATTTGAGGACTTCTGGATTTGAAATTTTACAAGTAAGTTGGTGTTGTTTTTGTTTGATTGGGGCATTGCAGTTGCTTCAACTACAATGTTGGTACTTTTCATAATTGTAAAGAAAAATAGTTTTGGGTAGCCAGTAGGTCCAGAGCTAGTCATGGGTGGGTGCATGATGAAGCAACTGTAACTTTGGTGTGTGTTGAATGTTTTTCAAACATCATTTAGGGCATGGATGACATTGGATTGAATTGCAAAATGTGTATTTTTAGGTGTATTTCAGTTTTTGGGGGGGTGTTAAATAAATGCCTTTGTTGTGTGTGCAGTGTGTTGTGTACCTTGCAGACCTTGTTTAGCCTTGTGGATTCTTGTTTTTGCATTATATTTCATTACAGGCAAAGCAGTGTGGTTTAGCATGCAGTCTTTGCCTGGCTACTATAGGCCTGTTTTCAGTACATTGTTTTCCAGGCCTCCTGCTTGTTGCTTGTGATTTGAGAGTGTCCATGCGGCTGGTGGGAGTTCTAAGTGGGTGGGAGTTCTAAGTGGGCTGCTGTTGCCATTTAGGCCTGCATGGTTTTCATCTTGGCTTACTTCTTCCATCCATCCCCTTTGCCAGCTGCAGCTCCCTGAATGATGAAATGAGCAAATAATTTAATGCTAAACAGGGCCCACTTCCATTACATTTGTATTTTTGTTGTTGTTCCTCTTCTTTCCTATCCTTCCTGAGAGTGTACACAGTATACCACGAAAGCCCTTGTTGACAAAGTCTCACAAATGGCTACACTAAGTTATATATTTTATTTGTTTGTTTGTACTAGTAGTAATTGAACCACAACAGCAAATGCAACATTTAACTAATGTTCTTCTCCTGGGCTTCTTTGCTTTTAGGTGCACAAAAAGACAGAGGAGGAGGTGTCATCATCATCAGAACCCGTTGTACTGCCAGATAGAAGTCCTGTTGCGCACCAAGTAAACGTCCACGTGTGTCCAGAGACATCTCTGCAACTTGTGCACCTGCGCCCTCTGACATCTGAAGAAGATGGCCCCAAAGAAAGGTACCAGGTCCTCCAGTACCAAGAAAGTTGCCAGTGAGAAGAAGGAACAGCAGAAGGAAGTGGCACTTGCCAAGACTGGTGTGTCGCCCAAGTTGTTGGGTCTATGCCTGACATCCGGCCCGATGGGAATTCCGGAGCGAGGTCTCCCTCGAATTGCGAGGAACGGCACAGCTTCTCGTTCAGCGCCGGCTGGGCAATCACGTCCCACGAGCCCCCGTCAGGTCTCCAAACCCCCAGGGCACATCAATCCTGGGGTGCTCTACCCACCGCTTCTCCTCCGCTGTAGGAGAAAGGGACCACACTCCAAGTGCTACCAACTACTCCTCTGAAAGCGTTGTGGCCCAGGCAATGGGTACAACAAACAGGCAGCACTCGCAAGATGCTCACACCTGCAGACACCAGCAGGGAGCAGGTAGCACTTCCCTACAAGACGTCCACAGGCAGGCCAGCACGGTCGGGCTCCAAGACAGACAGCAGACCCCTCAGCTGCCAAGCAGGGAAGCAGGTCAATCCCAGGGGCGGTTCCTCCAGGGGCAGCCTGCTGGCCAAAAAAGTAAGCGCCAAGCAGTACCAACATTTGACATGGGGTCAAAGCCCCAATATTTAAACCAGCCAGGTCTTCGTTCTGCCCTGGCACAGGGCTTGGGGATCCAGTCAAAACCTGTTCTGGGGGGCACTCAATATTTATTTGCCGTGCACAACAGTCCCCTTTGACATTGCAGGTCTTGGTCCTAGACACACCAGAAGGGGGCAGAGCCAGCATTGTACAAGGCAGGCACAGACCCATTCAGGGGCAGGGACTACTCCTCCCACTACTCCAAATGCAGATCTGCCTATTCAGCCTAGTGCTGACTCACCCAGCCCCTCTGGTGCCACAGCTCCACCCCAGTCCTTGTCACTCCAGAGCCAGACATGCAAGCACAAAGACGCATAGCACACAAAAAAGCCAACTTCTAAAAGTGGCATTTCTAAAATAGTGATAATAAATCTATGCACACCATTACGCAGCATTTATTACCACTATTCCAAACATACCAAACTTTATCACGCTGCTCCTCTCATATCAGGAATTACCACTGAAACACTTATCAGGGAATCCCCAATGCATTCCTATGAGAGGGTAGCCTCACAGCAGTGAGAAAACAAAATGGTGGTTTGTCACTACCAGGACATGCCATACATTTAAGGCACATGTTCTACCTTTTACCTACAATGCACCCTGTCGATAGGGCTAGCTAGGGCCTACCTTAGGGGTGACTGATATGTAGTAAAAGGGGAGTCACAGACGTGGCACCCACTTTATGTGCCATGTCACAACAGCATTAAACTGCACGTGCAGGCCCTGCAATGGCAGAGGCGTGAGATTGGTTTGAAAGGCTACTTTGGTGGGTGGCACAAGCAGTGCTGCAAGCCCACCAGTAGCATTTAATTTACTGGCCCTGGGTATCTAGGATGCCACTTTACAAGGGACTGACAGGCAAATTACATACGCCAAACAGGTTTAGACCAATCTTACCATGTTTACCACAGAAAGCACAAGCACTTTACACAGGACAGCAGTACTAAAGTGCCCAGAGTCCTAGAACCACCACCATCAGGTCAGAAAAAATACCAGGAGGAAGGCAACAAGTTCAGTTATGACCCTGCAAAAAGGGCCAAGTCCAACAACTGTGTATTAACTAGTAGTGTCCCAATTCTCCATCCATTTTCGATAACTAACAGGACTTCATGGTACACACTCAATCGGGAAGTTCCAGTGTGCAAACGTGTTTTTTGTTAGCTGCTTACTTACTCAAACTATCACATGCTCATTGCTCATTAATTAAATGCCTCCTTCAAATCTCGGAGCTTTTGCAGATGCCTTCCTCAACACCACCACCATCAAAAGGCACAACAATCTCTGCATCTGGGAATCCTTGAACATTTGGTCTCAACATGATTAAAGTGGTCGCTAGTCAGATATACTCACACACTTGATGCACTTGTATCACTAATATTACACATCATAGTGATGGAATGTCGCCCCATCACCAGGAGCCAACAAATCATCTTTTCTATGCCAACCTCGCTGCAAGTGCCGACCCTGCTCTGTCTGTCATCTACGCATTACTTACGAATCATTTAATCATGTGCCCTTCTCTTGTTAAACACAGTAAATTGTATGGCAGCCTGCTCGCTGTCTGTTATTTCCATTAGGCTAGTGTAATTGTAAGTCAATACTTTAACAAAGTTTCAGTAACTTATATTGCACAACTGCTCACCCAGCTACAACCAGAAATTGCTTATTATGATTATTCACATAGACAAAACCTAATGCATTTACTGATGCTTGTGTTCCAAAAAGGAGACTGTAAGTTGTCTTATGGTTGGTGTAACTAAGTTTTTTTCAAATTAATTTAGCTTTTAGTAATGGAATTTACCTTACTTATATTGTGTAGTACTATGCCGTCTCATAGTTTCAAATGGACTTCTTCCTTTTTCTGATGTAATGTTTGCAAAATATCAAACAAAAACAAGACTGAGGAGGGGGCGTACCAACCTGCCCAATCACTTTAGGGGTTATTAACTACAATGCTATATTAAAGGACACACTAAAATAACGTGTCCGGTTTAGCGTTTCATACTGCCCCATCTGTTCGTAAGCGCTGTAAATAACAATTATTGGGATGACCCTCATAAATACCGTTCTGACACAAATGTATACCCAACAATATTGAGCAGCATAAAGTGCCCGTGCTCTTAGAAGAAAACATTAAAGATTTGTCATATGTTTTCTAAACTGCCCGTAACATAGCCAATTATAGTAAAGGGTGTGCAATATCGATCTGCGCAAATGAATCCTACGGCACTGGTGAAGGCGAAACATTGAGGGAGAAGTCTTTCAGCTGCTGGTAAAAAATCAGTTTCACAGACGTGTGAAACCACGCGCCGCTGACTGTGATCTTTATATGCCCCCTTCCCATTGCATCAACCGCAGAAATCCAAGTGATCTCTATGAAGGAATCGCTGCGTGTGACAGGCGCTTACACCTGCCCGGTCACAGGCTGAAGCTAGCCCTAAGCGGAACCTCCAAATTCAAACATTCCCACGCCACAGGCAAGACATTTCAACCTAAAGACCCACCCACTTGTTGGCAATCGGTTCCGGAGCAGGCGATGATCACTTCCGGTGTAGGTGGCTCTTTTCTATTGTAATGGAAGAGTGGGTCGTACCGTTTTGGGCGGGTCGATTCTTTCTGACCAATCGCAGAATGTAAGGAGAAATCTAGCTACCAAGCTCCTCCCAGTGGCTTCTTTTTAACCACCCATCACTTAAAACCTTCTCACTACGCCCACTTCTGTCTTCACTTATTGGTTTTGAGAGTCGAGGACAAAAACGAAGTGATGGGATTTTTGAGTGTTCCCTACCAAACAGGTCGAGGTAAGGCTCCTTCTGTCCGTTTTTGGAGTTTTGACTGTGAATTGGCAGTTTGTTTATTTTGGTTTGTGTTTACAAATGTTTACCAGTGACAGCCCCAAATGATTCCTAAAGTGTCATGATTCCAGTGGCATTTTTTTGTGAGATGCTCCTAGCCATAATGTCTGTGTAATACTATACCTAACACAGACTGACCTCTTTTAATTCAATGAAGCCGTCTAGAAGAGCATTCAGAACAAGTCCGTCTCATTTGAGGCACATGCTTATGCATGTCTCGGGTGCCTACTTTGTACTGAATGTCCATTATAGCTGAATGTCCAATATAAATGGTTGGCTGGGTTGGCCACGCTTACCTTCTTTGTACTGTGTCTGTGGCAGCCTCGAGGAGTTGGGTTTTTTGTGTGTTGCACAGTGGGATAAATTAAGAATTTGTAATGACTTAATCAGCCCTCTGCTTGGGGGGTAGGTTAATCACATTATTGGTTAGGGTTATCTGGATCAAAGGTCTTATGCGCAGCACCGTTGAGGTCAGATGCGCCATACACGATGATTGGACCAGGCTTGGGAATGACCTTACAATACAGACACAAGAAACATTGATAAACCAAAAATGTATTAATGCATGTACTGTGCAGTCGTAGCCCAAGCGCAAACGTTGCTGCACATTTTAATTGTTTCTGTGAATGTGTAACGTAAAATGCATGCTTTCATATGTATTCAAGGCTATGACTTATTTGTTAATGCAAAGCCAGGAATGTTTAGGACTATGTATGAGCTTACGTATGAGAAGTAACATACTCATTTATAAACATTCTGTCTTTTCTGCCATGCAGTGAAATATGAACACTAGAATCTTATCCGCGTTATTCTTCGTATGTCAAACTCCTACATTTAATACCATTGATTTTGTGTCGCATCAAATGCACTTCTTTTGTAATATGCGTGGCAAAGTATGCCTTGGGACAAGAGTTGTATCCAGGGATCTCTTACGTTTGTCATCATGTAATGTTTTTATTACTGCTATGAAGCAGTCTCCTATGACTGTGAGCATTATGCAAAATCAACAAATAAACGGAATGTTGAGAGTTGAAACTTTGATATTGCTTTGGAGTTAGTGCTTTATTTCAAGTGAGAGATGGCTTTCAATTTCAGCCACATAGTGTCTCTGTCTCCTCAGGTGCCAAGCTAATCTGCCTAGTTAGCACCTGTTACAAACTTATGAAAATCTATTTTTTAGTAAATAGTTGGTGCAGGTGCTTTCAATCGGGTATTATGCTGGGTCTGTCAAAGTTCACCCTGGATTTTTACATGCCCTTCCTGACACACACGCACTCTCTCTCGTCTCTGCCTTAAAACTTGGGTAGTTTGAAAACTATTGTGTTTTAAGTACTCCTAACAATATACACTCTTCTTAAATTACTACTACCTTTTAGGCCTCCACTCGTGTCCTCTTCTCACAATGTTTTCTAGCAAGATATCCCGACATGACTGTTTGGAAATCTGAAGCTTACAACCGCCCGCTCCCCTCCCCCCCAGTATTACTGACCCCAGCTACGCCCCTGAGACCAGGCCCGTTAGCACCCATCAGAGCCCGAAGGAGACCAGCCGGGCCGTCCCTCTTTCGTTTTTTCCAGAAGAACAATGTGTAAGTGCAATGGAGAAGAGATTGCCCAGAGAGGTGTCAAAACACCAGCAACAATGGCTTTTTAGAGCAAGCAGTTGAGGTAATTTCAAAGGAAATAGTACTGTCAAAAAGCACCTTTCTATCAGCAGTAACCTGCCTGCCCCTTCTACACCCCAGCTCTTGTAACGAGGTCCAAAGTCATGGCTCTGTTGTTGACAAGAAAGGATAAATTGTAAATCTCTACAAAATCTCTGGTTCACTAACCAACTTCGTTGAGTGTCATTTCTCTGTAGAGCCTGTACCAAAGCATAAGAGAGAAAATATAAAATCATTAAAAGAGACAAAAAGAGGAATCGGGGCCAATAGGATTCAAGTAGACCAAGTGAAATCGAATCCAATTTCTCTGCTTGGCCTTCTAGATCGGATGTGTATAAAATTCAAATCGCTGTTGGATAAATGTTTGTCTGTTATGTACATGCTTAGAGGCAGTGGTCGAAGTGGGCGGGAACAGCAGGGCACGGCGTGCCCCTACTTCTTTAATTCTGTAGATTCCGTTCCCCTACTTTTGTAGTATGAACATGTGTCCCTGGACGTCAGAAATATTCTGTTCGTGGACGGGCGGGGAGCGAGAAGGAAAAGGTCTCTGTCTCTTACCTCCTGCCCAGACAAGACAAGCAAGGTGTCTGCTTCTGCTCTGCCGCTGGCAGCTGCCCCCTCTTTCTTACTCTTATTCCCTCTCGTTCTGTTTAACTCCTTCTCACAGAAAATCATGAATCAAGAAATGGTTCTCACCGTCTCTTCCTGTCGTCCATTTGTACCCCTGTGAAATGGATGCAAAAAAGAAAAACACTTTTGCTGGAAATGCCGTTTTGACATTTTTCTATTCCAAAGTGCAGCCTCGGAAATAAAATGTTCAAACTCTGAACAATAATTAAATACATCAAGATGGAGTGTTCTTAAAGTGGCCAAATAATTTTTTTCAAACCCCAACACATTAGCGCCACTTTACAGAGTTTGCCAGTAAAGCTCTACTTTTGTTTTCTTGTCTTTCTTTGAACAGCATTGTTTTCCTCCAGTACCTCCTACCTGGAGGCAGGGCCGGCGCTAGGCATGGGCAGTGTGGGCAGCTGTCCAGAGCCTGGCACTCTGCCTGCCAGCATGGGGCCCCCCACAATGGCAATTAACACCCCACTAGTCCTCGTGTATGTCTGCCGATCAGAGTGAAAGAAATGCTTCACAAACGGGCTCATGGGAGGGCCACCTCCCTCCTGGGGCCTCTAAGGGATGATGTGGGAAGGCCTAGGGGAGGGTAAACCTCTCAGGCAGCCAGTTCAGAGACTCGGCAGGGGGCCCATTGTCAGCACTTTAGCCCACACAGGTTTAACTCAGCCCCAATTCTCACACCTTCAGTTCGAAATGGGCTGTACAAGAGTTGCTTGGGGTGGCTGAGAAGAGGAGCTGCGGCCCATGTGGAGTCTGCACAAAGCAGCTTCCCTGAGATCAGAAGGCGTCACTTATGTAGATTTTAGGGGCCTCCCACATTCCCTTTTGCCCAGGGCTCCGAAAATCCTAGGACCGGCGACTGGTGTGACCGAAACGGGCGCTGAATTTGAGTGGGGGCGTCTTATATTATGGTTTTTAAAAGCACTTGCTGCCTCCTTCTGGCCGCCAGCTATTTTCTGTGCAATAATAAAAATGTCATGATAACTCTGATGAGTAAACTTCTTCCTAGAGCGAGATCGGAGATTTGTCTAGTGGAAGTTTTGACTCATGGAAAGATAGCGCAGAGGGTTAATGTGCCTGCTGCAAAGAAAATGTACCAGGCCCAACACAAAGTGCACATATTGTAAATAGGTCAGTGGGTTACTGCTTTTGTCAGTGAGATCCTTTTGCTACAGTTTATAAGTTAAAATCCTAACCAAGAACAGTGAGCTATTAACTTTCATCTAAGAGCTGCATACAAACTGCAAGGTATAAACTAGAGCGTTATGTTTTTTTCCCTAAGCCTTTGATTATCCTAATGTTGCAAAAAGTGTTATTTTTGATACAAATCAATAAGGATTTTTAAAGAGAACCCCCAATCATGGTATTAAGTTTTAAATTCTGAGTTTGTGTTTCTCCAGGCCAATCACTATTAAACTATACTGTCTACTAGTATGGTTATCATGTGACTCCTACACCTTGTAGTCCTTTGTCTTATGTAACATTTCCTGTACAGTCATTTACACACGTAAAATTGATTGTTTCTGTGTATATTGCTGATGACAGAAACTCCATGGCTCGGAAACAAATGGCTCGTGCTTCCACTTTTAATCATTTTTGGGACATTCTGTGATTAAAATAAATTCACAAAGTGGAATATGTTTCTAATGTCAATAGCTCATATTAATCGTTAAATAATCATGTGTATCCATTGGTTGAATCACATAACATAATAAGCTGTAACTGGTCAGTGAAATGCCACACAAATACTAAAGATTGGGATGTTTGCGCATCCTCGCCACACCTCTAACTCCGTCCACTGATCCAATCCTCAGGTTATTCCCGCCCTCTGATTCTCCGCCCACAGTTCCCCTACTTTTTTTCCCCCACTTCGACCACTGGATAGAGGACCAGTTAAAAAGTATGGGGGATGGGAGGTCAGGGTTGGTATCACCTTCATCTAAAGCTGGTGCTGAATGAATAAGTTTTACGAGCATATTCCATCAGTGCAGCCTATAGCCTCAAACTTTGAGACTGGTAATTTTAGATTTCCCGTTCTTGGCAGGAGTAATCTTGAATGACACCTAGATATGTTTTAGGCAGCTAAGGGTGCTACCATTAGCTTTTACAAAAATGTTTTTTTCTCAGACATCTAAGCCCAGACGAGACGATCAAAGCTTGCACCCACCCACCTACGGAGCCCTGTTATTGAGGTTAATACTTTTCATAGGTTCGCTGTACTCTAAGATCTTTGCTAATGACTGACATGGCGAGCTGAATAGATGACCCTCACTCATCGCCTTGCGAGGCAAAAAAGGGAGGAATACCAGCAAATGCTATTTGTCCTTCTCATTTGACTATTAGAATCGGTAGTGAGAATGTTACAGAATTGTCGGAATTTAGCAATGATAACTGGCTAGAACATACTTTCAGGTCTGATAATATTTTAGTGCAGGAATCATGGGCAACTACTTATTGTTATTGCAATTGTTATGTGTGTTTTACTGACCCCACAAACCTGTCACCATCCGGTAAGGTAAAACCCAGGCTCATTTGTTGGTTTAAGACTACCCTTCCATGTTCGAAAACACCATTAACTACCTCCTCATCCAGGCGTTCCTTTTTATTTGGCCTCGTAACTAATTTGGTGAGGATCATTTTTTTAAAAATGCTTAGTTTATGGGCAAATATAATTTAAGCTTTCACAGTCTGTTTGGTTTTATTGACAATTACCAAATTTATTGTCAGATCCAGGTAAGGAATATTGCCTACTGTGGATGGTGATTTTAATGTTAGTTTGGGGAGCAGGTAATTGTACCTAAATGACAATCCTTTTACATGCATAGACTCAAACGTTGATGTTATTCGGGAGCCTCAGGGTGTTATGCTGTATATTTAACTACTGGAACATGATCTGTTTTTGAATCCCACTGAAATCTCCCAGCAGCCCACTTTTGTGGGACATGGAGCTAACTCAGTTATAATCAATCAATCAATCAGCAAATTTGTATAGCGCGCTACTCACCCGCTAGGGTCTCAAGGCGCTGGGGGGAGGGGGAGTCGCTACTGCTCGAACAGCCAGGTCTTGAGTTGTTTCCTGAAGGAGAGATGGTCCTGGGTCAGCCGTAGGTGGGTGGGGAGGGAGTTCCATGTCTTGGCCTCCAGGTAGGAGAAAGATCTTCCTCCGGCGGTGGTACTGCGAATTCGTGGGACGGTGGCGAGGGCGAGGCTGGCGGATAGGAGCTGGCG
The DNA here is from genome assembly GCF_964261635.1 of Lissotriton helveticus. Classification (NCBI taxonomy): domain Eukaryota; kingdom Metazoa; phylum Chordata; class Amphibia; order Caudata; family Salamandridae; genus Lissotriton; species Lissotriton helveticus. The sequence goes on along the minus strand of NC_136065.1, from coordinate 508,741,210 downwards.
GGTGGGTGTGTAGAATGCGAAGCAGCTGTTGAGGTATTTGGGGCCCATGTCTTGTGTGTGTGGGTGAGGAGTCTGAACGTGATCCTCTTGCTGACGGGGAGCCAGTGCAGGCCTCTCAGATGGGCAGAGATATGGCCGTGACGGGGGATGTCCAGGATGAGTCGTGCAGAAGCGTTCTGTATGCATCGGAGTCTTTTCTGGAGTTTGGCTGTGGTTCCAGCGTAGAGGGTGTTCCCGTAGTCCAGTCGGCTGGTGACGAGGGCCTGGGTGACCGTCTTCCTGGTTTCGGTGGGGATCCACCGGTAGATCTTTCGGAGCATGTGCAGGGTGTTGAAGCAGGATGACGAGACGGCGTTGACTTGCTTGGTCATCGTGAGGGAGGAGTCCAGGATGAAGCCCAGGTTGCGTGCATGGTCCGTTGGCTTGGGGGCGGTGCCCAGGGCAGGGGGCCACCAGGAGTCGTCCCAGGCAGAGGGGGATGGTCCCAGGATGAGGACTTCTGTCTTGTCTGAGTTCAGTTTCAGACGGGTGAGCTTCAATCATTCCGCTACGTCTTTCATTCCTTTCTGGAGGCTGGTTCTGGCGGTGGCGGGGTCGTTGGAGAGGGGGAGGATCAGCTGGGTATCGTCGGTGTAGGAGATGATGTTTAGGTTGTGTTGCCGTGCGATGGCTGCAAGGGGGCTCATGTAGAGGTTGAAGAGGGTGGGGCTGAGCGAGTATCCCGCAGATGACTTTGGTGGCCGCGGATCGGAACTGGAGGAGGCGGACTCTCTGAGTTCTTCCGGCGAGAAACGAGATGATCCACTCCAAGGCCGTTCCTTGGATTCCGGTGGTGCTGAGGCGCTGTATCAGGGTGCGGTGACATATGGTGTCGAAGGCTGCTGAGAGGTCCAGGAGGATGAGGGCAGCTGTTTCCCTGTTGTCGAGCAGGGACCTGATGTCGTCGGTAGCTGCGATGAGGGCGTTCTCGGTGCTGTGGTTTGCTCGGAAACCGGACTGCGAGGGATCGAGGGATCCGTTTGTCTCGAGGAAGGCGGAGAGTTGTTTGTTGACGGTCTTCTCGATGACTTTGGCAGGAAAAGGGAGGAGCGCGATGGGGCGGAAGTTCTTGAGGTCCGTGGGGTCCGCGGTGGGTTTCTTTAGGAGGGCGCTGAGCTCGGCATGTTTCCATCTCTCCGGGAAGGTGGCGGATGCGAAGGAGCTGTTAATGATGTCCCGGAGTTGGGGTGCGATGATGGAGTCGGCTTTGTTGAAGATGTGTTGTGGACAGGGGTCGGTTGGGGAGCCGGAGTGGATGGTGTTCATCGTGCGGGTGGTGTCTTCGGTGCTGACCGGGTCCAGGTGCAGAGGGTGATGGTGGGGGCGCTGGTTCGGTGGTTGGGTGCGTGGTCTGTGCGCCGAAGCTGTTGTGTATGTCGGCGATCTTGCGGTGAAAGAACGAGGCAAGTGAGTCGCAGAGGTCTTGCAAGAGTGTGATGTCGTTGTTGCAGGCGCTGGGGTTGGAGAGCTCTTTAACGATGCTGAAGAGTTCCTTGCTGTTGTGGGTGTTGTTGTCCAGACGTTCTTTAAATGTTGTCCTTTTGGTGGTGCGGATCAGCTGGTGGTGTTTGCGGATGGCGTTCTTGAGGGCTGTCATGTTGTCTGTTGTCTGGTCGTGGCGCCGGGTCTGCTGGGAGGGTTCTTCAGTGGCGCCAGGTCATCGGCGCAGTTGGTGAGCCACTGTGTGAGGTTGCGAGCTGCTTCGTTGGGGTCCCTCGTGTTGGTGGGATGTTTCTGGCTGAGGGAGGTGGTGAGTTGGTCGGCGGTGATCTTGCTCCAGCTTCTGCGGGGAACCTGCTGCGGGTGGTGGTGAGTCGTGGTTCTCCTGAAGTTGAAGTGGACGCAGCTGTGATCTGTCCAGTGTAGTCCGGTGAAGTGGCTGAAGGAGATGTGCTTGCTGGAGGAGAAGATGGGGTCTAGCGTGTGGCCGGCGTAGTGGGTGGGGGTGTTCACCAGTTGCTTGAGTCCGAGGTTGGCGAGGTTGTCCAGCAGGGCGGCGGTGTTGCTGTCATTGTTGTTCTCCAGGTGGAAGTTGAGGTCCCCAAGGAGGATGTAGTTTGAGGAGGTTAGGGCGTGCTGGCTGACGAAGTCTGCGATGGCTTCGCTGAATTGTGTGCGTGCATGCGTAGATTACATCTTTACTGCAAAATCTTTACCTAAAGGATGTATTCCAAGCATTCAGAGCGATCACAATTTGCATACTATTATGATTATTTCTGAAGGTAAACCAAATGGTTAGTTTGGAAAAGAACAACATTACGAAGTGGGGCGTCATCTCGTCCCAACCAATCACGCTGCTAACTTGCGCCATTTTGACTATAATTTGAGTAATGAAGGCAAAGAGTGTAAATGATTAGGTCTCACTTACGCAGCGCGCATGCACTGCTAGGAAAAAGACCTTTAGCAATCGCTTCACTTTTGCAGGCAAAAATGTGCACGCGTTGCATTGCTTTCAATGGCAACGCGTGCATGTTTGGCGATTCCCTTGCGGTAGTGAGCTTTCAAAACCATCTGTTAGTAATCAACAGATGGTTCCGGCTCGGTCCCGCAAGGGAAACGGGTGCCGGCCCACCCTCTCTCCCCTCCCCCTGCTGCCTTTCGTCAAACTTACTCCTGCTCACAGCTGCATGAAGGACCCAAGGCTCCCGCAGGCGACTATTTAAAGAAAGGACCGAGGCTCCCAGCAGGTGACTATTTAAAGAAGGGAACTCTTCTGTTATCCATGGTGTGATGGGACGGCTGCACGGTGAAAGCTTCAACAGGCGCGCGCTACTTAGTGAGTGCTTAGAAGGGGCTGGGGCAGTCTTCTAAACCCTTGCCGCTCCGAGGAAATCCGGGACGTCTGGCGCACTAGTGAGAGCGAAAGAAAGCGGCATATAGAGAGAATGCAGCGAACAAAACATACATCACTTACAATGAATCCGAAAACCTGAGTAGCGCTTCAAGGCAGCTTTGTCAATGTGTGGAACTGTATAAAGTGCATTAAAAAAAACACATATCATGTTTCTTTCTTCCCTTCTACTCTCAGTTTAGCTTTCATGCCACTCTTGCTTTTTCTGTCGGCACACAGTGCTTGGAAGTCGACTATGGACAAGAAGGCGCGTCATAGAGCAGAGGCGGCATGGCATGACTCGAAAGGTGTGGAAACGGGACTGAAATGAAGATAACTGTTGGGGTGGGGGTTGTCTCAAACTGTGTCGTTGGGGTTGGAGGAGAGTCGGGGGGACTTGAATGCACCACAGATAGAGTACCTGGTCAGAGAGCGCATGTGTCTGATAGATGAAGCGCAGTCCAAAGGACCGCTGCAGCCAAGAGCGGGGCACGGCAGGGTGGCAGCGAGGGATGAAAGCGGCCCTGCCCTTTGGCGTTTGTACCGTACCTTCATGTACCCCATCCCGCGGGTCTCACGGGCGGTGACGCCACTCTGCACGGAGCTGGCATGGAGGGCAGCGCCGGGCACAGTTCCACAAGGGGCAGGTCTGAACCCCCACCGGACTATTGTACAGGGCGAAGGTTGGGCTCCCCCCACCCCCTGCATGCCATTAAACACCGCCTTGTCTCCAAGCGCCCACAGCCTGACTCTGCCCCTAAGGAAATTTACAGTTTCAGTATCCATCATTTATGCGGAAAAGGTGGCGGCAAAATCACATAATTCTGGTGCTGGCGGCAAAATCACATAATTCTGGTGCCACTGGTCATGACGCAGCGCTTCTTCAACTCATTCCTAAATTGCGGCAGGTTTGGTTGGGGCGCACCTGACCGACACAGGTGATTTGCCCAGAATCACAGGATGTTGAGCCCACATGAAATTCGAAACTAGTTTACCAACTCCAAAGTCGCTAGCTCTTGCCGTTATGCCAATTTTTCTCTTATCTTCATTATTGGAAAAAGTCATGAGTTCGAATCCGAATAAGGCGGACCCAGTCTTTCATTCCTCCGAGAGGGGTAAGTCCATGTTTTACAGTGTTTAGAAACAGCAGAATAGTAGCGTTTGGTGCTATATAAAATGCATTATTATTTCTTCTAGGTACATAATTGTTCTACTGGTCGTTCTCTGAGACTTTAGTGGCAACTGGAGTGAAAGACACTGTGAATTTCTATTACATGTAAAGCACAGTAATAGCGAGCTGTTTCATACGTAAAGCACTTCTACCACTTCAAAGCACTGTAATTTGCAGACACTGGTATTACCCAGATCTAGAAGCACTCAGTTTATTGACTTTGGGAGGATGGAAACTGAGTCAGCCCGTGTTAGGGGTGAGTCTGAACCATCCCGTGTGGGCTGTAATTGGCTCTGAGAGTCACAGACACCTTCCTCGCCACACATAGCAGGGAGCTAGTCAGAGGTCCGTTCATCCTAGGGGTGATGGGGAACAGAACGGAAAAAAGCTAGAGAGAAGGGTCATGGTGGTAGAGGTCTGAGCCCCCATGTAGTAGGGTCCCAGTAGGGTCACGCATAAGAACCATTGCATAGTTCTAGAACTGGAGTAGGGTAAACCAGTCCCCATGGATAATGTATACAAACCAGCCGAGTAATGCTGCAAATAAGCAAGTCAGAGGACTTTTCAACCCAAGGTTGTGTATTTTTTTGGAAATTAACTAAATTAAGCTACACTTTTAATTTTATGAATCACATTTCTAAGTATTTTGAGCTAAAAGTGAAAGATTCCACAAACACTGCTGGAGGAAAAACTCATGCAATATTCCATGCATCAGGTCTGTCCATGAAACCAGGAGCATTGTTTATCTGCAGCGGTAAACAAGGGATAAACCTGAAGAAAATGTTGTTTTCCTCCTACTGGTTTTGCGGCTGGATGGGCCAAGGCTCTCCCAACACAGCCAGCCTTAAAGTAAGACAAGCATTGGCATAGCCAATAGGTCTCGCCTTTGGAGCCTTAAAAGTATTTAACTATGCAGCACAATATCCTTGGTGCAACATCAACTGTTGCATGGCTGAACACTTATAATGTCCCAAAGACAAGACCTATTGGCTATGCCCAATGCTTGTTTTTAGTGGGGAAGGATGCAATGAATGATTGAGAATGAGTGCACGAAGATAAAGTGTGAATGAAGTTTGTGGGAGCGGAAGTAATGAATGCATATGAAAGAACAGAACGGAAGGGGGAGAGCGAAGGACGGAACCAGAGTGTTAGAATAGGTTTTTGTAAATAGCACTGGGTTTGAAGGTCAACTGCAAGGAAAGATGGGTGGGAAGAAGGGAGAGAATGGGGTCTGATAAGGGCATGTGACACATTGATATTGTCAGCAAGTGAAAAGAGGGGATTGTTCGATGTGAACGAAAGTAATGTTTCGATTGTGGCAATGGAGCGCTAAGTAAATGTTATGGGGGTGTTGAAACACTGTTGACATAGGGGCTGATTGTGGACATAGATAAATGGGTTGAAACGCAAAATGACATTGCAATGAATCGTATATGAATTTGTGATGTTTGTTTGAGTGAGAAGTTATATTACGATCAGAAGTAATAATTGGCTATTGTTTCATTGTGATTTGTAGTGACCCCTGATGAAGGGCGCCCCCGTCCGAAATGCATTGGATGTATTGAATAAACATTGGCTTTTAAAGGAACTCTGCATCAATCATGTTCTTATGAGAGGTCCGGAGGGGCACAGTTCGAACAGAAAAAATCTGGAAAAACAGCACAGAAAACCGCGTGTGAATCATAACATTCGATACTTAAGTAAATAGAGGAGCAAAAGAGTTTGATTACATGGATTATTGTGGAGATAAAATTATAGCCAAAATGGCGCAAGTTAGCAGTGCGATTGGTTGAGACGAGATGACTGACGCCCCACTTCGTAATGTTGTTGTTTACCTGGGTGTCGTTTGGGCATGACACCACACCAGTCTGCACGCACTCTGGGAACAGTTGGACAAGTTTGGACAGTGTTGAATATATAGGTGTGCATCCTACTTCCATAATTTAGTTTGGAAAATGTACATGATTCTATTACTTGCAGGTAATCATTATTACCTCCTCCTCTGTCTTTCTTGTCCCAGTATACATACAAAATTTGTATTTACCCAATCACCAACACCAGCCCACAGGAAAATGTAAGAAAGAGGAAATCTTCCAAAATTGATCATGATAACAGTATGTGATATTTTAATCAAGGCCTCATTGAAGCTATTACATGTGAACCAAAATCTTAAGTAAAACATCCATCCACCTGAAGTTGTAATAGGGCATGAAGTTGTGCAGAGATGCCAAGGTGGCAGGATTACAAATTTCATTTAAGTGAGCGCTCTTAAAAGCCACCCCAGAGGTAGACACTCCTCTCGTGGATCGACTCTGAAAACTGGCCCAAGATGAAGCATCACCTTATCAGTGAAAAAAATAAGAAACTGAGAACGTTAAATCAAAGCTCACAGTCACCCAGCCAATGTCCAGAATACATAGATACTGAAAAGAACACTTTAGGAGAGAAATATTTAACTCCTTCGACGCTCATGACGAGCTCAGCTCGTCATGGAGTTTCCATTGATTTCAATGGAAATTACATGGAGGAATATCAGGTACCTTAGCATCCAAGTGGTTAAGTCTGTGAACTTAGAGGCTCAAAAGAACTCCTTCACAACTCAGTCACTTTGGGGATCTCAGGTGTCAGAACCTACACGGTTATCCTTTTCTCTTTTATTATAATTCACTTTTCACCTTTTGTTATCCTTTCACACTAATAGTTTGCTCCTCCCCTGTGTATCTTGGATCTTGGTTCCACCCTGGAACCCTTGGGAGTGCACTATAGAAAGTTGGGACTAGGAGCTGAGGAGCGCTAGATTGGCAGTTTGAAAACCTCTGTTTTACAATAATCCCACTTACCTCTTACTCCATCCTGCGTAGTGGACTTCATTGACAACACCAATGCGACTCACCAACTATGTTTCTATTTGAAAGAAAGAGGCCTGCAGGGCGTTATATAGATTCCTGTGCTGCACTACCCGTTGTTTCCAATTTACAGAGACTGGGCTTTGTGTCAGCACCCTTCAGCTCCTGGCCTGCTATTGCCAGCTCTGTTCAGCTGTTGATTAGAGACGTCACTCACATCTTAGATCAGCCTAGACTGGGATCTCCAACCTTTTATGTAGTAGATCTACTTCTGATCAGTGAAAATCATTGTGAGCTACTGAAGGACCAGCAATTCGTGCATTGTTACCAGACACCCCCTGCACCTAGCTTCATTGACTTTAAGCCTAATGTCCAGAGAGCCAGATACTATGGTTTGAACAAAATACTTTGGCTAGGGGCACTATGGCATGGCTTCCATGTGTTTAGGGATGTATGAACATGTGTGCGTATGAATGGTATATATTTGTATGGGTGACTAACAGCCTGTATTGTATGTACTTGCAGCACCGGGCATACTTTTCGCCATATGTGACATTGTTACATGTAGAACATATACATACATACATACGTCAATTTTTTTTTTAAATGGGAGAATTTTTTAATGCAGAAAAATGTTCTGCAAAAATGTTCATTTCGCTCATTTATAAAAAGGCCGTATTTTTCAGTTGTAAATCTATTGGCCACAGGGAGCCAGAGGTCTGCTGTTTGTAAATGTGACACTTTGATATAGGTGAAAATTAAAATGAAGAGTTAATCTAATCATTAAGGTAACTTTTCATTTGAATTTTCTCCCATTTAAATGCATTCAGAAACACCATTTTGTTTACAGCTCCAGTACTGAGTTGACAAGGACTTCTATTTAAGAGTTAAATACCTGTGCCAAAGCCCCAGCCTGGATCATAAATCTGACTGAGAACTGCTCATTATCAGGCCCAGCTATTTGCAACCCACTAATAATAATGTAAAATAAACTCAGCCTTCCCTTATCTTTAAAAGGAAAATATGACCTTGTGCTTATTTAAAAATGAAATCAAGGCTGTGAACTATTCTGAAGGTGTCTGGGAGCTACTGTAGGCTCACGTTGGACTGCTTGGAGACACCTATACATCTATTACTGCACGCTCTTGACTGTTTGTTGTTTTATTCGGGTTCCCAGTGAGTGCTGCTATTACAGTGCATGAGGGACTGAACATATAATAGTCATGCTTTTTGTCAAATTCAAACGTTTATCTTATATTTGCATTCGAAACAGAAAACACTTTTTTGCCTGCAGCTTGCATATTTTATTGCATTTATCAAGACTAGTGGAAGCCTCAACCCTTATTTCTCACCAGTGTCAGTTAAAACCCACCCATTATATTTTATTTATTTATTTATTTATTTATAAAAGCCAACTCCCTCCTTATAATATGATCTCTCACCTACTGCACATTCCTGCTCAAGAGCAAAAAAAACTCAAGTGTTTTATTTCAAATGAAATCCAAAAACTTCTAACAGTTTCTAAATGGCAAGAAAGAAACTAGTTACTGTTAGCAGCTGAGAATCTGGTGGTGGTCTTTTGCCTAAGGGCAATTGGGTAATTCATTTAGCAAAACATTTTGCTTGTGTGGAAATGATTCTGGTTACGCTAATGTCCAGTTCAGGCCCAGTTTACAACTCACATTTTTCTTACCTTTCCGCAGCTGTTCTTCCTGTCTGACGTCAGTGAGATCCCCCAGGGCAAATAATACTGCATGTAATTGTTTGCTCCTCCTATCCTGTTTTTAAACAACTCGAAACGTACATTTTTCAAACATTTATGAAGACCTCGATCTTCATCGGGCACCTAATAATAGCCTGTAATACTGCTGCTTGTACTGCTTCTAACAGTAAATGTTCAGAAGGGAAAAACACAAAACTGATATTTGTAGCATAGTATCTGGATGTGCACTTCTATCACAGAGTAATAGGATTAGTGTGTTAATAAATAGTTTTATCTAGAAAAAAATTTCAGGCATACATCTGTATTGCTGTGGAACAACTGTTGCCTCCACAATTCTGCTCATGTGAAAAAGGTAAAAGATTGAGGATGTGAACACATACCCTGCTCTTGCATCTTCACTTGTTTGTTGACCTGTCTGCGGCTTCTTTTCTCCCTTTCTGATGCTGTATGTAGCCCCATGACAAATAAATGGTTTTGCAAAATAATAGTTTACAAGTAATTCTCTTGAATAACCCGTTTTAAATAAAGCAACATGTGGAAAATGTTTCTCTATTTCCACAGCCAAACTTTGGAACTCATTACCCCTTCACATCAAAACCGCCCCCACCCTCATCAGCTTCAGAAAAAAACTAAAAACTTGGTTTTTTTCAGTATAAATTTTCTGCCACAGTGACGGTTCTGTATTCTGAGCGCCGAGACACCCCCGGGTAGTTGCGCGCTATAAAAATCGCATAAACATAAACATATTTTAGTATATATACCTTATATTCTTCACTTCTTCATGGGCGCCTATTAAGATATTCTATTGGGTGGTGTATTAGGTATGCATGTCTACTTCCTGGGTACATTTGGCTCCTTGGAGAATCCTCTCCTTCTATTCCTTGGCTCAGAATCTTACCTATGTCTGTCAGGTATTGGGTATTGGGTGTCAGTTAGACTCTCTAGTTCCATGAATATCGAGGCCCCTCATCACTACCCGCCCTCCTGTTTGCAAATGGTCTCCAAACGACCTTACCCCATGTTCCTTATACTCATATTTATCTCTTTATTTGCTTTTAGATTGCTTACATTCTGTGCGTTACTGATGGTGCCTACTGGGTTTACTGTAAGTGAGATCCCTGGTCAAATATTTTTATAACTTCCTCACTTGTATTTTTTTAGGTCTCGCCTAGACGAAAGCAAAAAGCGAAGCTTTTTGCTGTCTAGGGAGACTACTTATGTCGCCACTTTCCAGGGATTCCGGGGAATGTGGACAGCAGACTGTCACGAGCGTCTCCTGCCGGAGATTCTACCTCGTGAGCGCGCACGTCGTCACTCACGCATGCGCACAAACAAAGGCATCCACACACTGCATATACACACACGCACCCCCCCTTAAACATACACACGCGCACACAGACAGACAGACGCACGCACAAACACACTCAAACAGACACACACACACGCGTACACCCCACCCCCACTCACCCCTCCTCTCACTCAACTTACCTGTTCTGGCGGTGCACGGCGGCGGCTCCTTCTCCCGGGTGGCGGTAGCGCTTTGCGGGGCTCTCTCACCACATGAGAGCCCCGCCTTCCCCATGCGCCCGGCCGCTCTTCACCCGGTCCCCCATCTCGGGACCGGGACTCAATGCGGAGCCTTCGTGGCTCCTCGGGCAGCTCTCTCTGTCTCTCGGCGCGATGGGGCGGGACTTCCGGTTGGGGCCGCGCTGGCATTGGCCGGCTTCCCAACCGCTTCCGGGTCGTCGCGGGCAGCGCGGCGGCCCGGCACAGCCATGATGCGTATGTTTTTACACTGAGGTTCATTCCCTTGCTCCCATTGCCTGTTTTCTTTTCTTTGCATCTGTGTTCACGCCATGACTTCTGGTAATCGTCAATAGCCATCAACCTGTGCCTGAAAGTGTCTGTTCTACAGCAGTGTCCCTAGAGATGATATGGTGTCTGAATGTGTTCGGTTATCCGGAATACTTCAGCAAGTATGGCATTTTGTTAAGCAGCCAGACAGATGAACCTGAGAGGAGGTTTCTCGTATATAAAGCATCTTAATGACTCTTGATGTTGTTTTTTCAGCAGTCAGTCAAGCAGGTTCTGGGTAAATTGGACTACATAACTGTGCAACTCCCAGTATAAGGTCGTATTGTGGCATTTTGTCATTTATAATGTTATCTTTTCGAAACCTACACATACAAGGATTCAGAAGAGAATATCTTCTCCATCTCTGTCTCTCTTGCTTTTCACCTCAAATGCTGTGACAACTTGATAGGAGACTGGTCACACTGTGATATATGCGACTTATAAGAGAAATGCTGTTTTATATGACCCACCTCTGTTACCTTTCTACCCGTGGTTGTAGTTTTTTTTTTTAGGTCAAGCCTGGGCAGCGCTGCGAGGCATTCTGTATTAGAGTATAGATTTGAAGCTCTGCCCATATTTTTCATTGGCTTGTGTCATTGTCGTTTTGTAAATGCTGGCTTCACATTCGTTAATAGGCTGGTTAGTACCTCCTTAGTACCGCCTTGTCTTTATTTGTAATCTCCCATGAGGACTGACTCTTTTACTTCTGCTACACAGTATGACTTATTTAGTCTGAAAGCACTATTTTCTTAATGAGTTTCTCCTACTGCAGGCAGGATCTGCTTTCCTGCAACATTCAGCGCTCTGTGCATGCTTTAACTTATCTAGTAGCCCACGACAATGGTGGCCACTTCTTTGAAATTAAATAGATCTCGCATTTACAAGAGTTTGAGCCGTTGGCATTGTAAATAACAATGCCTTTTATTTATGTTTTTTAATCAAAAAAGATAAATAAAAGGCATAGTCATTTACAATGAAATAACTTAAACTCTCGCAAAGGCGAGACCTATTGCATTGCAAATGCTTGTTTTATAAAGTTTTATATAGCGCGGACTTGATCCCGAAGGAGGGAAAGGTAACAAACCAAAACATGAGTCTGACATGGGGAATCTAATAGGCATTGAATCAAATAGTGCACACATAACAGTGACTGGAACACTAAAATACTGTCAAGTAACCCTACTGCCAAGACTTACGAGTTGGACAGACAGCTCATAAAGCTTCACAAGAAAGACATTCCATGAAGAACTGGATACAAATGAAAAACAATTCATCACAAAATAAATCTTGCTGACACTAATGTGTAAAAACTCTTGAGACTTATTCGTAACCAATCGTATTGCCACCTGTGTAAACCAACTCACCCGTGACAACATACTACGGCTCAACAAATAAATAACACTGCAGCCAGGACTCAACCAATCAACAATGAGGCTGGTGACCCTGCACAATCTGAGTTACTGTTAATAATCGGTAACTAGTTACAGCCCAGAATACATTCTAGTAAATACCGGAGCTCTCAAGGATTGCGAGGCGCATGCATGAGAACTTGGTCCAGCATTGGTTAATTTCATTATAAAATCAGAGCTACAAGTCCCAGAAAGCAAAGAAAAACCCGGATCGGATTACCTACTCGGACAAGGTGCTGGAAAAACGTGAGCGCTGTGCAATAAACTTTCACTGAGGGGCGCAAATACATGCAATCTGGATTATGTAATATTTTCTCCTATAAAACTACAGAAGCACTCAGTTGTCCAGAAATCTATGGGAAAAGTAGTCCAAGAACATGCGTTTCCCCTTGCCAGCAAATATCGATGTAAGTGCAAAATACTGTTAATAGCATCTTCCTTGACAATGACTTGTGGTATTATTGGATTACAATGGCAACTCGTTTGATGCATTTCTTCATCCATACTTAAATAAGACTACATTGCCCAGAATACATTAAAGAGGAAATGTAGCACACTAAAGTGTAGACAGTTTAGCTGTTAAAACAACCGCCACTAACTTTGGCTCTGTAGTAGCGTGCTATTTGCCGCAAAGTGCTTCAACACCTCGTCAGGGGTAGTAAGAGCTGTATACATGCTATTATAATTCTATCTTTACTAGCTCAGAGACATGAAGAATTATTGGAACTATCGAGAAAAGTGATAAGAGAACGGAAGCAGTTTAACAAGCAAAAGCGTAGCCAGGAAAGGAGAAATATTTTAGCACTTTCCGAGAAAGTCTTGCTGGCTTAAATTCAAATTGTTGCATTTTTAAAATACTACGTGCCGAGACATGTCACATGACCTGCCAGTCATGTGACCTGCCCAGGCGCTTACGATACAAAGTTGAAAATGATGCATTGACGGCAGGATACACCGGAAAAAAAGTGCTTTACTTAAAAAAAAAAAAATACAGAGCGCTATAAATTCTTGTAGCCTTAACTGCCTATTTATATTACTACGTTTGGAGGCGGGGTCTTTCCCTCAAACTGCAAACACTGGAACGCGCGCTTACCTCTTCGGAGTCTCAGCATCAAGTAAGGAAGGAGAGCCCCTCAAGAAGAGGCTGGGAGAGCTGGCTCGCGGGAGTGGAAACACATTCACATCTGTCTCATTCACTGTCCTGCTGAGGGGGATGCTGATCTTCCCTCGATGGAGCATTAACTCGCAAATGTGTGGGACAGCAAGGAAAATGTTAACTACTTTCAACATGTCTCCTCACAAACAAGCATTGGCCGCAAGACGCGATCTGTGGTGGGAGAGGGGGAGAAGAGGGAGTTGTGTGCGACGCGAGTGGTGGAGGGGGCCGGAAGGCTAGAAAGATGCTCTGATGGGAATCCGCGACCGGAGAAGACAAAAAAGTGAAAGTTTAAAAACAAAAGCCCAGGAGTTGTTTGTGCGCGAGCTAAAAGAAAAATAAGGAAGTAGGCGATAACTTTTTAAACTAGTGGTGCGCGCGAGCCACAACGAGACATATGTTTCCTATTATCGCACATGCCTCTGTGCATGATAATTGCAAACCGATGTCGGGCCTGCGGGTAACCGACACCAATAGGCCATGGGCGGAGCAATGTGCCTGCCTTTGGCCAATTGCGTGCTGTCTTTGTTAAAAAGACGCACGCAAAGGCCAATATCATGGGCCAAAACAAAAAACACATGCACAAGCCTGTGGGATTCTTTGGTTAGTTTTTGAAAGCCCCTACATGAAGTCTTGCCAGAACAGCACATGCGCGCTGTTACGGGCTCGACTTAATAAGGAGACAGATGCTCGCCAGGGAACTACAGGCTGATTAATTTGATCGACTGTGTCCCAAAAAACTAATCACATCTCGTATTGGCCTTACAAGGATCTCCTTGTGTTTTTACCCTGGATTGCTGGTTTGGGTCACCAATTTCCCTAATAATTACTTTAGCTCCTCAACTTCCTTGGTAAGGCTGTCAAGTCGCGAATAAAGCCCAGTCATCATTATGTTTGGAATTTCAAGCTTAGTCAGACAGCTACCTCCCATTATGGTTCGAGTTGCGTTTTGTTCATTGCTATGTTCATTAGGCTTGAGCTTACAATTTATATAGCTGATTTTGTTGCCTTCTTGCTCTTCAGGGTGGCTAGCGGCTCGTATCTGTTTGTACATTTTATACTTATTACACCCCCGCTTTCTGCCCCATTTGAACAATTACTTTGGGGAAAATGTTTGAGTAAGGATACTTTATACTATCCGGAGAGAGGGAGGAAGGCACAAGATCTAATGCTCTAGTGTCATGAGAGACCATTCCTGAAACAGTGTTGCTTCCCATGGATCCTGTACTATGTACGCTTCTTTACATTTATAGAAGGTTGTTATTTTTTTCTGTCCCTACGCTTGGTACTTCTTTTAGTCAGATAATATTAACTCAACCTCCTCAATTAGAACGTTAATCTCTGCTGCACTCTAACTTATTTTCTCTACTTTTCCATTGCCTGTCGCTGTCTCAGTGGCTTTTCTCTTACCCATTTTGATGTTTCGTGGTTAATCATTTATTTGGTTTTTCTTTTCATAGCACCTATTTTAACTTTTGTTCCTCGTCTTTTCTCTATATGGGTGGTATTTAAATTACAACATAAAATAAACAGATAAACAAAGAATGAAAGAAAAAAAATCACAGTTATAGGGTTTTTACGCTATTTAAGGGCACCAAATGAACCAGCGAGAACACTGTAATGTTCCAAAGGAAGATCGTCTCCACACTAATGCAAACCATCAGGAGGGTCAATCAGTGCTCAAAGACTATGGTCAACTAATGACTTAGATTGTCCGATTGACACTTCAAAATTTAAATAATTCCCCCTGGATCGAACCATATAATCGCTTCCACAGGCTCCCATATACCACAGACTTCCTCACGTAATGTCAAAATCTGAACATTAAGGGCATATTATTGCTAGTGCAGGTGCACCATTCACCTACATGAAATATCCTCCTATAGACGAATGCAGAGCCAAGGGGGATGGCCTTGCCCTGTCTCCTGCTGTCGCCGACTGGCACAAGATGGACCTGCCCTTCGCCCGGGCGCGTCCCATGCCGCAGTAGATGTTCAGGTGCTATATAGCTCGTCACGGCAGGCGAGAGGCTGGTGTCAGGCCCCTCCTTGTAGCAAGATTAGCTGAACCTTGTCGTTCCGGGGCTTAGCAAAAACACACGGCCCCCAGCACTCGGCGTCCTGCGCAGCGGGAGATGGTAAGGCGCTATATAGGGTGCCACGGCAGGTGGGAGGCTGGTGTCAAGCCCCTTCTTTTTTTTCTTTTAATATATTTATTGCATTTTCTCTTTCCTTACTCCACATAATCCAAACAGTGGTACAAGTCGCACTTATAACAAGATCAGTAGTACAATGTCACCGTTTACACAGTTCAGAGTATTTAAATCTTACAGTTATAGCTTGGTGTACTTCGGCATCTTATTAGTTGACTTGCATTTGCAGATCAGCATGGGTATCAATAGCCCACGCATACCGTCACCTCTGATTGAAGAGCGGGGACATGTCTGTCATGCTTGCCTCTGCCCAACTGTGGCTGTCAATATGTAAGTATATTAATAGGAGCAGAGGTGTGTAGCCCATATGTGGTTCAGCTGTAGGATCACAAAACACAATATTGCTTGGGCAGAAGAAGCGAGTATCATAACCGACTGCAAGATTTCCATATTTTAAACATTTAAACCACAATTAACAAAATAAAATAAAATCAAAAAGAAAAGGGAGATATCTAATGCTGAGAGGAATGTGTATCTAGTGTATTAGGTGCCTTTCGAGTTCAGTCATGTCTAGGATTGTGGGTTTGTGTTGGATGCGAACTGTTTTTCCTGAACCATATATAGTCGGTCGCATGGCCACCAGGGTACCCTGTATCTAAAGTCATGTGTACGAAGTGCCATGATGGAATGTGTGGTCATTGCCCACCCTGACAGCGCTGGCCGCAGTGCCTCGTAGTTTCCGAGTGTCTATTGCACCCAGACAACATGTTAATCCCTATCTCCTGTTCTTTGCATAGGGGATGCTTGTGGTGTGGCATTAGAGTGTGTAAGGGCTTTGAGGGTATCATCCCAGGCCTGTGCGATGGGATACTTACGTAACCCTGTTGTTTCTTCCCTATGTAAAATAGTGATCTCCGCCTGCGCCCAGATCTCTGGGGATTTTAACCAGTGGGGCACCTCCGGTGGGTCCTTGTGTTTCCACCTCTTGGTTATCAATCGTTTTGTGGTTATAAGGCCTAGGTCACGGAATCTAGAGCTTACTTTATTAATTTTTGTTAGTTTGTAAAACCTCAGAATACAGACCTTCCTTGTGTTGGGTACCTCGATGTTAGTGCTGTTAGTAAGTGTCTCTGTTACCGCGCACCAGTAGGATAGAAGTGAGGGGCAAAACCACAGCATATGTAGAAGGTCAGCGCCTAGTAGACTGCATCGCAGACAATTGGAGGTGTTAATGTTAAAGTATTTGTTGATCTTATCTGGTGAGAGGTACGCTCTATGTAATATATATGTTTGTATACGTTTAAACCGTGAATTGGGTGGTATATGTGTGGCACCGGCTAAAACACATTCCCATTCCTTGTCAGTACATGGTCGGCCTCTGTCCTCAGTCCAACGTGCACGGAGACTCTGTGGCGATTTGTCCATGAGCAAGTAAGGCCTGCACTAGCCAGTGGATCACGTGTGACCCCTCCCCCATCACATGCAGATACTGCAACAGCTGATGGGTCGGTGGTTCATCTGTCAAGTCACCCCATGCCGATGTCAGCGACCGTATGATGGCTGCATGTAGAAGGAACTGGTCTACCAGTATGCCACTGTCTGCCGTTAGGGTTGCGAAAGGCATAAGGGCACCGTCTTCGTACAGGTCTCCTAACGTCTCCACTCCCGCTGCAGTCCGGGTGCCAGCACTACGTCTGTCACAGAGTCTCTGCCTCTGGTTGTCCCGATAAGTGTCGGGGCATAAGGGATCGTGTCTTTTGTGAGCTGAAGGCTCCTCCGGTAGCATCTATGGGCTAATTCTATATGTAACTGTGGCGGGCGGGGGAGTTTTGCTAGTGGATGAAACAAGCTATAGATATGAGTCTGCGTCCATGTCGATGACTCGGTCGCCGTGTCCATCAGATTCTTGCCACTCAGCCATCTTTTGACCCATTGTAGTTGTGCAGCTAAGTAATATAGTTCCAAATGTGGAACTGCCAAGCCTCTGCTCGACGGTGGTGTGTACAATTTCTGTAGTGCTATCCTGGGTCGCCCCGCATTCCGGATTAAACCTCTGATTAATCCCTCCAACTCCTGAAACAGTCGCACTGGAACATATACCGGAAGGTTTGCAAAAAAAATAGAACAGTCTCGGCAATACTATCATCTTTGCTAAAGTAATACGGCTACTCACAGGGAGTGGTAGAGTCTTCCAAAATTGTATCTGCACCCTTGTGGAGGAAATGGCATTCACTAGGTTACCCTCCAAGATGTCTGCTGGGGATCTATAGACAGATGCACAGATATCTGAACATGGTCGGATACCAAGCAAGCACAGTCCCGTTAATAACTATATTAGTTGCGGCCACGTCTTCATGGAACGAATGAACGCCCGATTTAGCCCAATTCACCTTAAGGCCTGACACTTCCTCGAAGCCGCGAAATAGCGCGTATATGGCCGGCGAGACTGCATGGAGGTCTCTTATGTACAGCAGTAGGTCATCTGCATACAGGGACACTGTGTGGAGACCATCATCCAACGGGATACCCCAGTCCACGCCGCTCTCACGGAGCAGGGCAGCAAGAGGCAGCAAGAGACTCCATGGCAAGGGAGAAGAGCAATGGAGATAGACGGCATCCCTGCCTGGTTCCACGTCTGACTCTAATCGTATCAGAGATGAGCCTACCCGTACGGGCCCGTACTGAGGAGTGCTGGTACAATAATTGCACCAGCTGCAGGTACCAGTCACCCAACTTGTATTTACGCAGGACCGCAGCGAGATCGGGCCACTCCAAAGAATCAAAGGCCTTCTCTAGGTCATGCAGCGGTCCTGGCTAGTCATGCCAATATGTTGGAGGGAAAATCTATTAATAAAGTAAGACAGAACTATTTTACACAATAATATGGTTGTAATCCATCAATCAATTGGGGAAAATCAGCCAGTCTCAAAAAGAGACCAAATTCTGAAGTTCAAAGTGCTGGATAACAAGTAGTGGTGTGTGTGTATATATATATATATATATATCCAACCCAAGTTTTCAAAATTGATGGCACTCCACTCAGAGGTTGCTTTTCAAATTATTTATTAACAACAATTGAGATCGCCTACGCGTTTCGAACTGAAGCGTTCTTGATCACGGCATAATTTTAGACAGTCAGTCCTTCTTTGCTTTCCCATTAAATACACATGTAAGTAGCTGTGCATTGTGGGCCTTGTAGTGCAGCTTATTTACATGTGTGCATTTGAACAATTTAATTCATTGGACAAATGAGTGCATTGGCAATTATTTCACTCCCTGATTAAACACATAAGGGCATATCAGAGAATAATGCACTAACTACTGATATGAGCGGATGGGAAGCATTTCGCCGCAAGGCCGCACAGGCAATGGGAAAAATACTCAGATCTGTTTATCTGCTAATACACCTGTAAATAGAAAAATATATAAAGGGCACTAAGCCCAAGAACCTAGTTCTTAAGAAAACAAGTGTATTTGAATGAAATAATTGCCAATGCACTCATTTGTCCAATGAATTAAATTGTTCAAATGCACACATGTAAATAAGCTGCACTACAAGGCCCACAATGCACAGCTACTTACATGTGTATTTAATGGGAAAGCAAAGAAGGACTGACTGTCTAAAATTATGCCGTGATCAAGAACGCTTCAGTTCGAAACGCGTAGGCGATCTCAATTGTTGTTAATAAATAATTTGAAAAGCAACCTCTGAGTGGAGTGCCATCAATTTTGAAAACTTGGGTTGGATGTAAAGCGGGAGACGACCTCGATCCCGATGATGGCACCAGCGTGAATGTGTTCCCCCTGCGACGAGGTAAAGTGCGAAGGAATATATATATATATATATATATATATATATATATATATTCACTCCACACAACGTAGCAAGAAGCCACGTCCACTGCACTCGCCTCGAGAAAACCAGGGATCAGATTTCAAATCATGTAGCGCTTTCCAAAAGAGATTTATTCATTTAAATGCAGCATCGTGATACAAACACAACCCAACGCGTTTCGGCGACGAAGCTCGCCTTGGTCACGGGTGATTTCGACACAGTGAGAAAACATTAAATAAAGTTTTACGTGAAGGTGTAACAAAAATAAATGAAGGACACATAGCCTCAATGTGGCGGCCATCTTAGAGTGTAGTACGCTATTATGTACAAACTGGCCAATTCAATACATTTGAGTAATACATTGTATGCGCGCTTTAAACCAATGTCAGTGCGATCATAATTCCAAAGCAGCATTGTTATATACACATTTTTTGAAAACAAAACATTTTCACATAGCATCAAAATAGTATTAACTCAAGTGAGTGGGCATATCTTGTTTATAAATGAAAACCCTAATAAGGTAAAGTCTCAAAATTAAAAATTCAAATTCAATTGAATTAAATTAATAACTGACTAGTCCCAAACTCAAGTGAGTTGGGATGCACGAGGTCTGCCATTCAGGCATACTCTCAAGATTGCAGGTTCAAAACATGCTGATATAAGGGAGAAGCAACTTGATCCACACCCTAATAGTGATGGAACGTGGTAACATCACCTATGTTCGACTTGTTACCTCACAAGTCTGTAAGTGTCACATAGATTTAACAGAAAGTTTTTTAATATTATCATAATTTCCTGTGGTATATAGTCCCAAGTGAGAATAGGGTAGTGTCAATATGCGAGCCACTCTCAGCCTTCACTCTTCAAAACGAATTTTCTTCCTGCATCTTACAGTATCACTGCCTACAGTTCAAATACAAAACAAAACAAGGGGGAGCCCGTCAGCATATACACAATGTGAAGCATACCAAAGAAACTCTCAGATTGGCTATTAATCAAATTTAAACAGTGAAAACATAACATAAACTTTACATTAAAACAGCAGTAGACACACTGTCGTCCTTGGACCTAAACCTTTAGATTCATTTAGAACGGCTAATATCCTATTCCCCTAAGTGCCATTTCATCTCTTCTTCAGAGTTCAAGCCTCTGGGCATAAGGGTATCTAATTCAAGGATATACCTGTTCTCCATCTGTCGCAACTTACGGATTTTGTCCCCACCTCTTTTCATGGCTGGAAGCTTGTCAATTACGAAGAACCTCAACAGATTTCTGTTGCTTTTGTGTAGTTCTTCAAAGTGACGTGCAATGGGCGAATTTTGGTCCTTATTCTCAATAGATCTCATATGTTCAAGGACACGTTTTTTAGCAGGGAACATAGTGCTCCCTACGTATTTCTTGGCACATGGACAAGTCAAGACATATACACAGTACTCGGACAGGCATGTGAGATGTTTGCTAATGGTTTTATCAACTGCCTCTACTGGAAAATGGACTTTCTTGATGTTCTGACTATATTTGCATGCCTTACACTTCATACAAGTGTAAAAGCCTCTGATATCGTTAGATTTAGTTGTATGCATGCTCACTTCATTTTTGCTTAACTTGTCACGTAGGGAATGAGCCTTTCTATAGGTCATCTGAGGATTTTCATTCAGGACATCAGTTAAAGTAACTTCAGTTTTAAGTACATTCCAGTGGCGTTTAAGAGTATTATGTACCTGCCATGATTTTGAATGGTAAGTTGAGATGAACCTGACAGTCTCATTGCTGTCAGAGGGTTTAGAATCTTTATCAGAAACTAAGAGAGACTGATGGCTGATAGCACTAGCTTTTTTCAGTGCAGCATTGATAATGGAAGGTTGATAACCTCTTTCCAAAAACCGCTCTCTCATACATACACTCTCACGCAGGAATTCATCCTCAGTGCTACAATTCCTCCGGGCCCGGAGAAATTCACCAAAGGGAATACTCTTTATCAGGTTTTTTGGATGTCCACTATCCGCATGCAGTAGGGTGTTGCCTGCAGTTTCCTTGCGGTATAGACTAGTGGTTAGTTTGTTCTCACACACCTTTACATGTAAATCCAGAAACACCGTATTCTTTGTATTCATATGACCTTCCAGTCTGATATTCTGATCATTGTTGTTAAGGTCCACAATGAAGTTCTCAGCCTCCCTCTGTGTGCCCTCCCAGATGATGAACAAATCATCAATGTAACGTAGCCATACTTTCACGTGGCCACGGTACATCTGATGGGTCCTTTCAACTTGCTGCTCCCAGCTTGCCATAAACAGATTCGCAAAACTGGGAGCAAAGCAAGTTCCCATTGCCGAGCCTTGTCGTTGTCTATAATAGACATCATTGAACACAAAGAAATTGTGTTCTAGGCAAAATCTCATCATCTGAATAATCATTTTGGAGTGTTCCAAATATGAGATCGATCTCAAACCCAGGAATTCCCAACATGCTTTGATGCCATCCTCATGCCTAATAGACGTGTAAAGACTACACACGTCTAAAGTAATGAGAAGGTAGCCCTCCTGCCAAATAAAATTACTGATTTTGTTCATGAAATCTCTGCTATCCTTGAGATACGAAGGAACATTTTCAACAAAGGGTCTCAAATAAAAGTCAACGTATCTTGAGGTGCTCTCTAAAAGAGAGCCAATCGAAGACACAATTGGCCGACCTGGAGGAGCAATGGGATCTTTGTGTAGCTTAGGCAGTAAATATAAAACAGCTATTCTTGGATGTCGGTTTAGCAAAAACGAGTATTCGTCCCATTCAATAATACCACTAGAGCGCCACTCCTTGAGCATCTCATAGTAAGTATTATTGCTTTGTTCAATTGACAATAGGGAAGATATTTCATAACACTCTTTCACATTCAACTGTCTAAGACCCTCTTTGATGTAGTTGTTCACATCAATAATCACAACATTCCCCCCTTTGTCAGATTGACGTATGACAATAGAGGGGTCTTCTTCTAATGACTTCAAGGCTAATCTTTCTGCTTTGCTCAAGTTATCATTGAACCAACTTTTCTTTTTTGCAAGCTCTTTAAAATCATTGATAACCAAGGTTTCAAAAGTATCAATACTACAAGCAGGTAGTGCTGGATTAAATGTAGATCTAGGTTTAAAGTGGTTTGTACAATTCAAATCTGTTTTAAAACCCAAAGAGGATGCTTCATTGGGAGCATTGTCTGGTGTACCAAACTCCAAATCTCGCATTGCAATTAAGGTTTCCACCTCCCTAATAGTTTCTCTAGCAGGTTCAATATTAGAGACAGTCATAGCTGCATTTTTAACCTTGAGCTTGTTCCATTTATGCAGTCTCAGCTTCCTTGTAAATTTAAACAAGTCTACACGTTCTTGAGAGTAATTAAAATTAGCCGAGGGGCAAAAAGAGAGACCAAAATGTAACACATCATGTTCAACCTTAGATAATGTACGAGAGGAGAGGTTTACCACATTCAGCCGGTTCATTTTCCTCGTATTTTCTTTTGACCCCGTGTTTCCACTCCCATTGGGGTTGTTGTGGTTCCGCTTGTTCCAGCCGCCTCTCCTGACTGGCTTTTGTTTTTTGGAGTATTTCCTCCAGGATTGCCTCTTCCTCTGCCTTTTCCTCTGTATCCTCTCCCTTGTCCTCGACCCCTGTCTATTTGCCAGCTCTGTTGCTGTATAGTCTGATTCATCATCCTGAATTCCACCCAAAAATTTGACGGCTTGTTTATATTCTTAGATGCAGTTTTGGGCGTTTGTAGTTGACCATCCTCCGAAGCGTCACTCTCCTCGACTTCCTCCTCCGATATTGTGGCCCCAGCACTTACTGCATCTATATTTGCTTGAACTCCCTTTCTCTGTAGATTGTCATATTTACGAGCAAAGGTGAATATACGACCTTCCTGGTAGTCAATTTTATCTCTCAGGAACTTCCTTTCCTTTTTAGCCACTATGTCATCTTCATGTTTAATCATTTTGTTGTTTATTTCCTCCATTTTCTTTGAGAAATTTTCAGTTGTATCCTCCTTACTCAATTCCTCTTTTAACTCCATAATCATTTTCAATAATGCCATACGATCTTTCCATGCATGTTTAATTAGGATAGACAGCATGCGGTTTGAACAGCCCATTAGGTTCTCAGCCCATTCTTCCGCCAATTCCATATGTCCTGGCGCTGCGGAGGATGTGAACTTGAATATATATATATATATATATATATATATATATATATATATATATATATATATATATATATATATATATATATATATTTTTTTTTTTTTTTTGTGCGTTGAGAGGCACCCGTGGACGTGTGGAGCGGCGGTTGGTGGAACCTGTGTGCCATAAAATTGGATTATCGCTGGCCCCGCCGGGAAGGCGTGCAAAGAACACAACTTGGCAACGAGCGTTATTTCGCAACTCAACCCAGTGAAAGGCGACCGACCGTGAGGGAACCTGACGGCTGGGAAGCTTGGTAACTGGTGAGTGAGCGACGCTTTATTTTCTACGATTTACAGCCCGGCAGACCACGTGCAGCCATTTCGAAGGTACACGCCAAGCACGAATTGAAATTACTTTCTCTGCAACAGGAAATGTTCCGTGACAGTGAACGGGAGAAGGCGGCAGACACTCTGTTTATTCGCCAAACCGGAGCAAGGAAAAAAGACATTCCCTCACAGAGAGCGGAGACACCCGACACCATCACAAAACTTTTCTCGACGTTAGAAAAAACGTACGAGCGAGAAATTCGTAAGTGGTGGGAGGCCACCAGTCTTCAAAAATATTTGGATGTTGGGAGAGTCCCAAGGGGACTTAGGATCTTATTGGTCCCATCGTATGAAAAGCCCAACAATGAGTTATTACGGGAGTGGTCAGAATTCATGACTGATGTTATGCAAGGGATGTTAAAACTCTTAGTGAAACATGCATGGAATGATAGATTAAAACTACAAGAGGAGATCAAAGAATTAGAGGCAAAGATTGGCAATGAGAAAGATACTAAGAAATGTGAGGAACTACGCGATCTGATGAGAAAACGGCTGATTGATTATGAGAATACTATCAAATTGAGGAAGCAATCGAAATTCATTCGCGACGAGAAAGACTACACGAATGGGAGAATCCTGACATTCGCGCGAAAATATGATGCCCCTAGAAAAACGCTCCAACAAGAGAAATCGAGGAACAGAACCCCAGTGAGCACTGAGGAATCGGAAGTTTCAGGCGACGAGTCGACAAAGGGTGCAGAAGGAGGTGACGATCCCCCTGCAACGACTGCAGCAACCCCAGAGTCCGATCCTTTTTTCGAGGAGTACGAAGTTATAAGGGGGCTCAGGCAACGACCCGCGGCCACCACTCACCCACCAAGAACCCCAAAAGGAAAACGAGGAGGGGTAAGCGGGGGGGTACAAGGCAGATCTACCCCCGTGGTGACAAGGAGTGCCCGAGGCAAGAATTGGAAATGAACTCAATGCTGCCAAAAACCAATACCATCATTAACCTGTCAGATCGCAAATTAACACCAAAGGAGGAGGATTTACTGCAATTGGGATTATCTTTTTGCCCTACCCCAACGTATGATTATACTCAGACACGGATAGACTTATTTAGGTTTATCAGGAAGATGAAGTTACAGAAAATACATACTCTGAACCCTAAGGCTGACACCAGATATGTAGCAGGTGCAGTTGGTGATAGTGACCCACTAGCAACAATAACTGGCAAAGATCTACAAGCCATAGCAGTGGTTCAAACTTTGATTGAAACTAGTGATTCTCAGGATTGGGAGGTACAACCCACACAAACATTGGAAGAATGTGGAATAATTCAACAGGGTTGTAAGAGTGAGATGACGATCAAATCCAAGATCAATCCAAGAACACCCCATGATGGAATAGATACTTTCCAAGAGATAGTTATTGAAGAACTCAAAGGTCTACAGTCTGAGCCATTCAATTGGAAAAGGAGGAACTTAAGCAAGGAGGATTGGGCCACCATTCAAAATCTCAGAGAAGATGACAACATCATTTTTAAACCGAGTGATAAAGGTGGGAACATTGTTATTTTGAATCGCAACCAATATGAGGACGAGGCGTTCTCCCAATTGAATAAGAAAGAGCATTACATTGAGATCAAAAGAGAGAAATATACTGAGAGTATCAAGGCCTTCCATGATATGATTGGGAAATGGAAAGACAAAGGGATCTTGGATCTGAAAGATTGGGAAAATGTAAAATGTGAACATCCACAGATTGCAACATTTTATCACCTACCGAAGGTTCACAAGAGTAGGATATGGCCTCCTGGCAGACCGATTGTGTCTGCGAAAGAGAGTTTGCTTGAAAAAACCTCTAGTTACATTGATACTTTCATTGCTCCATTTGTAAAAGATCTTAGTTCGTATCTGAAAGATACGAAAGACTTTTTAAGGATTATACAGGATGTTAAATGGGAAGAGGACATGGTCTTGATAACATTGGACATTGCCAGCCTGTATACTTCCATTAAGCATGAGGATGGCCTGCTGGCAATGAGGAGTTTTTTGGACAATAGACCGATTAAATTTCGAAGCCATAACAACATGCTGATAGAATTTACGGACTTCTGCTTACGTAACAATATTTTTTTGTTTGCAGGTAAATTGTATCTACAACTGCAGGGGACCGCGATGGGCACGTGCTTCGCCCCCAGCTACGCGAATTTATTCGTGGGGTGGTGGGAGAAGCACGTGGCCTGGGCGGGGGAGAATGAGAAGTGGATGAACAGCATCGTTCTGTGGACCCGCTAGATCGATGATCTCTTTTTGGTGTGGCGCGGTCCACAGTCGGAAGCTGAGAAATATATTGCTGATTTGAACAAGAACAGTTTGAATCTGAAA
The DNA here is from genome assembly GCF_964261635.1 of Lissotriton helveticus. Taxonomy (NCBI): domain Eukaryota; kingdom Metazoa; phylum Chordata; class Amphibia; order Caudata; family Salamandridae; genus Lissotriton; species Lissotriton helveticus. The sequence continues at coordinate 508,715,310 of NC_136065.1, read as the reverse complement.
TTTACCAGCAATATTAGCAAGAGTGAGGTTTTCTACCTGGACCTTCGGGTCTATGTGGAGAATGAATCCATTCAGACAGCGGCATATAGGAAACCCACTGCGGGTAATTCTATATTACACTCACATAGCTATCATCCGCGCAGTGTCATCAATAATATTCCCCTTGGAGAGTTCTTGCGTTTGAAACGCAATTGCTCCACTAAACAGGAGTTCTGCACAGCAAAGGAACAGTCAAGAGAGAGATTCACACAGAGAGGCTATGGGAAAGGGGTCCTTGATAGAGCTGAAACAAAAAGCGAACAAGTAGAGAGGAGGGACCTACTGAGTGATAAGGTCAAATCCACAGATTCAAAGATCCGACTAATCACGGATTATTCAGATAAATCCCCAGAAATTTTTAATATACTACGGAAGAACTGGAGGATTCTGAAAGCAGACCCTGTAATCGGCAAATCTGTATCTGATTATCCCCTTGTCACCTATAGGAAGGGAAATTCCTTTAAAGACTTCCTGGTGAGTAGCCACTATGATAAAAAGAAAAAGAGAAAGAGTACTGTTTCTGGCTTCTATCCTTGCATGAAGTGCAAGGCCTGTAAAAATTCTCAAAAAGTCAAGGAATATTACATCCCAGGCAAGAAAACAAAAAATAAGATTACAAAACTACTTAACTGCAACTCTGACTATACAGTGTATTGCTTGATGTGTCCCTGTGGACTGAAATATATAGGCAGCACTATAAAAGCTACTAAATTGAGGGTCCTTGAACATATGAGGGCGATCACAACAAAAGACCCCAATTACCCTGTAGCACGTCACTTCGAGCAAAAACACAATAGCAACAGCAATTTACTGACATATTTCATACTGGATCAGTTGGTCAGAACAGAGAGAGGGGGCAATTGGGTGAAAAAATTGAGAACCTTGGAATCAAGATTCATTATCCAACTTCAGACCAAGGCCCCGGGTGGGATGAATAATGAGGAAGAGATGTGGACACATATCTAATCACCCCACCTTACTCTATGTGTTGTTTTCTTATAATTCTGGATTTAGGATCATGTATATATATTGAGGAATGCTTGCTCCTCCTCACCACACTGTCATTATGTTTTGTGAATGAATTTGCTAGCCCATTCAGGGCATGACAACGGTGCAGGCTATACACGCGGAATTTTGAAGTGTGAACCTTTCCTGAGAATACCCATGTATGGTTTATTATGAATTATTAGGTTAGAAGGCACTCAAGGTGTAATTAGAACCTGCATATGTGAAAATACATTATATTATGAGTTTAAATGTATTCACAGAGAATGAACATATTTGCATCAATGCTCTAATTGATTTGTAAATAGTTTGAATTTAACGTACATATAATCTGAGTGTTATTACCATACTCCGGCATCCAATAGATTGTGGATATTGACTTATGATTTGGTTTCATATATTTTGTTGTTACCATTATAAGATGGCCGCCGTATAATTTTCGGCGAACTCCATGTGCCTTCTTTTGTGTTGTTGATTGGTCAACACGTGATAGATGATCACCGTGTTGGTGTTTAAATAATGTGGAAATGCCAACGCGCGCTTACACTGACGAAGGCGGCAACGCCGAAACGCGTTTGTAAGCTCATTGTTTTTGCAGAGAATGAATTCTAATAAATAATTTGGCTAAACCACGAGATACTGGCTCCGTGTGCTCTCGATTGAGGTGTATCCCGAGGACTGGGGGATTCCGGTGTTTACAATATATATATATATATATATATATATATATATATATATATATATATATATATATATATATATATATATACTGTGAAAATCACAAAAAACACGGGTAGCAGATTCCGATATGACGCAAATAGCAAGCTGGGCATGTAAGATATTGCCAAAATCGTAAATATTTCCAAAAATTATGCATGTGTCCATTTTTAGCAGCAGCCCCCTTTTGTGGGTTAGTTCTCAGAATAAATGTGAGCTAACATATAAACACATTTTTCTTTTTCTGCATAGCGAGTGATTAACTCTTGTTTGACGTCATTGGGCCCAGCCTATCTGACTTTAACATATTCTCAACAGGCTTGCGCTAAGTCCAAATCCACCCATGTTTACAGCCTGTACTCAATGCTCCATGCCAATGCAAAAACTGTTTCTACTGTCGGCCTCTCATTTTGTTTAACAAATAGAGATTTGGTAACCTTTTCTGTGACATCTATATTAATTATTGATGTCCTGTCAAGTTTGAGTCTGCAAAGAAATATAATCTACTTATGTGTTTCAGCGCAGCTATAGTGACCATACAACATTATATGTGTATTTCCTAAAACGAATGTGCACTGTGAACCATGTATTTCTGCAGAACTCCCAGTTATCTTTTCCATCACGTCCATTTATTAGCCTAAGCCGGCTCACAACTTACATAGGGTTAAAACTATCCCTCACCTGAAATGTTTGTATTGGGGTTTGGGATTTTATTTGTGTGTATGTGTCTATAAAAAGTATTCCTATTCTTTACCTACATCCGCACAATGATTAAAAGCATCTTTTAATGCAATTGTAAAGTTTTAAAACCCATTCTAACATGTCGACTGGAGATGCACGTACATTCAAAGGGGCTAACTTAGCCAAAAAAGCATTGGCAAACTCAGTAGGTTTCACTGCTCAGGACTATTAAAAATACTGCCAGGATGTCATTTATTTTGCTAACTTTTGTTCCATCTACACAAGCCTTACAATGTTCTGGTCAGTCCAAAATTAAGGGCAAAGGAGGAGCTATTTTTACTTTGTCTCATGGGACCCAACGGTAGAGTTCACGATCACCCCTTATATAACAAGGACATGGAAGTAGCTTGGCTGATTAGTTTTTACTCACTCTGTAAACACAACTAGTTGAATGTTTAACATTATTTGGTTGTGGTTTTAGTTTTGAGATGAATTTCTGCCTAGTGCCTTCATGAGATGGATTAAAGTGCTATATTTAGTTGCCACTTTGTGTTCTCCTTTATGGGTAGTGTAAATGTAATCTGCATTTTGTATTTCTTTTTTTCTGAAAACTTTATTTATTGCCTTTTACAGCATTGCAACAGAAGACAGAGGAATAATCAAACATAGCTCAGCGTAACATTCTTGTATTATATATCTTGGGGTAGGGTGGTGTAGATTTAGTGTTTCTAGATGAAATTTATCCACACTGTTAAGCGGTGTGTCCCATTACAGCATAACTGCAGCTCACTGGTCATCACGCATGACATGCAAACACTTGCCACATAGGATCAAAAATCCAAAGACAACACCCTTCTAACCACACATCCTGTAGACAAGCCGTTGGGCGCGCATAGGGGTGGTAAATGCTGTATAAATGCTGCTATACGATACAATGCAGTGCAATCTCAAGTTGACTTTTATTTAATTAATGTTGATAGTCAAGAATGTCGTTTGTTTGCTTTCTGATATTCTGGGACACACTCTGTTTTATATTGAACAATAAATCATGTTAGTTTGCAGTTCTGTAGAACAGTCTGACAGTAGTTTGGTCTTGTGACATGCCATTACCATTAATTGTAAAGCCGATCAGTATACTCCTTTTCTCCACCTCCCTCTCTATATAGATTCAGGATATGTTGTTGTTTGTATTTCTGCAATTGTATATGCTGATGTATACATAAGTGTTCGTGTTTATTTTCCCTCAAAATCCAATCAATCAATCATAAAACTTTATTCGAATCTTGTTTTGATCCATGAAAGTGCATACAATTAAAACATTGCTATCAATTAATTTTGTATAATACATAGTATGACTTTTAAAACTTCATATGTACAAATCACCTTGTTGTCCCATTTATTAGTTTTACTTTTCAATCTGGGGCATTCTTCAATCAGCTTCATAAACTAGATGATCTAGATACGCAAGAGATTTTCCTTCTATGTACAGCCCTCCTGATATAACCAGCAACAACTCAACAGGCAAATTTATTTTCAAGGGTACAAATACATTTCTTGGTGTCCTTATAAAAAAAGAATTTCTGTACAATAAACATTTTCCGTATTTTTTTTCTAATGTCTCGATAAAATTAATTTTTGGTATTTTATATTTGATTTGAGCAGACATATGAGTGAGTGCTTGACGCACATGGACAAAATGTGAGTACCTAAAATGCAATTTTAATGAGTTACTGGGGGAGTGATAGAATGTAAGGTAGAATTGGTACTCTTATTTTTCCTAAATTAGTATTACCAATTTCATTTATGTTCTAAGTTGATAAACTGTAAAAGAAAATAGTATTTTTAAAAGTTCCTTTTTTTTTTTTTAACATGTAATTTTTTTCGAAGATGCTTAAATACGTTAAGGTTCTCACCAGTCCTGGCAATGCAAGCTTTTTCGCATTGCCACTGACACCCACCTTGTTTTATGAGGACCTTAACCTAAAGGAAGACATTCACTCACCTTCCAATCTGCTTTTCACCCTGACCACTTTACTTGAATGTCTGAACGTGTGTGATAAGCCTGAGATCAGACTCCTTTAGTAAAGAATGCCAAACAGCCACCAAGTGGTTAGAGCTGGTAGTCTTCCCTGTTAGCTGAAGTTGCAATGGTAAGTTTAGTGATGTTTTAGTTCAGCAACATTCGAGATCATATTGTGTGACCATATTGCATTTTTTGTTGTAGTTTATTTAAGGCTGCATCTTTTTTCAAACACTTAATTTTTATTTTTTGCCTGAGAGCACTTGCAAGACACTTTGTTTACATGAAGGGGGCTTAGAGTCTACCCATTGCTTATCATTGGTTGGCTTCATAGTCATTTTCATTTCCATGCTTCTCTTTGGTTAGTGCCTGCCTGCTTCACGTGTTTGTCACTCCCCTGGAGCATGGCATACGTACCTGTTCCTTTCCTAGTGTCCTTCCACTGGTGCACTTTTGGAGCTACTTTGTTTAGTAGCAGCACTATCTAAGAGTGAATGTCTTTGCAGGCAGTCTCCTCCCTGCCTTGTGTTGTTGTTTGCACGGACCACCTGCTGCAGCCAGTCGACCTGCTGTCTCGTCCAGCCCTCCTCTTGCTGTCTATGTTGGCTCACCCCACCTATTGTAACAAAGAAAACATGCATTGACTTGACCAGCGCTGACAACGTCATAGAGCTTTTTCATTCTTTTAAACTATTTATTTAAACTTGAGCTATGGCGATACAAAAGGGGATGATGGATGGAGCGTTTGAGCAAATCAAACACTCACCCCCAGTCAACTGATCTGGGTTTAATCCATCACCATTCTTTAGCTCACTCCGCCACCCCAGTTCAGACATGGCCATATGCAAATCAGTCTGACCCTGTGCCTCATGGGAACAGTCCAGCCCGAACTGCCAAGCCATGTCTTCCCTGGACCGGAAGCAAGCATCCTAGGACCGGTTTCGGATTCATAATCCTCATCAGCCAGGCTATCTTGAATCCAGTGGCAGAGTGAGCAAGGGACTCACGTCTGAGCATACCCTGCCAACTTAGGGCGAACAAAGCGATACAAAAGGGGATGATGGACGGAGCGTTTGAGCAAATCAAACACTCACCCCCAGTCAACTGATCTGGGTTTAATCCATCACCATTCTTTAGCTCACTCCACCACCCCAGTTCAGACATGGCCATATGCAAATCAGTCTGACCCTGTGCCTCATGGGAACAGTCCAGCCCGAACTGCCAAGCCATGTCTTCCCTGGACCGGGAAGACATGAGCTTGAGCTATGGCGCCCTGTTTTGTTGTTGCTTGCCCCCTCTACCCCTCCCATCCCTTCCCACATTTTGTCCCTCCAATCCCTCCACAAACAAAAGAACGATTGATAAAGCCAAATAGCTCTCACGTACTTCAGAGCTATTTGGTTTTGTCAACATATTTTTTTTAGCCTTGGACAGCATGGTTGAAAGGGGAAAAAAAGTGATATGACACAGCTGACCACGCCATCGCACTTTTTTTTACTGTTAGCTATGCTGCATAGTAGCTGTATAAGATGGTCATGGCTATAAAAAACCTTTACAAACCCAAAAGATCTCGCATTGGCGAGAGCTATTGTCTTTGCCAATGTTTGTTCATCACTTGTGATGCAGGGATCTTTCTGATCGTGCGTGTGTGTGTGTGTGTGTGTGTGTGTGTGTACACACACACACGCGTATATAAATATTTCTTGTGTCGTTTACTGTGTAACTCAGTAATTCAGCTTCTCACTAAAACACTCCACTTAAATATTTTCGATTAGACATGAATATTATCACTGCCAAGGTCACTTTGTTGTATTTTAATTAGAATGCTAATCTGTTTTGCAACAAATAAAAAAACAAATCTCAATTTTATTTCTCTGCAAAATGGTTGGAGAAAGTTGTGAAGTTCCAAAAATGTTGCAAACTCTCATGTGTTTTGCTGAGATTCATGGTGCTAGGTATTGTTTTCACAGATTTTAAAAACATTTTTTTAAATCTGTTTAAAGATCTGCATACTTCAGAGGTCTCAACTTCAAGAACTGTAGACTTGTCTACTGTAGACCTGCCAGGCCTTTCCATTTAATGTTCTATGTAGCACTCACTTCAAACTTCCCAAGATCTGTTCAGTTTACCCTGCATTGTACTGGAAGGAGATCAGGTTACGTGGTTAAGTTGCTGAGAGAGAACCTCAAAAACATGGTTAAACGATGGTATCGGGTGATGGAATATTTTTAAACCATGGATTGCCATGATGTCTCAGTCTATCTTCCCCACAATGCACACAGCATGCATCTGTGCAAATTGCTTCACCTCCCCTTGCCACAGTTCCTCTATGTACCAACATTGTTGACACTTGGATACAGACTACACATTGGTATCAGTCACTAAATAAATGACTGTTCATACAATTACTTCATGAAACAGAATTAAGTGTGAAAATATGCAATTGTGTGAAATTTGTTGAAGCCACAAACATTTGTGAATTTTATAGAGAAGATCTCAAAAGATATATTTTTGCCGGGTGTAAATATGCAGCCGCCCAATTGTGACTGGTATGAGAGCTATGCATACTACTTTCCATAAGGTATTATGGGATGCATTAAAAGAAGAATTGCATGGCATATCCATACAAATGACAATTAGTAGTTTTCCAAATAGATCAGACTCTTAAGAACATAGGATCAAGAGAAGTTAACCCAAGCCACCATTTTTTCCTCTAAAAACCTTGATTAGGAGTGATTTTTGCAGTGCCGAGACATTATTGGGAAAAGTAATCCTGCACTATTGCCCAAAACCAAAAAAGGAGCAATCCCCGTTATATGGGAAGCTCAGCAATAGCAGAGAAAATGATCAGCCATAAAATAGCCGGATGATTACAAAGTTGATGTAACCAGCCAATCAAACGAGGAATCAAAAACTATATTTGGAGAGGCTGTTTTTTTCTACAGATTTCCTTCTTGCACTGTGAGGACTACCACCCGGTGGATAAGGGAATGAAACATAGTCCCTACCACCTGTGTGTAAACCCAAAACACTGAGAGACAAGGAGATGAAGGTGGGCAGAAGTGATATCTTTATGCAAAGTTTTTTCTATGAATATGTATGCTAATAAATTATTTAGGGCATGATTACGATATAGGCGAATGGGATACTCTAACACAAATGTGACAGATATCCCATCCGCCATATTGCAAGGTCCATAGAATATTATGGAATTGTAATACAGTGGATGAGATATCCATCACCTTTTTGACAGAGTAACCTGTCCACTAAGATCGTAATCAGGTCCTTAATATCAATAATGCACTATAAAGGAATTTTGTTTCTTTGTTTTTTACTGGTTTAATCACAACAATTGTGTTCCTTATCTTCGTGTAGGGGGTTGTACAAAGAATGGTTAAAATGGATGATGTCGATGAAGTAGTGTCCACTAGGAAATTGTAAACTTGTTGGCAGGCTTACAGAGCCCCAGCACCGGTTTGAACTGGCCTATGCATGGGACACCTTGTGTGCCCCAGGCAGTGTCTCCTTTCATTCAGCCCTCCCTGCCCCAATCCACTATCTCCTGTCTGGGGTGGTGCTAGCACCTCCCTGTGACAGGAAACCTATTGTCCAAGCCTCCCTCCCTGGAAGGGCTCCCAGCAGCAAGAGGTCAGACTTGTGTCTGTGGCAGCAGCATCCATTTTGTGATGCTGAGGCTCTATTTAACTTTAACCGGGAATAATGGAAGTAACATGTCTTCTCCCTCTAGAAGGGTGGAATGCTACCCCCGTCGCCAGAACTGGCGAGGGGGTATTATTCCAAAGCGTATGACACCTTACACGACATGTTTTGATAAAGCCAAACCAAAGTTAGCAATAACCGCGAGGATTATAATGCACGTAAGAGTATATGGTATGGCAATATCATAGAACAGCTATAAGGACATGGTTCCGAAAGCGGCAGACAGGCTCAGCTCATGCTAGAGCACCATCTCACATAAAACCAAGCACTCTGCCTCCAGGATTGTTAAGGCCTGCCATAGGAGTGACTTATAGGTGCATATGTGTCCAGATATAAGGTTAGACATAGGAATACTATATCTAAGCAAGGGGTGATTACACGACCTTGCCCCAGCTGAGTGATCAGCCAGTTGTGTCAGTTTGGATGGCCAGCCAGGGGTGGCAAAAGATATGCTGCAGCCCCTGGTAGGCCTTGGGTGCACCTATGCCCTGGGTACCTATAGTACACTGTACCGGGACTCATAAGAGCGACCCAAATCCCAATTGATGATGTACCTAAAGTACATAGTGTGAAATTTAGAGAGAGAACAGCAGGGCTGTGGGTCTGATTAGCAGGCCCACAGCCACATTAAGTCGAAAACCAGTGAAGCAAAAAAAATGGGGTGACCATAGGATTACAGACCCTACTCTCCTACAATAAGGAAAGCTGTAGTCTGTATGAAGGCTATAATCATATGAAGTTAAGGTGATAGCGGACGTTTGCAGGTGAACGCACACGGAAAATGGGAAGAGGAAGGAAAAAAAGGCGGTGGCTAGGGAAGAGCAAACCTCAATAAGTGTTGTATAAAGTGCAATTCATAATATATTTCAAAAAAATATTTCTATTCAAATATATATAGCTATGTCGTCTTTATATTAAAAAACTTCTCCAATGATGCTAGGGAGCACGTTATCATTATCATATTTTCAAAATAAATCTCTTTGCAATGTTTAATGATTTCCATAGGCGCTGCTTCTGAAGCTTCTTTGATGATCACAGCCAAGGATAATCATTGTTTTAAAGATTGTTATTTGGATTTCCAAATTTTAACATGATCTTCGAAGATTAGTCTTTAAAGTTGATTTACTCTTTTGCATTCATGAAACATATTTATTAGATCACTGCCAAAGCCATTACTAGCCTGTCATTATCTGACAGCCCCAATCTGAAAAATGTCAGTGGTATCCAATATTTGCTGTTTTAAAAAAAAAAAAAACCTGCATAATTGTTGGATCAACTTAGAAGTTAAAATTTGTATTCCGGATCCTTGACCAGAAAGTATTTATTTGTTCTTTGTGAAGCTGCATTTAGATGAACGCCTTCACTTGTATTTCCTTGATCGAAGGCCCCATTACTTTTGAAATGTACTTGTTCTTTTGATAACTGTCCAAACTCTAAAACGTTCTGAAATTGATGTTGCAGTACTAAACTAATGTAATTGAAGAATATAATCCTGGTTGTGTCTTTTTCACAAAGGAGGAATAAAACCTGCGGTTTCTCTCCTTTGATGGGATCTCAGAGTTCCCCAATTGTTTTGCAGGCGTTATGTATTGCACGTCAGCTGTAGTGCTCACTTTGGCCAGACAGGCTTCAAAATACCTTCAGTATCTTTTGTAGAATGTTTCCTTTCCCACATAGATTTTTGGATGTGTTGCACTTGGTGCTCTGTAGTCATCAGGTATTCCATCTCGCTATAAGGCGTGGGATTCTCCTAAACCCAAGGGATCAACATAGAGGGGCCACCTTTGTGTGGCATGGTCATGGACAATTACAGTTCCTCCTGGGTGAATTATTTCCCTTTACACATTCTGCAGATAATCCCTGGCACTTAACACCAGGAATAACATTCTACAAGATGCTTGCAGTAAAGGCAGACACATTAGCTTATGTATCTTTTATTCAGGTATACTTGTGGTAGCATGCACTTAGGCCCCTTTCCTAAGCATGGCAATATGATAACCCACCACCCTTTCCGTGAAGGATGGACTGCCCACATTCCTGTGAATTCTACTCTCCTGTCTCTTGTTAGAGGACATGTCAACAACACCAGTGTAGAGTCTGTCTGCTATATGGGCGGTACCTTTCCGCTTTCTGTAATCCCCCTTTGGGACTGATAAACACCGGGGGGCTTGAGGCCCTGATACGAATGACAAATGTAAATGGGACTAATCATCTTACACTGGTGATCTGGCACCTGTCCAAGTTATCTAACCAAGGCACCAATTAAAGAGACCCCTGGAAACCGTTGGTTATTTTAAGGTTTGTTATGTTCATGCATGGTGCTCCATTTTTGTGAGAAGACACTGCTTGACGTGTTTATGCAGACCCCCTGAAACTTCTGGATAGCTCTTTTTTTAATTAGTGCTCGAGGCCAGGCTGAGAGATCCAGGGGTCACATTCATGCACTTACGAGCAGCTTATGCACCTGCTTTGTCTCTTTAATCTCCCAGTATCGCCCACAAACCTGGGCAGCGCTTTTGGAGAACTCTCTTGATCCGGGCAACACAATACAGCCACACCATGGACTGATTCCTCTGAATCTCACCTACACGTAACCTCTCATTCGCTCCAACGAGTAACTTCATCTACACTTAATAAGTCAGAACACACAGACACAAGGGCACACCTTGTTTCTTTCCAGTGCATTAAATCCAACTCTTGTTGCTGGGGAGAAGTTGGCCTACTAGGGCATCGTGGTAAACACAGGCCTTGCAGTGCAGTCTGTAATAAGCAAAGCTGTCACTTCTCTGCTTTCATGCTCACACATACCTTCTGCTGGGAACCGAGTACATCCATTCACAGGCAGATACATATACCAGTCATTCTCATAACATGCGCACACTACTGCTGTAAGGAAAGGCTTTACAGTCTTGGAAATCATTACAAGAGCTTTGCGCAATATTGCCCACAAAGAAGATATAAATACCCCCTTTTCAAATCCTCCCCCTACCCCTCTTTTGTCCATCAAACCCTTCTCAACCCCTTCATTAGCCTCACCTGTTCTTAACATTGCCATGTGCGGCCAAGAAGAGTCATGTCGGGACAGATATGCATTTTAATGGTTATGATTCCAGAGCCAAATCACCTGGTGCCAGTTTTTTAGGGTGCACAGTTTGATGTTTCTTCTTTGAGAAGCTCCAAGTCAACCAGAAACTCCCAGAGTATTAATACCTTAGTTAGTTTATCTTAGCAGCATCTGGGATAACTGCTGAACATTTTGGTCCAACTTTACAGGCCATACCTTTTTAAAAATTCGATCTAAGACACTACTTAACATAAAAGTTGCCTTTTGAAGATTTACTTAGCCGCATCTGAGGAATGAGTCTGCTTCGTTCCAGATAAACTATTGTTCACAAATATAACTCAACAACTCTGCAAATCTGGATTCATGGAGACTCCAATGTACTTTTTCATCAGACTAAGATGTAGTGATCGTCTGGACTTGTTCCAAAGCGGTCGCTCCCCACGCTTCCTGACTCCAGAACCTAGCGCCTACAGCTGAAGCGCATCAACCTGCTTTCCGCGACTCCTACAGCTGAAGCGCATTGCCCTGCTTTCCGCGACTGGTATCGTAGCCTGTTTTCAACTTATATTATTAGCCCATTCAGCCGGACATAGCGCATAACAACGGAGCGTCGCTCTTTCAGCTTTGATAATTAGCGCGACATTGCTGAGACATTCTGCAAGCCTGCTGGTATATTTGCTGCATATTTGGGGTTTATTATTGTTGGCTGTACCCCTGTTTCGCTTTCTCTTTCCGACCACCATCTTGTTGTTGTGCTTTCCCCTGGCCCGCCTCTCCTCCCCGCTACCGCCTCCCAGCTGACCCTCCCACCCACGGATAGAAGGCTCGGCTCCTCCTACACAACGCTGTGACCGTCTGGACTTGTTCCAAAGCGGTCGCTCCCCACGCTTCCTGACTCCAGAACCTAGCGCCTACAGCTGAAGCGCATCAACCTGCTTTCCGCGACTCCTACAGTTGAAGCGCATTGCCCTGCTTTCCGCGACTGGTATCGTAGCCTGTTTTCAACTTATATTATTAGCCCATTCAGCCGGACATATCGCATAACAACGGAGCGTCGCACTTTCAGCTTTGATAATTAGCGCGACATTGCTGAGACATTCTGCAAGCCTGCTGGTATATTTGCTGCATATTTGGGGTTTATTATTGTTGGCTGTACCCCTGTTTCGCTTTCTCTTTCCGACCACCATCTTGTTGTTGTGCTTTCCCCTGGCCCGCCTCTCCTCCCCGCTACCGCCTCCCAGCTGACCCTCCCACCCACGGATAGAAGGCTCGCCTCCTCCTACACAACGCTGTGACCGTCTGGACTTGTTCCAAAGCGGTCGCTCCCCACGCTTCCTGACTCCAGAACCTAGCGCCTACAGCTGAAGCGCATCAACCTGCTTTTCGCGACTCCTACAGCTGAAGCGCATTGCCCTGCTTTCCGCGACTGGTATCGTAGCCTGTTTTCAACTTATATTATTAGCCCATTCAGCCGGACATAGCGCATAACATCGGAGCGTGGCACTTTCAGCTTTGATAATTAGCGCGACATTGCTGAGACATGCTGCAAGCCTGCTGGTATATTTGCTGCATATTTGGGGTTTATTATTGTTGTCTGTAACCCTGTTTCGCTTTCTCTTTCCGACCACCATCTTGTTGTTGTGCTTTCCCCTGGCCCGCCTCTCCTCTCCGCCACCGCCTCCCAGCTGACCCTCCCACGCTCCGCCCCCCTCCACTCTCCATTTCAGACAGATGGACCTACGCGCAGCGGTCGCGCCGAAGGTGCGCCAAAGGTAAGCCCGTCTACGCCCGTCCGCGACTGGACCGCGCCCAGCGCCAGACCCCCTGGTCCTCGCAAAACCCACACCACCCGCATTACGTATGACGCCGCTACCCTCTCGGCCCTTAACCCCGGACGCTCACCCCAATGCTACGAATCTGCCCCGGGACGTACCCACGGCTCCTTCGCCTGCCACTCCTGCAAATTTACCAGCATCAAGACCCATACCACTTCCACTAACCCCAAACACAGCTCCAACACTAACCACCTGAAGTGCATCCTGCTGAACACCCGCTCGGTCCACAGGCACGCCACCGAACTCTGGGATCTACTCGACACTACATCACCGGACGTCGCCTTCCTTACTGAAACATGGATGAACGCATCATCAACACCCGACATCACCATAGCCGTCCCGGACAATTACAAGATCATCCGAAAAGACCGCACCGTCCAAACAGGAGGAGGCATCGCCATCGTCCATAAGAACACCATCAAATTCACGACCAGCTCCGACGATAACTTCAAAACCGCAGAACACCTCCACTTCCAGATCTACACCGACCCCAGAACCACACTTAGAGGCACCCTCATCTACAGACCACCAGGAACCCGTAAACAATTCAGCGAAGACATCACTGACTTCATCAGTCCACATGCCCTGGCCTCCGAGAACTACATTCTACTAGGAGACATCAACTTCCACCTGGAAAAGAAAAACGACAGCAACACCACCACCCTCCTTGACAACCTGGCCAATCTCGGCCTCAAACAACTTGTTGACACACCCACCAATGTAGCCGGACACACGCTCGACCCAATCTTTCCTTCGTTCGCACCACAGCTCTCCACTGGACGGACCACAGCTGTGTTCACTTCAGCTACAAAACCACCTCAACCCACAACCCCCCACAACCTATTCCCCGAAGAAAATGGAACAAAATCACCACCGACCAACTCCTCACATCGCTCAACCAAAACACACCCGCCCTATCATCGAACCCAAACCAAGCTGCCATCAAATTCAAACAATGGATCACTCGCAGCGCTAACGAATTAGCACCCTTGAAAAACCATCACACCACACAAGACAGCAAAAAGGCCCCCTGGTTCAACGATGACCTTAAGAAATCCAAGAAGATATGCCGCACTCTCGAGAAAACATGGAGAAAAAACCCAACCACCGACAACATGATAACCCTCAAGGCAGCCACCCGCAAACACCACCAGCTGATCCGATCCACCAAGAAATCAGCATTCAAGAACCGACTCGACAACAACGCCCACAACAGCAAGGAGCTATTCAACATCGTCAAAGAATTCACCAACCCCACCGCAGCCTCAAACGACATCACTCCCTCCCAAGACCTCTGCGATTCGCTGTCCTCCTTCTTCTACAACAAAATTGCCGACATACATAACAGCTTCGAAAACAGTTCCAACGAACAATCCTCTCCACCCCCCTCAGAACCTAAACCGCCCTCTAACAACCTCAGCGCTTGGAACCCAATCACCACTGAAGACATCATCTGCCTAATGAATTCCATCCACTCTGGCTCGCCAACCGACCCATGTCCCCACCACATCTTCAACAAAGCAGACTCCATCATCGCACCCCATCTCCGCGAAGTCATCAACTGCTCCTTCAACTCTGCTACCTTCCCAGATAGCTGGAAACATGCCGAAGTCAGCGCCCTCCTGAAGAAACCCACAGCAGACCCCTCTGAACTTAAAAATTACCGCCCCATATCCCTCCTCCCATTCCCGGCCAAAGTCATCGAGAAAGCCGTCAATAGCCAACTCGCCGCCTTCCTCGAATCCAACAACTCCCTCGATCCCTCACAATCCGGCTTTCGAGCCAAACACAGCACTGAAACCGCCCTCATCGCAGCAACAGACGACATCCGAACACTACTGGACAACAGAGAAACAGTGGCCCTCATTCTACTCGACCTCTCCGCCGCCTTCGACACTGTCTGTCACAGCACCCTCATACAACGCCTCAGCAACATCGGCATAAAAGGAAAAGCCCTGGACTGGATCATCTCATTCCTTGCCGGAAGAACTCAGAGTCCGACTCCCCCCATTCAAATCAGAGGCCACCGAAGTCATCTGCGGTGTACCACAAGGATCATCACTCAGTCCCACCCTCTTCAACGTTTACATGAGTCCACTCGCTTCCATCGCGCGTCAACACAACCTGAACATCATCTCCTACGCTGACGACACCCAGCTGATCCTTTCCCTCACCAAAGACCCCAACACCGCCAAAACCAACCTTCACGATGGCATGAAAGAAGTAGCCGTATGGATGAAAAACAGCCGCCTAAAACTTAACTCAGACAAAATGGAAGTGCTCATCCTAGGATCATCCCCCTCTGCCTGGGACGACTCATGGTGGCCTTCAGATCTGGGTTCAGCACCCATACCCACAGACCACGCACGTAACCTAGGCTTCATCCTAGACTCCTCTCTCTCGATGACCAGACCAGTCAAGTCAGCGCCATCTCATCCTCCTGCTTCAACGTACTTCGTATGCTCAAAAAAATCTTCCATTGGATCCCCACCGAGACAAGAAAGACCGTCACCCACGCACTGGTCACGAGCAGACTGGACTACGGAAACACCCTCTACGCCGGAATCACAGCCACATTACAGAAAAAACTCCAACGCATCCAAAACGCATCGGCGAGACTAATTTTGGACATCCCTCGTCAAGATCACATTACCGGCCACCTGAGAGACCTCCACTGGCTTCCCGTCAATAAGAGAATAACATTCCGTCTCCTCACCCACGCGCACAAGGCCCTCTACGAACTAGGGCCCGAATGCCTCAACACTCGACTATCCTTCTACACACCCACCCGACAACTAAGATCCTCCAATCAAGGCCTCGCCGCAGTTCCACGTATCCAAAGATCCACCATGGGAGGCAGATCCTTCTCCTACTTGGCGGCCAAAACCTGAAACTCACTCCCCACTCACCTCCGCCTTACACAGAACCACATCTCCTTCAGAAAAGAACTCAAAACCTGGCTATTCGATAAATAATGTACCCTCTCCCCAAGCGCCTTGAGACCCTCTGGGTGAGTAGTGCGCTATATAAATCCTTGAACTTGAACTTGTAGTATGAGCAAAGGTTGCAGTGTTGCTCTCAGCTCTGGATTCAGTGCTGTCAGGTCCCAAACAGATGACTCAATTCACAGTATCTTTTAGCCTTATGTTTTCTATTTAATTTTGTCTCTGGGCTATTGTTATTTGAGTGCCTAATAATTGAACGTTGAATGAAAACTATTGTACTCTTTTTGCCCATCTGCAAAAAGCTTTTCAGATTTTATTCTGGATGAGATATTCTGCGATTTGCATCTTGTAAACCTGCAGTTTTATTGCATTAGCCCCCATTTCATGGTGGTTATCTTTGAATGAAAAGGGTAATCGTACCCGGTAAATACTTCTCCCAATGGTGTGGGTATTTACTACGTGCAGTATTACTTCACAAAATTATTGGGCACTTGTTATAAGGCCCTAAGTGTTTTATAAAATAATTAGAACATGTTCAGCCTTTGCTGATCAGATTTAATGTATTTCATATTTTAATTTTATTTTTGATTCCATTTTTCTGTCAACTTCTAGTTTAGTGACAATTATTTGCATTCTTTGTAACTACTCTTCATATCATCTTTTCAAATGGAGATAATATGTCAGATATCAGAACTTTTCACATAAAGTCCTTTAAATATTTTGTACGGTGTACTTCATACTTTTCTTTATTGCTTTTTAGGATGCACATCTGTGAAGGCGATGCATACTTTTATGTTTTTCTTCATTGTGTGCATTGCACTTTGTGCTTCACACGTGCACCATTCACATGCTCCTGATAGTGAGGAGCACTATATGGATGGAGACCATAACACAAAGTATGACCGGGAGGCATTTCTGGGTGGAGAGGTAAGATTTGTTTTCCTCTGGTGTTTTTGCTAGTCTTTAATATTAAATGTCATTGCATGTCTAAGAAGATATGGTTGAGCGATAAGCTGCAGTGGAGCCAGAAGATCTTGTATCTAATCCAGAGGTGCCATTTCACCAAAATATTTGACACTGGGTAAAACATGCATCTCTGTGTAAAATCATTGCAAGTTAATTCAAAACAATATTAAGCAATACATGAAAATCATTTTACGATTGATTTCGTGCTGCCTTCCATGTTTTGATCAACTTGTTTTCTCACACGGTAGGCATGCTCAATGATTTTCTTTACCCTCAAGTCCATTATGCACTACATTCCCCTTATGAAGCACAGGCCATACTAGCCTTTAGAATAAAACCCTCAGGGGACCATGGTCTGCTCTAAGGACCTTCTAGTAAGTATAGTTAGTAGATAGTAGCAGTTCAATCCTATTCCACTGAAAACTATAGAAACGGAGAATATTTCAATTCCTGATCCAATGTACAAGGTGAAATACCAGAATTGAAATAACCACTGAAGACAGTACAATAGTGCTTGTTTTCAGAGAATACGGCTTTGTCCATGTCTTAGTTCCATGTTTAGAGTAGACTTATTTACTCTGTGCAGCAACTCACATTATTTTTTTAAAGACCTCTATATTGGCATTTTCAGAAATATAGTTTATAATCAAAAAGGTTGCAATGATAATAAAACCGTGGCATTAGCCTGTACTGTAATGCATACAAATTATAAATATTGACAGTTGTGACCCGTCTCTCCAGCATTTTAGCTGGTTCTAACTGTTAATTTAGCAGCTTCCCCAATTTGGAGCAACTTTCAGGGCAGCTGGTTCTTCGGTTCCAAAACATAGCACAGCGCAGTGAAAAGCTATCTAGGGCAGTCGGCTCACTTCTTTGTCTCCCATTCCCACAGGGTGTCAGGGCACTCGCTCCACTGCTGCAGATACACACCCCCAATGAGTCCCTGTAGCTTCTTACGGGGCAGAAATTTGGGGTATTGACAACGGCATGGTCCTACAAATGGAGGAAAACTATCTTTGTAGCAAGATTCTGTCTGCACCCCTATCCGCCCCCTATTTCATCTGCCACAAGGAGTTGGGTTTAAGCTACCCAATGATCGAACTTGTATTCAACCTCAATTGTTATGGCTGTCCATTTGGAAAACCTAAGAGACCTCTCTAACAAGAGATATAATTAACGACTGTTTAGCTTGCGACAGAGGGCTCACCATCCCTTTTTTGGCCTATGTAAAGAAATCATTTGACGATATTGGTCCAAGTTGCGTTTTTTCCAATGCTGCATCACATGTCCCCATGGGAAGAAAGCCAGTACAAGCATTGTTACTAGCGCTGGCACAAGCACATAGGTCAAATTTAGAAACATATACACTGACTGTTGCAGCCTACTTGTACTTAAGTCCTGAGAACTCCCCTACTAACTTTCTGCGGAAAATCGGTGTGAGATGGGGACGAATGTTATTGTTTCACTTCAAATTACCTGCTCTGTTTCCGTCAGGCTATCGGCATAATCTAGAAAGTGCCCTTGCAATGACACTTCTGGTCAATCAATGTTACATTTTATCTTTTTCAGCGTTTTTTACAAAAGATTCAGCGAAACATTTGTAGTTCCTCTTATGAAATCTAGAAACTTCAGACACTGTATTCAAATATATCATTATGTTAAACAGATATCTTCCTGCGTGCTGCAGTGCGTTCCTGAGGCACAATGCACTTCAATTAAGTTTATTATCTGAAAGAGACACGTTGGTGATAGATTCCTTACCTTAGAATATCCCCAGGCGTCAGACTGGTCCAGAAAGTTTTTTCGTCAGCAGTACCCCTGCACGTCTGTAGGGGGCGCCAGTTCTTTCTTTTTCCGCACCAGTTAGCGCAGATCCGGTTACAGCACTTACCTTAGTCACTTTTTGACTACCTTTTTGAGACTTTTGTCTCCTGTAAGTCTACTCTAGTGCACGTAGGGATGCCTGGTTTTAAGTCTTTTGGGGCCTGCTGTCGCAATATGTCGGTGGTGGATCCACACGGCGTCTGTCTCTACTGCCTGGAATGCGACCACGACTCTCGGTCCTGAATGGACTGTCTGGCCATGGCCCCGAAGGTCTTGAGGGAGCAGCGGAGGAAGCTGCTTGAGGTCCGGCACTCGTCCCAGTGCTGTTCGCTGTCCCGGGGCCGCTCTAGAGAATGCTCGCAGGTCCACCATCATCGCTCCTCGGGCTCCAAGTCTTCAACCTCGGATTCGGGTAAGAGACGACACAAAAAGAAGTCGAAGAAGCGTTGTTGCTCTCAGACGTCCCCCGTCGATCCCCGGAAGCCGACGAGGGGGACAGAGTTCTGCCCCTGCGGCTTCTTCGGAGCCCGAAGTCTTAACTGAGTCCCTCTCAAAAGCTCCCCTTCATCGGAGCGGTTCTGGATTTGATGCGGTTTCAGGTTTATCCTCCCGAGCAGTGAGTCCGGTATATTCAGGCTATGTATCTGATCTTTCAGCCTCTATCCCGGGTTTCGTCAGGATGACCTTCCGGCTCCTGGGCCTGATGATCTCCTGCATCCTGCTAGTGCAACATGCCAGATCATGTCCCGATCTCGTAGGGCACTGTATGACAATTGCAGTGGTGGCACATGAACTGCGATTGGGTCAATGGCAGATCCCTTCCCCTTCCCCAACCGAAGCACACAGTGGTGACCGATACGTCCCTCCTGGGATGGGGCGGCCACTTGGGAGAGGCTTAGATCAGAGGCCTCTGGTCTCCGGCGCAGTCTCGGCTCTATATCAACCTTTTGGAGCTTCGGGCGATCCGACTTGCACTGAAGGCATTCCTTCCCTCTGTCCGGGGCAGTCTGGTGCAGGTGTTCATGGACAACACCACCGCCATGTGGTATTGCAGCAAACAGGGCGGGGTGGGGTTGTGGACCCTATTTCAGGAAGCTCTCGCCTCTGGATATGGCTGGAACATCAAGGCATCACCTTGGTGGTTCAACACCTGGCAGGTTATCTGAACGCCAGGGCGGATGAACTCAGCCGCCGGTGCTTGATGGATCACAAATCGCGTCTGAACTCGGAAGTGGCGCAAGGTCTCTTTCTGCAGTGGGGAGAGCCTTAGTTAGATCTATTCGCCACCAAAGAGTTCTGCCGAGGCACTCGCTCGGCGACGCTTTTCATCGCGAGTGGGGTTGCGGTCTGTTGTACGTCTTTCCGCCTATACCACTTCTGCCCAGAGTGGTGAAGAAGATTCTGCGTGACTGGGCCCAAGTCATCCTTGTGGCTCCGGATTGGGAACGAAGATACTGGTATCACGGGCTACTCAGCTTGGCGATCGATCCACCTATCCGACTGCCTCTTAGGGAGGGTCTTCTGTCGCAGCAGCAGGGGACGGTTCTCCGCCCAAACCTTTCCATCCTCCACCTCCATGCGTGGAGATTGAGCGGCGACAGTTGACAGCCTTCGATCTTCCTCCCAAAGTCTGTGATGTCATTCTGGCAGCCATGCGTCCCTCCACTAAAACGGTATACGCCTGCAGGTGCAACAAGTTTGTGGCATGGTGCACAGCGAAGGCTGTGGATTCCCTTTCTGCCCCTCTTTCTGAGGTTCTTCTGTTCCTTCTTTCTTAGGCCCAGTAGGGCTCTGCTCTGGTCACTATCAAAGGTTAACTTTCGGCCTTCTCCGCCTTTCTACGGCTTCCAGATCAGCGTTCATTTTTTAAGTCCCCAGTTGTTAACCGTTTCCTGAAAGGCATTACGCACCCATTTCCTCCTGTGCCGTTCATAATGCCTCAATGCGACTTAAACCTTGTCTTGACGTATATGATTTGAGATCCCTTTGAGTACCTTCATAACTGTCCTTTGCGTCTTCTCACTCTCAAGACGGCTTTCCTGGTAGCTATCACCTCTGCTAGAAGAGTGAGTGAGCTCCAGGCTCTTTCTTCCAAACCTCCTTTCCTTTCTGTTCTTCTTGTCACGGTGGTTTTAAGGACCCGTCCTTCTTTCCTGCCAAGGTTGTCACGCCCTTCCACATCGGTCAGACCATCACTTTGCCCACCTTCTTTCCGCCTCCGCATCCTTCGAAAGAGGAAGAGAGGCTCCACCGTCTGGACCCTAAACGTGCACTCTCGTTCTATCTGAAGTGAATACAACCGGTCCGGGTGGATGACCAGCTCTTTGTTGGCTATGTGGGCGCCAAAAAAGGTCGGGCCGTGCACAAACGGACCATCTCTCGGTGGGTCGTTCTCTGCATCAGGGCCTTTTACTCGTTGGCTTAGAAGGAGCCTCTTGTGCGGCTGCGTGCCCATTCCACCAGGGCAACAGCAGCCACTACTGCCTTGGGACGCGGCATTCCCTTGCAGGACATTTGTCAGGCAGCTACGTGGGCCTCGCTGTACATGTTTACCAAGCATTACTGCCTTGACAGTCAAGTCCGGAGAGACGGCTTCTTTGGCCGTTCTGTTCTCCGTGACTTTCTGGTGTCATCTTGTTCGCAGACCCACCAACGGAGTTGATATTGCTGAGGTATCTATTCTAAGGTAAGGAATCTATCACTAACGTGTCTCTATCAGGTGCACAAGTTACTACTTGTGTAACGATATATCTGTAAGAGACAGTAGTTAGTGATAGATTCCGTTACCGCCCCACCAAACCTCCCCGTTCTGCAAACTGATGTCTAGGGTTAAGGTCATCCCTTTCAGGGCCCTAGTTTCATGGCAGCAGTGGTCAGTTTCTTGCATGGCTCTGCATTCCTGGCGTGTATAGAACTGACGTCAGTGCACATGGGTAGCGCCTAAGTAGTCTCTGTGACGTCATCTCGGCGCTTATGACGCCAGCGACGGACTCGGAGCCGCATGACGCCACCTACAGACGCGCATGGGAACTGCTGACGAAAAAACTTTCCGGATCCAGTCTGACGCCTGGGGATATTCTAAGGTAAGGAATCTATCACTAACTAATGTCTCTTACAGATATATTGTTACACAAGTAGTAACTTGTGCTTTATTGCTCATTCTCTTATACCTTTTTAAACTACTGATTTATGTGTTATCAGGCTTGAATACTGCCAGTTCATTGTAAATGCCAAGGTGATCTCGGATACGCAAGTCAGTGTTTATTGCACGTACGCACTTTTTTGTGATGCATTGTTAGCATATGTATAACGGTAAGGAGCTGTCGGACATGCATGCTTGCTTTTATTGCACTCACACATTTCTTTAGTTGATGGAAAATGTCAACGAAAAGCTCGATATTTATTCTTGTTTTATTGCACTTATGCACTGTTATGGCTGCTTGTGCAACTGAATAAAGTATCTCGATTTTGGATCTTGCAGTTTTTATATGGGATTGTGTCACTACTCATAGTCACAGTGAACAGCATAAGTGTTCGTTGTAAGATAGTGGTATATAATACCAATTTGTGATGAACCAACTTGCTGAGTAAAAGTAAACTTTGGGTGTAAATCATTGATCAATCAGGCTGGGCGATGGCAGATAGCATATTTGTTAGTGGTATGGCAGAGGAGCAGTACAGGTTTCTTCATATGGTGTAAGCAGTGGGGCATTAATGACAATGACCTTTTCAGTTAAAAAAAAATAAAGAAAAAGGGGGTCGGGTATGAAAAGTTAAAGGCACACAATTGATTAGGGCAGGTATGAAAAGTTGCACGACTATTGCAAGGTTGCAGTGACTTAGCGCAGGTTCTTCCAAGTTCTTCCTGTTTCTTTTGTGAGATGCAATGTACAGGGAGGCATGCACATTAGGTTCAGGGAGAACAAGAAGATTGCAAGTCTCTATTAAACCTCATGTCAATCCAATTGGAAGCTAGCAGGCATTTTCTCAGGCCTCTCTGGTCTCCTTTCTGCACAAAGCTTTACTCTCCAGCTCGACCCACTGTAAGGTGGCATGTTAGGTGCCCTATCCTGCCACTTAATTGTTACTGCTCTTTAAGCAAGGAAGATTTAGAAAGCAGGCAGCTGCTTGTTCTTTTTACGCTGCCTATTAGACCCGCCACTCGGACCTCCCAGCATTTCATATTGACCAGGCACGAGTGTTAATCAATGACTTTAGAGGGTGTTCTCTGGGCACTGGCCAGGAAGCTGGGGCAGTTTCTGCTACATGGTCACACTGTGAAGGTGACTAAGCCATTGCTGGGCATGTCCACCAAAGAGACCAATATCTTAGGCAGGCAGCTTTGAGAAGGAGAGTTATCACTCCTAGTTATCAGATTACATGTTGCCAGTATCCCTGCCATAATCCTCATAGTAATTGCCACCTGGATCCTGCCTATCCCTGTCAGGGCTTGGGGACTTACAGATGGGCAAAGGGGATTGTGAGAACCCTAGCAACAATGGGGGAACTAAGGGGATTTTGAGTCATTAAGGCCCAAGCACTGGAGCATGGGGTGGCAGTAGTCAGTGGCACATGGGCAATGATTATGGTTCTTGTCAGCAAAACAAAGGAAACAAATGCTACTTCAGTCCGCAAGGCACATGCAAGGCACATGCAGCCAGAATACAGCACTTACAGTCGGTACGGTCATCTTCAGACATCAGCACTTGTAAAGGGAGTGCACCTCCAGTCATAGAATATGTACACTGGCCTATGCAGAAGGGATGCCAATTCAAGCTGATGATCAATGTTTACAAAGCCCTGAACATCTATCCTACATCATCCACCACCTGAATTTCCACCAGCCCACTACCTCCGCCTCCCTCTCACTCGCCCGCCTCTGCCACATCCACCGAAGCAACAAAGGACATTCCCTCTCATACCTCATACCTCATGGAGCAACCTCCCTCTGCAGCTACGGATCTCCACCTCTCTACTGGAATTCCACAAAGCACTCAAGTCCTGGCTGTTCAGCTTGGTCACATGAACCATCGTGACCCTCAAGCACCTGAATACCTTCTTGGGTGTTTAGCCTCACTATATAAATCCACTTGATTGATTGATTGCAGGTGGCATGACTGAATATTGATGGAAAGACTGTGACTGTGCTACGGAAGTCAGCAGGGCACAGATAGTGGTGCACTGAATAATTGCATTGGCTGACGTGTGGCCTCTCAATAATACAGTAGGAGATAAACTGCAAACTCCTATATCACTTTTTCTTAAGAAATTTGCAATTTCTTGGTTGCTCTCAGCGTCAAACAAAATGTTCTGCAGTCATTGGGTGAAGGGGGACTTTATTGGGTTACAACACCCTCAGAGAATGTAGTTGTGTCTGTCTGTCTGTGTCTGTCTGCTCGAGACAACTCCTGATCATGCAAAGAGAGCTGTCATGCTTCTGCAGCACAGCTGCCTGTTGTCTAGAGAGGTCTGCTTGCCAACGCTTGTTGTATATATTGTTTATTATGGCTTCTGTGACGTTATCCATCATTGGTCTGAGCGTGGACAACTAAAATTCCCCTATCCTCAGTCCATTTCCAAACCTCACATGAGGCTGTAAAAAAATTAACCACATTATTTATTATCATCCCTAGTTTCACATGGTATATCAGACCATATTTAAGGCCTAGGTGTTGCAATATGTTTTTCAACTGTCAGAAAATTGCTGCAATGTTGCTGCACTGTTAGCATATAATCTGGAAAAATGTGAAGTTTTCCTCCTTCAATCAATCTCCCATGGGCCATGTCTTCTGGCCACCGGCAAGATACTACCCCAGTCTCTAAATGTAAAAGTTGAATCACAATCTAGCTGGGAGGGTACCAGGTCTAGAGGGATTGTGCTGGTACCTGATATGCTAATTCCATATCAAAGTGAAAGGTTTTCTGGAATTACTGTTTCTGTCAGCCATAGTTCCAAAAATAAATCGACAAAGGAGCCCAGGGCGTTCTTGCATAGCTCTGCTATACATATATTATTCCTCCTTGAGCAGCCCTTGGTATCTTCTGCTTCATCGTGCAGCATGCATCCAGCTTCAGAGAGATCTTTACTACTCTTTTACATGTCAAACATTGACGGATGCATGGTGGCAACCAGGACAACTTCTCGGGTGACCACAAATATGTTGATCGATGATGTGCTTGAATTTGATTCACGCCTGGGAGGCTTCCTTGGGGGCACACCTACTATTCCATTCACCAGGAACCAGCTGTGTTGCAGTTCACACAGTGAAAAAGACGGCTATCCCGTTCGAGGTAGCGGAAATGTCTTCCAACTCACTGCAGCAACTCTCCCCTAGCAGCACTTGTGTGCAGGAAAGGATGGCAGCATTGCAGCATGGGGTCAGCGGTGTCCACTAGGTCACAGTGCACCTTCCAACAGGGCAAACGCAGAGTTCAAAGTCTGGCAGCGCCATTTTGTTTCCAGCCCAGCTGACCGTTGCTCCCATCAAGGTCAAATATGAAACAATCCAACATCCATCACTGTGTGTCTGGGGTCCTCTTCTTATCATGCACTAACGCTAACGTACCATTGCTAGTGGATAAACATGCCAATTTTCACAGCATAAATGGATTGTCGGGCTGGCGGCAGGAGAGCCTTTCCACTAAACATCCGCTGACTTCTTTGGCTCCAGGTGTACTCTCAGTCCTATAACTGTGGAAACAAGAGTACGAAGGTAATGTAGTACAATACTCCCCTTAATTCAATTGTCAAACATTTGTATTTTGAACATGTGCATTTCTTGAAAATATGTGTTTTTGAGGTATTACATTTGCATGTTTTGTCCCAAAGGAAGATGCAGAGGAATTCGCAAAACTTAGTCCAGATGAACAGATAAGAAGACTTAAAGGTGTCATAAAAAAAATCGACTTAGATCAAGATGGATTTCTCACTGAAGGTATAATTCTGATGTTCATATATTGTGATTAACTTTGAAGTGCACTTAATATACAGTTGTGAGGAAAATGTCGAAGGCTAGTCATCTCTGCAGCAGATGTACCCCTGTAAATCCTGACTTATTTTCAGGTTCTGATGAAAGGAAAACCCTGAAGGTTGAAGGTGCCCAGTAGTACAATGTGAAGTACCTAAAGTGCAGATAGAAATCTGAGGTCTCCGACGACTTTTCTTGTGCTCCAGAGGAAGGCAATGGATACTGGGCAGCATTTCACCTAGGTACTACTGTTTATCACTGGGGTCCAAGGTCCAGAGCACTGGTGCACTCCAATTGGATAGCCAGGGTACTACTGTATCTAGGCACTTCACTCTCTCAAGGTCGTCATGAGAACAGTTAAGGCTTTATCCAAGAGGTGGAGGTGGTTAGGAACTCTGATTTAGTATGTCACAGTGTAGAACACTTGACCACATCAGTGATCAGTCTGTACTGTTCTTTAGAAAACAAACTGATATTACCCTGTTCACAAATCAAACAATTGAAATGAAGACCTACTCAAAGAAGAGAAGGTGCTAGTATATTTTGCAGCCAAGATACAACCCCTGGCCTTGACAAACTGGTGGGATTTATTTTTTCTTGTGTACTGCAAGCATATTCTCCAAAAAGTAAAAGGGGGGAAAAAAGAAAATGGGCCTTCACCTAAACATGGCCGCCCTATACTTGTAATAAAAATATCACATTTAAAAACATTTACAGATACAGCTATTCTCCTTAAAACAATTTTTTTTACGGCCAGGCTGTTGATTGTGCTGTGAATGTAATGATTATTGTTAATTGTGAACCAGGCAAGAATAAATCACCACCTAACCAAGCACTCAAATTGCATCCAGGTACCATGTTAGAATGTCATTTAAAAACGTTAAAACAAACATTCTAATGGAGTGCAGGCAAAAACACATCTGGCATTTAAAGTAATGCAAAAATTGATATAATTAAAAAGCACACTTTCAATCAGTTTACAATTTAAGGCAACGAAAGTACTTTTAGGTAGATGTTTAGTAGATTTACTCAGAGTGAAGGGAGTCAGTGGGTAAAGTGTTCTGATCAATTGATTCCTGCTGAATGATGTTGTGGCCATAAGCAAAATGTGGAGGTTACTTGCACAGAAAAATGGATGAAGTCCCCTTACCAGAAGCCCCTATAGTCAGGTGAGACACGTCAAGCTGTCTCAATAGCCAGACCTAATGATATGGAGCAAATCGGTGGGCTTGCATGATTGACAAGCTCACAAGAGGGAAACAGGCTTTATAGAAAAACTAACAAGGACAGGGTGGTACACCTTCCAGAACTTATGCAGAGGACGTCGATGCCAGCAAGGACCACCTTTTCAAATAGGTTCCTTGAATTATTTTTAAAGGGGTTTGTTAGGCAAGAATGATCTTTGTAGGTTGGTGTTAGTATATTTTGTTTGTATGCATCATCGTTTTGTTTTCTGGTTGTTTTATTTTGTTTAATGTATTCAATGGTTAACGTGATTTGGCCTTGCCTTAAAGTTTACATTTTACAAATCATAAACCTATAAGCCATACTAGTTCAATATTCTACCACTGAGCTTGTAGACTGCCCCTAGACCCTTCTACAAGTGCTTAGCAGGATTAGATACTTCTCTCAGGAATAAATACTTTTTTCTTTATCAATACTTGTATGATTAACCAGTTAGAAAAATTACCTTTGAGTGAACAAAAAAACCCTCTTTATTGCACTGCAGAGAATACAATTGCCACGCTATGTGTGAGATGTCAATAATCCCCTCTGTATCGTCCATATGTTTTACATATTAGGAGTCATTCAAGACTCTAAAGTGCTTAGGAGGAGCGAGTTTTATCCATCCTTCAGAGAAAACATTTCTTTAATCATTACATTCTGACAGCAGGAATAATGCAATCAATGGGTAACACCATGATTTCTTGCATCCGGAAGATGCCAAGGGCAACAGAAGATTGTAACACAAATACCTTGATGATGAGTGTCATCAAAGCTACAACTGTAGAACTGAAAGGCAACATTATAACCATGCAAAGTCCACGAATCCTTAGATATAAGGAAACCGCATACAGTTGATGAAAAACAATAAAAACCTATATGACATTTCAGTAGTAATTAAACCCGACCTAAACAATATGCCTCACTGAGTATCTCTCCATGTTAGTTTGCCTATGTTTCAAATGCCCAGGACTGCAAATGAAGAAAAGAACAACATTTTATCTATTTAGATAAATATACATCTTAAAAATAGGTTGTCTGACAGTCTTCCACTGTAAGAAAAAAGCATCAATGTTTCACCCTCCTTTAAGGGATTTGTCCAAGCCATACCCTCTGTGCATGACTTTTAAAAGTCCACTCCTCAAGTTAATGAGGGGTTGGAGTGTTTGTTGTCTAGTTAATACTAAGAACAATCATTAGCTACAATAGCTTTAAGGTGAGGCTTTTCTTGGTGTGAAGCTCAGAATTAATTGTCATCTCTAAATCGCAGGCCAACGGAGCGCATTGGGGCAAACCTAATAGACCGTGGTCTTGGTGTCCAGAGGAGAATGTATTCTGATCCACTTTCATGTAAAGTGGAGTCAGTCTTGGCCTCTCTGCACTGGCTTCCGGTCAGACAGAGAATCAAATTCAAGGCTCTCTGTCTGACATTCAAGATTTTAAAGCTTTCTTCTCCCCCGGCCTTGACAGGCCTTATTTCTTCGTATGTCCCCACGCGATCCCTCAGATCCGAAGCCCAGTATCTGGCGAACAAGCCTAGGTTCAGGCTTAGCAGGATGGGAGGACGTTCCTTCCGCGTGTTGGCGGCGGACCTATGGAATTCCCTTCCTGTTCACATTCGCGCCCTTAATAGCCTGACCCTCTTCAGAAGAGCCATTAAAACCCACCTGTTTATCTCTGTTAGCTAATATCCCCCTTTTTCAGCTCTGATCTGTTGTGTTGTTGCATATGATCAGGCGCCAGGACGCCCCTTCGCTGGGGCAGCTGTTGCGCCTAATAAATGTTATTAACATAACATAACATAACAGTGGCACCTACAGTACTCTGGGGATCCACATTACCCCTGTCCGTCTGTTATCTCGGCTTAGAGGAAATGCTTGCTTTAGGAATAATTGCTAGCTAGTGATAGACCTACTTAGTGGGGTGGCAGCTTTTTCTTTCTAGTTAATGCCTGTAGATCTTATTTAGAATGGATTCGCGGTAGAGAGGGAATGGTGTTGGAATGGAGCTAGTGATGAATAATATCTGTGCTACTAATTTGAGGTATTTTTGATGAGGTGCAGTGGGCTATCCCACCTATGCCGGGTCCTGCTGCCTCTTTAGGTGGGGTGATGGAGAAGGATGCAGCAGAGCACGAGAAAGCCTATGGCTGGCTGGAGGATGAGGCCGCCCTCTGGTGACACGGGAGCCTATAAGCGCTCCTCTGGTCCTAATGAACGCCATCCTACGGTCATTAGCAGGTAAAGGGGCGGGGCCAAGCGCAATATTCAGTAGCATACATGTACAGTACTGTCAAGTTATATTCTTTAACGGAAAACACGTCCTCAGCCCATTGCGAGCCCCGTGCTAATCCTAAGAGCCTGTCATCTTTTAACATCCGCCCTCTCCTCATTGATTCACTTTGCCCGAACAATTGGAGGTGGGCCTCCCATGTGAGTAGAGCTCACGCTACCTGGACGTCAGCCAATGAGGTGTTCGAGCTAGATAACAGGGACTGGTCCAGTGATGTGACGCATGCTGAGGGCGACGACCGCGTACGTTGAGGAGGTTGGTTGATGTTTGGATTTTTCCGTGACAGTTGTCTGGGAGGAGCGCTCAAAAATGAATACGCCCCTCGCTTTAATATCTCAGCCCTCTTTGAGGTGGGTTTTACCTGATACTTAAGCAGTTTGCAACAAAATTTAAGTCGCCTGACAGCGCAGACGCGTAAGAGACGGGAACCCACCCAGCCGGTGTTGTGTAAAAAAATAAAAAAAAAGTAGGAGCAGAAAAAAAAGCCAAAGAGGATAAGTTTGACGAGGAGAGGAGGAGGCAGCAGGGGGAGGGGAGAGAGGAGGGGCCCTGTGCCTGTTTCCCTTGCGGGAGCAAGCAGGGGCACCATCTGGTTGCAAGTTAATTACAAACAGATGGTTTCAAAGCTCGCTCCCGCAAGGGAATCGCCAAACGTGCACGCGTTGCCATTGAAAGCAATGCAAAGCGTGCACGTTTTTGGGCGAAAAAGCGACTCGATTTCATGCACACTGCGTAGGCGAGGCCTACAAATGCTACAGTGCAACCCCAATGATAAGCCTATGGGAGAGATAGCCTTTCAATAGTGAAAAATGAAATTCACAGTATCAGAGCATAACACACACATCAGTACATGTTCTACCTTCCACATACACTGCAAACTGCCCATGAGGGTACCTAGGCCCTACCATAGGGGGGCGATACATGTAAGGAAGGGGAAGGTTTCAGCCTAGCAAGTGGGTACCCTTGTCAGGACAACATGGCAGTTTACAGCTACTACAGTGATCGGTCTGAGATACATTTACAGGGCTACTCATGTGGGTGGCACAGCCAGTGCTGCAAGCCCACTTGTAGCATTTGATTTACAGGCCCTGGCACACACCCTGCACTTTACTAGGGACTTACCAGTAAATCAAACTTGCCAATTATGGATAACCAATCATTGTCACAATTTATACAGAGAGCATATGCACTTTAGCATTGATCAGCAGTGGAAAAGTGCCCAGAATCCTATAGCCAACAAGAACAAAGTCAGAAAAATAGGAGGCAAAAGGCAAAAAGTATGGGGATAAACCTGTCAAAAGGTCCAGGTCTAACAGAGATATATAACTGTTTCTTCCCATAAAATCTCTCTCGCATGTAAAAGAATCTAAAAGCTGTATTGATTGTAAAAGCATGGGATAGATGGTTGGTAATTTGTTTTGAATGTAATGAAGCAGTTTCTGAGGTTAATGTTTTTTTGGCAGTGCCACTAATTCTACCCTATTATGTGAGACATGTTTTGGCAAATTAAATTGAACCTAACTACACTACATTATAAAACATTGACCATTTGTATAATATATTTTTTGATCATTGAAAAGTTTGTGTTAAAGACACGAAAACTAATTGTGAGATTCTGAACACACTTTGCAGCGGAAATCAGTCACTGGATCCAAAAGTCTTTCAAGCATTATAGAGATGAAGATGCAAAACAACAGTTTATCGAATATGATCAAGATGGTGATGGAGTAGTAACTTGGGAAGAGTACAATATTCAAATGTATGATCGCTTTATAGATTTTGATGAAAACACAGCACTGGATGATTACGAAGAAGAATCATTTAGACAGGTAAGATATTTTGGAAATGTTAGTGTACACGCTGATGTCCACATGGTTTGGAACCTTATTGCCGCCAAAGAGGTTTCTCCTAGATTTTGTTCCTCTTCAATTTAAAATGAGACAGAATCCTGTCTTCAACAGTCGTCTGTGGTCCCCACCTGTTGAAGTCAGAGAAACTGGACAGCTTTGCAAATAGCCCTAATTGTTCAAAGGATTGAAAACCTATGTTTTGCTTTTCAGTGCTATATGTGGATTTGGAGTATCATTGTATTTTCCTTCCCTTTTGTTGTGATTTACTAAACTCCTTGTCCGTGCTGAAAATAATTAAAGCTCTGCATATTTATGTGCTCTCCTTTTTATTTTTATTTTTTTTAACCCCACAGAGTCCTAGCCTTTTTAATGTTATGACAATGTTTGGGATTTGTGAGCCGTGAGTTTCTCTATAAAATAATCTTTGCATAGGCAGTTCTTTGTGTAGGGGTAATGTTTTAAATTGATTATTTTCTCACAGACCCTCATTTTGAAAGAAATACTGATTAAGTAGTATACCAGAATTTAATATTACCGTGTGGTAATGTCCTGGTTGAAAGCAGAGCTATAGAGTGTTCAGTCAGGATAGGAAAAATGTCTTAGAAGATTGCGATTGGGAGAGGGCATCTCAGGCCCCCTATGGAAGGAAGGGTGACGTTGCCTGAGACTCCCTTCCCCACTATGTTGATTGTCCTGTGCACACTACCTAGATTTAGACCTGCAGAGTGCACCCTTCCACTGTTTGATCACTTATTTTGTTTCAAGTTTATGGCTCTCAGTTGAACGGGAAGGGCATAATATGCCAAAAGAATCCTCTAAATGTGGCCACATCTACTCAGTAGTGATATCTGTAAAAGTCACTGTTAATCTTGTTTGCCCAGAGCTAGCCTGGACTAGCTCGGTAGAGGTTGCCCTCTTGTTCACTTTATTGGGGACAGGATTGAGGAAGATGGAGGGCAAGAAAGAGAGAAATCTCATTCCTGAAAGCACCTCTGAAGAAATTCAGGATGGCTTTCACTGGTCTGAAGTCAGCATATGTGACTATATTTGGCCAGAAAGTACACAAGAGATGGTTTAATATCGGACATTGGGTGGCAATTACCTTTGTCTTCTCATGGAGGGTAAATTAGCCAACGTGAAAAGAGCTAGTAAATACTGCAACAATAAGTTTTTTTTAAATGGAAAAGAAGCTACCCCCAATCTATGACTTGTTAGTTGTTTAAATTCCTTTTTGTTATTCAATTTATTTGGAAATTAATAGATGTTAAAAACAATGTTGTCTTTAAAGATTCACTTGAAGGACAAGAAGCGTTTTGAACATGCTGACATAGATGGGGTACCTGGGCTGAACGTAAATGAATTCACAGATTTTGAACACCCTGAAGAGACCGAGCACATGACGGTAAGGTTTGTCCCATCTTCACACTGGCACGTTGCATGCACTGTGTCTGTGGAAAACGTTTCCTCTCACATTCAGTCCTCTGTGACAAGAAGGTGTTATTGATATTCTTCAACTTGTATTTGATGCATTAAATTAAATATTTTCAAATGTCTGGCATCATTTGCGCAGATGGTAAAAGTTCTTTCTGAGGTTGAATTGTGAAAGTATTTCATGTTCTGTAAAAGTCGTGCAAATCTTAGGGGCCAATTACGACGTTTGGCTCCTTTTGTTCCTCCACTGCCAGCCTTTTCATGGCAGGGAGCTCGTCATGAAATGTCTAGCGGTGGAGGAACTCATAATATGCTCAGCGGGACTGTGCCAGTCCTGCTCAGCATGTTACATTGGGCCTCCGCTGTACCACCGCAGGCGGCGGTCCACCACCGTTACGAAATCGTAATCCAGAAGATAGTGGACCGCCACTGCTAAGAAGACTGTCGCACTCGTAATCAGCCCCTTACATTTCTTTAGCTCTTTTCACCTTTGTGTAACAGATACTATTTAACTTCAATTCTGATAGCAGGAAATATATGCAGAGCAGTAGAATATGTGATTGTGAGTCATTATAAAAACGTAATTTGTCACAAAATTACCTTTAAAAGTAAATTATTTTAAAATGGCATCTGTTGAAACTCTTATCGTTATGTATGTATCTTTAAAATTCATGCAACTTGAAGATGGCTATGTCTTTTGAAGAGTCCAAGGAGGACACAGTGTTATTTTTAAGAAGAATGCGTTTATTTACCAAAGCAGCACTGTGCAGCCTTCCACCATATCTCATGAACTGTGTGTTTTTTTTGTATACAAATTTCAATTCTTTGATAATATTACATAGGGACTGATTTTATAGTGCGTAGTATTGGTTGAACTCCATCAGGGTGAAGAAGTCAAATACTCAGTCGCTGTTAGAAATGGGCTTTCTGGTTGGCTAGGGCATGCGCCTAAGCCAGGCAGAAACCACCACTCTAGTCAGGTCAAGGGAGTTACATGCTGAAGATAATCCATGCTCACCCCATTGGTAGCTTTGCAGAGCATTCAGGCTTATCCCAGAGGCAATGTGTAAAGCGTTTGCGCAACACACACACACAGCAGCGACACACTAGGCACACCACAAAAGGTTATATAAAAAATAGCCTTTGTATTACTCATAAATAGGCCCCCGGTTTTATGGTATTTTTTATTTTTACATTTCCGTCTGTATTTATCCATATTTATTTTTGGGGCCATTTTATCGGTATTTATCCATATTTATTTTGTGTTTTTCGTATAAACGAAGTTGTAAAACTGTACATTTCCATATTTATTTAACTGTTAGACGCGCACTCATACTGTGCATTCTGTCATGTTTTAGCTATTTAAGCTGTCAAATATTACATACCACTGCATCCACTGGTAAATACTAGCATTATACCATAAATGTATGGTGACATATGGCGTTATTTAAAAAAAATGTCATCCTGCTTTTTAATTTCCCATGCTGTCCATCTGCTCAGCTGCTTGCCTATAGTTCGTGAAAGAAAGCACGGAGAGTCAAAAGAAGCACAATTTTCCGTATACATCCATTTTTGAAAATAAATGCAGACAGAAAACACATTGTTTTCCGTCTGTATTTATCTGTAAAAAATCATAAAAACAGAAAACAGGGAGCCTTACTCATAAAACACATTAGAATGCAATCACATATATACACTGTGCCACCTGCCACAAGGTATCACTTTACAGGGTATTCTATACATTACAGGGCCAATCAGGTCACAGTCTTAACCATTAGCACACCCAAGTAGTGAAATACAATCCACCAGTAGTGTAAACACATTAGGCAGAAAAGATCATCAGTAATGTATCATTTTCATATTGCCTCATGCCCCTCTTAGGCATACACCCTAATCAGTGCCAGTGCACTGGAGGTGACCCTTACACCATATCACCTCAGGCCCCACCTAAACATAGGGGGCGACAATCAGGCCTACTGGCCTTGACCTTGGGGGCCCGTTGCCCAAAAGTCAGGGCTCTCCTAACTGGGTGTCCATCAAGCAGCTGCCAGCGATCTGGCGGTGCAGCTGCGAACACTGATCCTTGCCCTCAAACTCTGGGCAACACAAAAGCGACCCCGGGCAGTCTCGGTCCCCGAGGGGGAGGGAAACCGATACCTTGCTCCCCCTTCTCTGCCCCGGATTAGGAAGCGTGCTGCTCCCGCCCTCACGGTGACCGGAGCTCAGATGCACAAAAGCTCAGCCCCACTCACCATTCCTTGGGGGCTGAGCGAGTTACATGGCAGTCAACCCGCCACCGATGGCTCAGGCTCCTGTGCTCCTCTGTCTTGCGGTCTGGAGCATGAGCCTGCTTCGCCTGCCTACAACCAAGCCCAGCCTGGCTTCTGTCTGCTTCCTTCTGCGGATCGGCAACGCGGGGTAGGCTCTAAGCATGGGCGGATTTTGCGGATCCACGATTCACGAATTTGCGGATTCACGGATCGTGGATCCGCAAAATCCGCGGATTTAGCGGATCGGCGGATTTGGGGCGTGGCTTCCATGCCAGGACCATCGTGCCAGATTGAACCCTGCCCTTCGTATTTATTCAAGAAGACGCCACCGTTTTGTGCCATACCTCTACTCAACTGGCGTACTTTCTACTGGATAATCAGTAAGTGCTACCTCGTTGGGTAAATGTATAGTGCTTTTACTACACTACAGCTGCTTAAAGTGGCAGAGAGTTGTCTACAGCGGCCAGGTGTGTGGTACTATGCAATCGCGCCGAAGGGCGCAGGGGTCCCTTGAGTGATCTGCCCATCATAGTGGGTAAATGGCGGGAAGACGGTGCACACCGCGAGTGTGTGGGTGGGGCCAAACGGACGGCGCTTCCATGCGAGTGCACATGGCTCTTGTGTGTATACAAGGTCAGAGACTGATCAGAGCAGCAGATGTAGAGACAGAAGCCCTGGTCACATAACAGCACGGGGATTGCGCTCGTGAAAGGTCAAAGATGCAAAGGCCTTTGTCCAGCGTCACAGCTGATTTTCGACGGTATATTTGGGAAGAAGGCACACCTGCCCAGCCTCCACAACGGTATTATTGCATTCCTGGTCTGTAGTAATTAATTTACGATGGCGCCGGCAAGCTGCCAGCGCCATCCTAAGATAGTTACAAAATTAGCTTCAACAGGAAGCTCTAATAGATTAAATAAAGCAGGCGCTCGATGACCTGCTTTATCTTATCTATTAGAGCTTCCTGTTGAAGCTAATTTAGTAACTATCTTAGGATGGCGCTGGCAGCTTGCCGGCGCCATCGTAAATTAGTTACAACAGACCAGGAATGGTTGAACTTTTGCCCCCGGAATCCGCCGCTCGCGGATTGCGAATTTTCGGCAAATTCGCGAGAGTTTGCGGATCGCGAATTTACCGAAAATTCGCAAAATCCGCGATCGGAGCGGATTTAGCGCTCATGCTTAGTAGGCTCCCGGCAGGATGCAGACTCTGCGGCGCCTCTGCCACCACCAGGCACCGCCTGAATTCCACTGATGGGCGCGTCCGGCCCTCGGCGTCAGTTATTGCTGCACGGCCCCACCCACACTCGGGCAGCAGCCGCCTGGCTTCTGGTCCCATCTCCATGTCTCGTTCTGGCGGCTCACTTCCTCTGCCGGTGAATACGGAGCGAAGCCTCCACACCTTCTTGGATTGGGGAAGGCAGCCCCACGCCCACAGCACAGCCACACGCTGCTCCGGGCACGAATTGAGGGGAAGACTAGGTGATCTCCTCACGGCGCAAACGCACACTGCGCCCGCCGCATCTAGGAAAGTTGAGCGCACTTCTCGGGCTCTTAAAACCGCATTGTCCAGCCCCCTCCCCGTTGTGGGGAAATAAGTAGTCAAACTGCTCCAGCGGTGATTGGATGCACAATGCTCACCACACTCCTTCAGCGCGCTGATTGCTTGCCAGGGAAATTTAAGCACTCACAACATGCTCAGTCCCCAAAGTCCCACAGGGCAGAGCTGGGCCCAGGCAGGACAGCTCACAGGGCCCTCCAGCAGACGGGCGGTCCTTTGTGGTGGCTCCACCTGGCGCCCAGCAGTCCTTCAGCAGCACAGTTCCCAACAGGTACCAAGACATGGGGTCACAGCCCCAATATTTAAATCAGTTAGTGTCTTTGTTCTCCCCCTGGCACAGGCCTAAGCCCAGTCCAAACTAATTCTGGGGGGGGTACTTCTGTACATCTTTACAGTGCACACACACACTCTCATTATTAGTGTAGGCTCTGGCCCCAGACAAACCTCAGGGGGTGGAGCCAGCATTGTGTAAGGCAGGCACAGTCTTATTCAGGTCCAGATGCTACGCCTCCCACTACTCCCAATGCAGATCGGCCTATTCAGCCTAGCGCCGACTCATTCAGCCCCTGTCATCCAGAGCCAGACATGCAATAAACATCAGGCAGGCACAAAGACACATAGCACACAGAAATGCCCACTTCTAAAAGTAGCATTTCTAAAATAGTGATAATAAATCTGCGAACTCTTATGCATAGCATTTATTACCACTATTCCAAATATACCACACTTGATCACGTTACTCCTCTCCTACGAGGAATTACCACTGAAGCACATATCAGGGACAGCCTCACAGTAGTGAGAAACCAAAAGGGCTGTTTGTCACTACCAGGACGTGCCACACAGTTAAGGCACACACCCTACCTTTTACCTACAATGCACCCTGCCTATAGGGTTAGCTAGGGCCTACCATAGTGGTGACTGATATTGGGCAAGTGGTCAAACTGCCAAACTCCAATAACTCACGCTTCTTGTTTGGCTATATGAACACTATCACTGTGATAGAGCTGGAGTAGGCTCCGTTATTGAGATACTAAGGGTTCACCCACCAGTAAATCAGACGGTGAACGAAGCATTTGACAGAGAGAGTACTCATTGCAGTTGCAACAGAGTACTCTCTCTGCCAAACATTAAATCAGGTCCATAGTTTTTCCTCGCCAAAACTTTAAGCCTTCAAGACTCAAAACAACTTTATAAAAACAATGAAATAAACAAATGACAGCTGCCCGCATAACCTCAAACACAGCTTAAAAAGGATGTTGAAATCAGGTGAGATTAGTGAAGGTTGTTGCAGTGAATTTCTGGTGTAAGGGGGGGGGGTTCCAGTACAAGTACTAAAGGAGTGGTTAACTTGTGTTTATTCGTTCTTTCCAACATGTTTCCACCAAACTGTTGATATGATGTCCAAGAGTCTTTAAGTCGTACTCTTTACAGGACCGGACAATCTGGGCTATAAGAATGTCACATTTAATTAGTTTTCGTGTGAATGCCGTGTTTTGTTTCCAGTACCGGTTCTGTGAGTGTGTATGTAACCGGAATGGTTGGAGAGCTCCTCTGAGCAGAAACGGCCCTGCAGGATCAGCCGTTACTCTGATGCCATTAATGATACTTTATTGTGTAGTTTGTAAAAACCATTACAAAGTATATATACGACAATATACTAAAACACAGAAAGTTTACACTGTTGTGTGTGTGATAAAAAGTTATAAAATGAAAGGGTATTTCAAGTAAAAAATAAATAAATAAAATAGACGTGTTCCGGGTTCAAGACTTTGCCAGTGTTCTTTGCTTTTTCTCGAAATTGTCAATGAATTTGGCTGCTCTGCAAATGAGTTGCGGATCTACTGAGCATAGGATTAGTATGATCGCGGACCGGCAGGTGCGTATTCCATACTCCTTAAATTTGGTTTTTAACCAACTCCGACGTTCCTGGATCAGAGCCGGGCAAATGCAGATCAGATGGATAAAGTCTTGTCTTCCTGCGCCACATAAACCGCATCCATCACGTTCTTGGGGCTTCCACTTTGGTGACTCAGTATTTGTTGGGAAGCTACCCAGCCTTAAATTGAGGTGTTTCCGTTTGATGAATGGCGAGAAAGCAAGGTCTAGGAAGGCTGCCGGTACTAATTGTTTGTATGATTGAATTGTCATCCAGGCATGGGACCGACGACTGAAGGTTAATTTATCATCGAGCAGCGAATGCCTGTTGGCAGCCTTCTTTACCAGCTGTTTAAAGGAAAATACTGGGAGCTTAGATTCACAAAGTTCGGCCAAGTCAGTTAATTCTAATGACGATTTAAGATACTTGGCGTAGTGAGAATTGGGACTTTTACTAATTATTTTCCACATGGCACGATGCAGCGCAATTTCTTAGTTCATCCAAAAATCGTACCAAAAGTTTATGGTCTCGTACTTTTTCAGCAGCACTTGGGATTGCAAACCAAATTCAAGTCTTACTTGTGCGGGTGATGCATTGCTAGGTAACGCAAATACACGTTTGTAGATTTTCATTTGAACTTTGTCCAGGAGTTGTGCACTCTTGCCATGATGTAAAACGCTCCCATAAGCTATTGTTGGGAGAGTTTAGCTTTCATTATTGTTAGCAGGGGGGGAGACCAGGGGGCCTTTAGGTTCGGTTGCCAAGCTACTAAAAGATGGCAATAGGACCATGCCCTTTTTTTCCATGCTATTGAAATGCGTAGTGAAGTCAAGACACTTATCCAGTAGTATCCCAAGATACTTGTAACTTTCAACCGCTTCCAATTTAACATTGTCTATAGTGAAGGTTGGTTGCACGTTGTGGCGTCGGGATATAACCATAGTCTTTGTTTTTGTGCTGTTTATTACTAGCATGTTCTGTTTGGTATAGCGGGTCAATTCCTGTATTAGACGTTGCAAGCCTATTCTTGTCTGGCTTAGTAGGACCACATCGTCGGCATAGGACAGGTGTGTTATGCAGAGATTACCTAGCCGCGGTGGATGAGCATTGATCTGATCAAGGCTTACTGTTAGATCCGCCATGAATAAATTAAAGAGGTGGGGGGCCAACACACAGCCTTGCTTTAATCCATCAAAGGTATTGATCTTCCGGGTTAGCCTCTGTCCATAGTCGATCTTTACCTGCATTCAGGTGTTACTATACAGGTCAATGATCGGCGTTAGGATTGAGTCTGGCAGGCCCTGCTGCTTCAGTTTGGCCCATAGTAATTTCCTGTTGACACGGTCGAAGGCCACCTTAAAGTCAACGAAACAGGTGTAACGTTCCAGGTTTGTAGACTTTTTTCACCAATCAAGCATAACGCCATTGCATTTGCCATAGTGCCTGTTCCGCGACGAAACCCTGTCTGGTTTAACGGGATTTTGCTGTTCATATCCGACCATTGTGCTAGATCGGCTAGTACCAGGGATGCGTAGTATTTTGCTTCCGCATCAATCAGGGTTATTAAGCGGTAATTAGTTGGATTTTTGCGGTCCCCGCCTTTATAGATGGGATTGATGATGGCACCCCTCCAGCTTTCCGGGACCCGATCTGAGTTGCTAATTGACCGAAATAGGATATTGAATTTGCATGCCCAGAACTTGGGGTCCTCTTTGTAGATTGCCTGCGGAATGCCATTTGGCCCCGGCGCACTCTCTTGCTTGCCTTTCTTGATTACTTGTAGTATTCGGCAATCGTCATCTGTCCGTATTGATTGACCCATGTCTTCCTGGCTGGTGGTCATGCCATTAGTGCTAGAAACAATCGAACTTTCCTGGTTCATAGCTCTTGATGTTTCAGATGCAGGTATTGACGTTGTAATCTGATTTGCCGTTGGCGTTATTGAGAATGTTTCGACTATGTGTTGGGCCCAATCGTTTTCAGCGATGCATGTCATACTTACAGGTTGTGCTGCTCTGTTAATGGAGTTGACTTGCATCCAGAGAGCCCTGGAGTCTGATTTTTTATGTTGTACAACAATTTAGCCCAAAAGTCGTTAGCTTTGTTCCTTTTTTCCATCCAGACCAGCTTCTTGTATTGTCTCCTTGTCGATCGGACTTCTTGCCAGATGCTTGGGTTTGTCCTTAGGCCTTGTGCCCGTCTTGTGAGCTTCTGAAGGTGTTTCTTCATAGAGAGTGCAGTTTTTGTGAGTTTGATATCAGTCGTTACTCTGATGCTTGCCTGGCCATATGATAGATCTCCCAAGCAGTAGGAGTGGGTGTCATGCTTCAGATTTGAAACAATAGGACACACTTAAACCCAGCACTCCCGAGAAGAGGCAAATATACTGCTGCACCTTTTTAAATAACCTGTAACACAGCACTCCCAAAAGACGAGACCACAAAACAAGACGCAGCACTCTCTTAAGGCGAAGGAAGAAAACGAATTCAGGTGCATTTAAAGTGACACACACATATTTATTAATCCAGCACTTTGAAAAGGAAGGCAGAATATATTGGTTAATGCAGACTCCCAAATATCAAGTAACTTTGACGCAAAACTAGAATAAAATGTTTCATATATACATGGAGTAGAGAAAC
This sequence comes from Lissotriton helveticus, assembly GCF_964261635.1. NCBI lineage: Eukaryota > Metazoa > Chordata > Amphibia > Caudata > Salamandridae > Lissotriton > Lissotriton helveticus. Next base: position 508,674,384 of record NC_136065.1, on the reverse strand, counting down.
TTAGAAATGATATACACAGTAAGTAAGTAACAGCTTACCGATCCTTCACTCGACATCCTTGTCAACTCGGGCTGGAGGAGCCCTTCTGACAGGCAGGCAGGATTCCAATCGGCACTATCAAAAGTTCTGTTTCCTTTTGAAGACACGCTTGCCCCACAAGCGAGCTCCCATCTGGGTGCGAAGGTTCCCTGCCTTTAATACCTTTACTCAACTTGAGGCGAAGGTTCTAGAAACCTCGCCCCCTTTCGTCAGTTACGAAAAACCGAGCTGACCGTTCTGGTCAATGTCAAGGTCAAGACAGAAGTAAGATAGCTTTTCTTGCCCCCGCGCATCTAATAATAATTCTGCTAAAGCAACTGATGTATGATTAATATTCTTCACTATCAAACCTGCTAATTAACTAACAGCCTTAGAATTATATATGGTTAAGCCTGGAATTCCTTCTATTGAAGCAGCTAAACTGATATATTCAGACTTGGATAATAAATGAACTGCAGAATCACAATGTTCACTGAGTTGAACAGTTTCTCTCGTATTCTGGACATGTGATGTTGGATATAATGGGACCATCATGAGGCCTAATCTAGTAAAGTCATACGGTCCACCTGTGATATTTGCTAGAACATACGTGTGGATAACATTACCATAAGAAAATAACCACCCTACTGGCAATTTAACATGCCTAATATGACTGGCAGCAGATACTTCATCTTTACATGACATATTGTTATGCATATTTTTACATGTACTCTTATTTCGATTTTTGCATACGGTTAGTTGTTCCCACGTCATCTGTGATTCAGTTCCTTCAAGTCGTATTTGAGCACATTTACCATTGTTAATCGGGTCGCTGGTCAGATTATAACAAATGTCACCTTCAGTGACATTGTATGTTATCACTTGTGTTAGATTATTCCAAGTATCATCAGTAGAGTCTAGACAAAACCAGCAAAACTCATAAGGTGACAGGTGAGTTCTCACATCATTTTCCTCCACTGCCCCTTCTGCATTTGTAATGTAATGTAACATATACTTATAACGCGCACTATCGCCCCACGGGTATCCTGGCACTGAGATTACCTTAAGTTTTACAGAGCACATGTACAACCAATCCACAACCGAAATTAACTCAGATTGAAGCTGGGTTTATTTAATCTCTCGGTAAAAGCCAGGTTTTGAGCCTTTTTCTAAACTGTAGTAGATGGCCTATTTGTCTGAGATCTACCGGGAGGTCATTCCACAGTCGCTCGGCTACAGTGCTAAATGCTCTGCCTCCCATCCTGGTTTTTCTAATTCTAGGGGTATTCACCAGCCTAGCTGTTGCTAACCTAAGACTTCTGACCGGGTTGTACCAGGTACATTTACTCTTCCACGGTCTGGATCCCATTCCATGTACTACCTTGAAGACTATGCAGAGCGATTTGAACTGTATTCTCTGAATAATCGGCAGCCAGTGAAGGTCCGTGCGCTATCTTGGCCGCTATTGTCTGAACTCTTTGAAGTTTCTTCATCAGTGCGTGGTGCACCCAGTAGCAGAGCTTTACAATAGTCGAGCCGACTCATGATAACACTTTTCATCACCAATGCTCTGGCTGAGGATGGTAGCATAGGAAGTATTTTCCGCAAGGTTCTGATAAAAGAAAGGCAGATTCCCACTGTTTTATCAACTTGGGAGTCTAATTTTAGATTATCATCAAACATCACCCGCAGATTACGCACTGTCTTTGATGGGATTAGTTGGTTTCCTGTGGGAGTTGGCCAAAAGTTGGTCGGAAGTGGGCATGGGACTTTGTTTGCTGTGTAGTGCAAGATTTCTGTCTTGTTACCGTTAAACTGTAAAGAGTTGTCCCTGAGCCACCTTGCCGTTTTTCTCGTACATTCGTGAATCTGTCCAGTGATACTGATTGATTCCCCTCCAGTGAGAAGATAAGTTGTGTGTCATCAGCGTAGTTTACCAATTTAATTCCAAAAGATTTAATAATGGAAATTAGTGGGCTCAAGTATACATTAAACAGAATCAGCTGATCGCCGATCCCTGAGGGACACAATGCTGAATGGAATGGTATTTAGAAGTAAAGGGAGTTAAGGCCACAGCCTGTTGCCTATCCGATAGGTATGACTTAAACCATTACAGCATTTTCCCCCCAATTCCAACATCCATAGGTCTTCCCAAAAGGATGTTATGATTAACCGTGTCAAAAGCGGCTGACATATCTAATAACACTAGTATAACTGACTGGCCTGTGTCTGCTCGCATTCTTAATTCATCCAAGACCGTTATTAGTGCAGTTTCTGTTCCATGAGCTCGGCGGAACCCAAATTGTACATCGTCTAACTTATGGTTGTTTTCTAGAATTTGTGAGAGGGTTTTGCCGACTAGTCGCTCTAGAATCTTTACTTGGTAAGGGAGCATGGAGATAGGTCTGTAGTTGGATGGACAGAGAGGACCAAGCGTGGTTTTCTTCAGAAGTGGTGTCCCTGTTGCCTGTTTCCAGCAGACTGGCACAACAATCCTCTCTAACAGAAAGACTTTCCCAGATGCCAAATGCAGAACATTCAAATACACAAAGATATATATATATATATATATATATATATATATATATATATATATATATATATATATATATATATATATATATATATATATATATATATATATATATATATATATACACTTCTATGTAAGCAATAATAACACACTTGGTCTGAATGCATGAATAATAAACAAGCAGCACATAATATGAAATACGACTCAACAATTATACTAGGACATCCTGCAAGAGATCAGAAAGATATATATACATCAAATGATTACTTTGGATGTGCACCTCAACTCACTTACACAATCCAAAGACAACACCTCAAATGATCAGGGCCTCTGGCCAAACATCACAATGGCAACAATCAAAGCTCAAGCACCTCAAATGACCACAGCCACTGGAACCACGCATCACAGTGGCACTAGTCAAAACTCAATACTTTACCTGGTGCAAACACTGCATCTCAGCCCACTCCTGACTGGGAGAATTAAACAGCTGTGGTCAAGAGCTCAGCAACCAGGGTTCCACGCACCGAAGTAGACGCGTCCGTCCCCGTTCGGATTCCAAACTCCCGGTTTCTAAGTCAACAACCCTCAGCTTTATAATCTCAAAACACACTGGAAGGTTCGAGAGATACCTCCCCTCTTTGCCAGAGGAATCTTACCAGAACTGGCCAGCTTCCAAGCAAGCATTCCAATGGCTGGAAGGAGTTCCCACATCCCCTTCTCGCATGTTCCAGCCTTTATCTTGACATAGCTCACAAAGCCTCCCGTGTACATTAAAGAATCTGTCACAAAAATAATCCTTGAACGTGATTAACCCAAACAACTTGCAAGCGCTGCTGTGCACGCAGATAAAGCTCAAGCAAGGCAAAGTCAGAATCCAGGATGACATGAGGCCATGTCAAAGCCAATAGTAAGAACTTCATAATTCTCATCAATGTACAACACAATGCATATTTGTGAACACACTGCTTATAGATTCACATACTTCATTTCTCAATGTCCTATAGCATCACATACTTCATCTCTGTACAACACCGAGCACATGTGTGCATCACTGCCCACAACACTGCACATCGAGACCAAAACGTACATTCCACAACTCTCTCTCCCTCTCATGCTTTCAAATGCACATCCCACACGTTCTGTTCTTGGCAAGGCTGTTTTACTCCGTGACAGCTCCCACTGAAAGACTGCAAGATTGCAAGAAAGAAACTTTTAAGAGAAACAGGCATATGCAGGACATCGTACATACAGTCTAGGGTAAAATAACACACTAAAGTCAGTTAAAATAATGGTAGTCAAAGGACATCACAGGGTGTCAGACCACAAGAGTGCCTCTAGCACTACAACATGCAATTGTTATCTTATGCTTTTCGATAAAAGAGAGAACTCTATGATGCTTAGTACACGTGCCCAGCCCCCTGACGTTCCAGCTAAGACACTTAACTTCCTGTGTCATTATGTCCCTGTAGTTTCCTCACCTCATGTGTGTCTCCGTGGTCACTGATCTGGTGCTCCATCTCACCTACTGTATTAATATAACCTAGAACAATCCACAAACAAGAACTTAAACTAAATGCCTGCCCACCAACAAACAATTCTCGGCTAACATCACTGACGATACTGCCCACCACTTGCTCGTGCCAGGACGTGCACACCTAACCATTTAGCCCAACCGGGGCAATACAAAACATTACATTCCCAGTCCGCCCCCCCCAAGCTTCAGACAGGAAACGTGACAATCTATAATACTGCAGATAAGTGATATCTCTCAGGTAGCCACCCCTGGACCTTCCGCAACATTTTCCATACACATGGCTCTGGAGTCAGGGTGTGCCCATTTCTAGCCGGCATAACAAGTAATTCGACATTACCTCATTCCACAGACCATCAACACATATGCTATTGCAAAAGACAAGCACAGGCCAACGGCGGACCCAAGTGTCCGCACTTCACCACTAAGTTCCTTTTGTACGAGTTGGAATGAAGATTGTTGGGTGCAAACTGCAACGCAGAAGAGATACTAGATGTTCATGGAGTGGTGCTCCGCCACGCCCCCCTATCCTGAGAACAAGAGACTGACCAGTTCCTTTATAGGAAGAACTAGCAGCCCGTCCCGACGTTGTCCGGGTATAAAATAGAATGTGTGTAATGTGTGTATTTGGCAAGGGCAATTTATTTTAAAATCTCGCGGCAGACAACATTTTTTTGTTTCATTAGAATAGGGACGGAGAATGCCCAGCTGCAGCCCTGGTTGATGTTAGCAGGCGCGTGTAATTGGTGTAGTGATCCGCCGCATGAGCCCGGCTACAGCCCTGGTTGATGTTAGAAGGCGCGTGTAATGTTGTTGAATGAGCGAGTTATCAGCCGCGGGTAAATCCGTTTAATGAGAGAGTTGAGTGACAGCGAGTAGGAGAGGCTGCAGTAATTGGCCCCGCAGACACGCTCATTTGCGTGTTCCCCCGCTTGAGGCCCAGATGCAGGCCTGTTTGATGTTAGCAGGCGCGTGTTCCCCCGCTTGAGGCCCAGCTGCAGCCCTGGTTGATGTTATCAGGTGCGTGTAATTAGTGTACTGATCCGCCGCCTGAGCCCAGCTAGAGCCCTGGTTGATGGTAGCAGGCGCGTGTAATTTCGTTGAATGAGAGAGTTCAGTAACAGCGCGCAGGAGAGGCTGTAGTAACGTTACTTACCAGGCTTCCAGGTGAACGCGTTTGTCACGCCCCCAGCACACGGCCACAGCAGACGATCTTCTGATTAATGTACGACCCACATGGCATGAAGGGCAGAACGTAGTACACGCCCCCAGCGTTTCTCACGCCCCCAGCGTGCCCGTTGATGCGGCGCAATTGCGTTCACATGGCATGAAGGTCGGACACTCACCCCCAGCGTTTCTCACTCCCCCAGCGTGCCCCTTGATGCTGCGTAGCAACGTAATTGGCGCTTGTATGTACGACTCACATGGCATGAAGGGCAGACACACGCCCCCAGCGTTTGTCACGCCCCCAGCACACGCCCACAGCCCACGATGTGATGGCCGTACCACACGCCCCCCAGCGTTAGTCATGCCCACAGCACAACGCAGACACGCCCACAAGGGACTACTTTGCTGGCATGGTTCTTTTACCTTTTAAATGTACAGAGGAGTTGGCCTAATGGCTAAGGCGCTCGACCTCGGACCTGGGGATCTGGGTTCGAGTCTTGGTAACGATACAAACATCCTGTGATTCTGGGCAAATCACGTAATCACCCCGTGCCTAACAAAAACTAATATGTGTCCGGATTACTGTGCACCTAGGAGGCGCTGGCTCAAACCCTTATGTAGACCTTTAGGCACCCGCCAGCACACAGTGGCGCTACGCATTTTAATGTCTGACACATCCGCTTTGGTTGTATGCAGTGTTTCAAAATTTTTAAAGTGGTCATGGTTGATTCGTGTTAGAAGGCTGTCCTTGTCAATTTAATTCTTGTTTTAACATTTTACCCCCTTTCTCCCTTTCTGTGTAATTAGGAAGTGATTTCTGTGTAATTAGGAAGTGATTGTTGCAAATGTTGCGTTTTATAATTGTTGAACAAGCTTTTATGATATTTTTATATCGAAATAAAGCCTATCAATCAACATCCAACATCCGAATATGTGTCCTCATGTAACGTAACTGGTGCTATGTAAAGCGCTCTGATACCTGATTCAGTTCTGGTTAAGTTCGGACTATATAAAACTCTGCTAAATAAATACATAAATAAGTATGGTGGCCATCTGCATAGCCTATGTCCTTCTGCTGCAACTGCCCTTTCCACCGCTGTATTGGGTGTTGTGATTGGTGCTGTGGTTACTGAGATTACCCGCCTCAAAGGTTTGGGCTCTCTTTATAATATTAGTATGGATTTCTTTATTTCAATGACATCAAACCATGTAGGTTCCAGCTATTGCAGTTCACCATTTCAGCGGACAGTGTCTTCCCACCAGTCCCCGCCATGATCAGAGATATCTCCCATCAAAATTTCCAGGACAATTTCCATCGTTGAGTCCAGTACCAGTGCCATGGGTTTCGATTCTGACAAGGGCGTCCAGTTGCGGAGTGTTCCCCTCACCAGGACCCACTGTGGCATCCAACTGCAGCAAGCCATCCTCCCCCACTGTAATCCTATGGTCAGTCTGTTCTATAGGTTCCTGCACTCTCCATTTTTCTGCTTGCTGCTGAGTATTTTTACCCAGCCGAGACCCCCATCCCCGCTTCTGCCCACAAGGGTCTCTAGATGGGCGGCCATCCCCCTGCAGCTCCAACCATTCCCAAACATCCTGTGGCGAGTCGAAAAAATGTGCTCTTCCCCCCGAAAGAACCTTCAGCTGGGTACACTAACATGTACATTAGCTTTAACTCCCGTTGCTTGCAGATATGATTTCCGAAGTTTCTGCACCTGTCTTGTATAATCTGGATACAGTGAGACTTTATTATTTTCATATTGCAAGTTCTGATGCTCCCTTGCCGCCCGCAAGATGCAGTCCCTGTCTAGATAATGGAGCACTTTTGCAAATCAGTGCACAGGGTTGAGCCCTGGGGGGCGGAGGCTGCACCAATACCCTATGAGGCCTGTCAATCGCAAACAGGGGAGACAGTCCTGTAGGTCGAAGCTGCGTGCGAATCCACTGCTCTAGGAATTGTTTGGGTGTGCTTTGTTCAGCTTTCTTGAAAATTGTTGCTACGCCAAACTCTTCCCTCAGCATCCTCAGCACGCCGCTCCATCACCTGCGTGGCCACTGTCATCTGTGCCACCTGCTGTTTGAGAGTTACCACATCTCCTCGCAATTCTACTATATTAGCCTCTGCTGTTGTCACCTTGTCAGCCACTTTCCAGAGATCAGTCCACAGTAGGTTAACATCAATGGAGACAGTCTCAATGTGATCCTCTAACACCTTTCTGGACCCCTGAATGGCAGCCATGAGATCCGCTTTAGTGGGTTCCAGTTCTCCTTTCTCATCATCAGGCCCGCACCCCCGGTCTGCCTCGTCAATCTCTGCGGAGGGTGCCTCGTGGTTGTGTATTGAGTAATTGTATTGACTTCTGCGCCTTATCTTTCACCATTGTGGCCCCTACAGCAACAGGAATCCAATAGCGATTTGTGTAGTGTCAGGAGGCTTCAGCTGCACTCCGAGCCGGGTTGGCCAAAAACATAGTCCGAAGCTAGGGCCTGGTCCGGCGCTTGTAGCAATATAATTTTGTGTTGTATCCTTGCAAAAAGTTACCAAGTAGGCTTGTTACATCTGTGTTCTTTTTGTTTTGTGTTGGTGTTTTTCCCCCTACCTTTCTCCTTATTGCAGTGGGCGGTGCTGGCCCAGGTTGTCTGCTCACTAAAATCTTGAGTATTGAAATTACCGTCCAAGGGGGGAATCAGACAACCCCTTGGCCACTGTGCCACTTCACATTCAGGCCTTTACCCAGGCGTAGTGGAGTCACCGTCTTGGGCCACACATTTCCACTGGCACCACCAGTCAGCCTGGGCCCACTGTAAGGCCACAGTAGGCGACCCCCCCAATTCTTACACCTTGCCACAAGGAGGGGACAGTTACGAGTCCGGACAACTCAGGGCCCTGCCGCCCGCCAATTGCCTGGACACACCTTCATCAGCCGGGCTAGCTTGAATCCAGTGGCACAGTGAGCAAAGGACCCGCGTCTTGGCATAAAATCCATGCCCCGATCAGAGCGGCAAATCCCAGGGCCCGCTCCCCAAAGTCAGCCAGTAGTCCCCAATGGCCAGGTCACACTATTTTGTTGGCTATGCTGGCCTGCCAGTCGGCTCTATTTCTCACAGCAGGGGGATCCCCAGATGGCTTTAACCCCTCTCCTTACCAGCTGGGGTGGGTATATTCTCATGCTGGTGCAGGATCTTCCTTCAGGGCCACTAGCAATTTCAGATGTTTATTGGATCCACCCCGGTCAGAGCAATGAAACTGTCTCTCCTGCCACACACACAGCTGGGCGCGACACTCGTACAGATCTCACCTCTACAGCAATAACCTCCTCCAAATGGGCCCCGCACCACGCGGCCCCTCTGCCGTCGTAATTGCCAGGTGGTCCTAAGTCACAGCATGCCCCAGAGTCCCTCACGGACCTCCTGCCGATGAGCATCTCCAGCACTGTGCAGTTGCGGCGATACGGCAAGATTGCCCGCGCGTTGTCAGCAGGGCGGGCCCGTCCAGGATCAGGATCAAAGTCCGCTCCCCCTGGCGCTCCGACCGCTGCCGCGGCACCCAGCAAAACATTTAGGAGGCAAGTAGTGGGGTTGGTGGGGAGGGAGCGCAACAATCCCCACCAGTCAGGTGTAAATGCGGCTCCCCCGCCACCAGGCGTCCCCAGACTCCATCGCCCACACAAGGCCTCGACCACTCCCAAACCAGGCCTCCGGACCACTGCGATCTCTTTCACGGACAGCAGCTCAAATCCTGTTGTAGCTGTCTCCTGGGTGATTCCTCGCACTCCAGAGATCGGTGTACTTCTATTTTGACTAGTGAAGGACATCTGCAGCAGGATTCTTGGTCGAACGGACTGGGAGCTACGAAGGCTCACATCCTGTCGGCCATGTTACTTGGCCATGCCCGGCTCACAAGGTGAATTATACCCTCATCTGTGTTTTATTCCTCGAAACAAAGGTTGGAAGCTACTTAAACTCTGTTGCTGCTTTGAGACCCGACTAATGGCTGAGTGTGTGCTATATATATGATTGTAACAAGACCTCAGTCATTTCTAGATCGTGTTTAAGAGACCACTGCTTCTGTCACCAACATAGCTTCTTATTGACAGCTTTGTTGGCCATTCGTGAAAAGATATTTTGGTATGTAAGTGAAAGACATCATCTATGTACGTTAAGCAGTCACCTCAAATTTTTTGTCGCATATGAGCCTACTGTGAGTGAAAGCAAATCTTTTGGGCATGCAAAGAAATATGATTTTGACAATCACCTTTAAATTTGATGATCTTATTTATTTTCTATTTCTTTACTTGGTTTTTCCACAGTGCAAACTAAACCCTACAGGAAGAATGACAGAGCGCTTGATAAAAAGATAGTGGTTGATACAGTATTGTTATATGGTATACCGACTATAGTATACAGGGACCACTGGTTGGCTTGGCTAAAATACAGTAATTACATTAGAGACTCAGTTAAAAAGTACATTTGATCAGGTTTACAAAGAAATAATGGGCCATTGGACTTAATATAGAAAAAAGATATTTTTAAAGCATTTTTTGAATACTGGAAAAAATATAGCAAGATTGACCTGTGGAGGTGGGGCATTCCAGAGGTTGATTGATTAATGCCACAGGTGGTTCATAACATTTTTATTAATTTGTCTTTTATTTTAAAAATTTTCAGTGGAGTCTCCAAATGAAAGTTTTATTAGGAATACTTATAAAATTCCATGTTTATGAATCTCCTTTCAGGAGTTTGTCCTTGATGGAGCATTAGAAGAACATGATAAAGACGGTGACGGATTTGTAAGTTTAGAAGAATTCCTTGGTGATTACAGGAGAGACCCAGGTAAGAAAAAAAGTTACAAATTCAACATACCATTGCTGAAGGTGTTGTGTGAAATTAATCATACTTGTATCATACAGAACATTTTGGTTTTGATTCATCATACATCATAATCAATTTTTCTTTTTTTGGTGGTGTCATAAAAATCCGTAGACAGTGCAAAGACAGCCAGTAAAATCATTGATGTCAATGCTTATGCCTCACCCGAGCCTGCAGTGGTTCCCCGAGGGATCATCTTGGAGTTAAATTACAAATACACTTAATTTTTTGTCTTCACATAAAGTCTTTTCTTAATAGATGATGATTTTTACCTTTTACACACAATTCATTGTTACCCCAGTAGTTTACACTGCTAATGTACTAGGCAAATTACCATGGAACATTGCTAAACCACTCTATTTGTTAACTTCTTAGTTGTGGCTTAGGGTCAGAATAATCTTTAAACTTCTGAATTAGTGTTTTCAGATTTGGGAACTGTTGAAACTGCTTTAAATGGTTTAACAAATTAAGCCTTTCATATTCACTGAGAGAAGGGTTTAGAGATTCCATGACTAAGGGTCTCATTTAGGGTTTGGAGGGAACTGACAATCCTCCAATAGCTGGAGGAAACACTAAATATGAAATGGCATCCTTCAGCTGAATTTCTTCCACAATAACATCCCTATGGTGGTGGAATATTTAGGATTTCCTGCTGAAAATGGAGGAGTTTAAGTTTACTCTAAATAAATGAGGGTTGTATTAAAAAATGTTGAAAACGTTCAGTTGTTCTTGTGCTCACGTCTGATTTGGGAAACCAGTCAAGGAAATAGAACAACAGTTTAATGTGTCTCCCACAAAAAGTCTTGTGCTACCATTCGGTCACAGGTTTTAATAAGAATAGGTCCTTTCATCTTTTGGCGGTGGATATAATAAACATCACTGTATGATGACAACCCTCACGTATTTTCTCAGCACTTTCTGGTACAAGCTTAACTATTCTCTGATATCTGTTTGCAAGCTATTACAACGTTCAGCCCTAGTTCAATATTCACAAAGTAGCACTCTCCTGAGCCGAAGGGAACTTTAACTTTGCTGCTCACTAGAGGAAGAAGAGGGTGCACTATAGTCCTAAGTAATCTAAGCCATAAGAAGACCTCGTCGGTGTGCTGATGTCAGTTCCCTTTTTTCCGCGCCGGTGACGTGTAACGGTTTTTCCCAGGGCTCTCCATTTCTGGGAGTTTCTTTGTTGCAAGTCTTCGGGTCTTTGTAGCAGCGACCATGGCGACTTAGAGGAAAACGTATTCAAGCCAGGCAGGAAATGTGGGGGTCAGATGTCGATTACTGACCCTCATGAAGACTATTTGTGGTGTCTCTCGTCGGACCACGACGTCGGGGACTGTACGTCATGTAGGCGCATGAACCCCAAGGCTTTGAAGGAGTGGGAGGCCAAATTGTTCATGGCCAATTCTAAAAAACTAAAAAGGGGTCGATGAAGATCGAGGTCCCAATCCAAGTCACTGCCACTGCATACCTCGAAGTCAAGGAAGCGGCGCCATGGGTCTAGGCGTCCTTTATCAAAAGATGAAACGCCGAATTTGGTGTCCCCGGCACACCGGCGTCATCGGAAGGACGAAGTCTCTCCATCTCCTGAAGTGGCCCCGTCTCCGGCTCCGAGAGCGGTGACTTCACCGGCATCAAAAGCAGCAACACCTCCACTGTTGCCGACCACTTCACCTCTGGCTCCAGGGTTTCCGGTGCCGCAACCAAAGCCGAATGTGCTGCCTCCTCGGGCAGTCTTAGAGCCTGCAGTACTGGATACAGGGTATCCTGCCTTCCCAACTCTGAGTACGGATCCGTCGCATTTTCTTAATGTGATGTTCGGCTTGTTCTCCAGAGTGGCAAACCCTACTGGTGCGCTGGTTGGCCCCATGGGTCCGTTGGCATACTCCCTGGGAGGTTTGCCTCCTCACTTCCCTCAGTCACCTCTCATGCCTTATATGCTGATTGCTCCAGGGAGTTGGCCTCTCCCGGCGCCGAGATGTTCGATGCCGGTACAATCTCTGGAGGGGCACGTGACACTGGGCGGATCTTCCCTGGCACGGTCTTGTTCCGAACCGGCGTCAACCCGACCTCTACCAGCATCGTCTACTGTCCTAGTAGACCTTCCTTCAACGCTGATCCTGAAGCCGCCAGCGCCACATCTATCGCCACCTACGCTGTTTCCAAGGATGAGGTCTAGAAGAGAAGCACAGAGGTTAATGGAAAAAGAGGAGTATCAAGAACAACATGAGGAGGCTGAGGAAGGGGAGATTGTGGACCCTGATCAGGATTTTGAAGGTCTGCAGAAAGCTAGTGGCCTGGATACATCTCCTGAATGGGAACTCTCCTCTCCAAAAGGTATCCCAACGCAGAAGATTACATCTTATCACTCTGTGATCAGAAAGGCAGCGGATCTACTGGAGTGACCTCTGCCCACAGTAGAACTCAAGGCTAACATTTTGACGGAGGTGTTTCATTCCCCTTCTTCCGTCTCAGAGCTTTTGCTTCCTTTCAAAGGGGCTTTGACTGAGTCCATCCTTGATGTGTGGCAGAAGCCGATGACTGCTCCTGCGGTGTCCAGGTCAGTGGCGAGAAGGTATAAGGTGGCTCCTGGAGATCCTGCTTTCCTATCCACTCCTCCATCACCGGAAATTTTGGTGTCCAGGCTTTGTGCTCCTTGAAGCAGTCTGCAGGGTCAATCCCGTCTACACCTGCAGATAGGGAGTCCAAACGCATGGAGCAATCTGCAAAGAAGGTGTTCTCTTCAGGTAGTACAGCTCTCTAGTCAACTAATGCTACATGTCTGTTGGGTCCCTATATCCATGCACTTATGGACTGGGCAAGGGAAGTGCTCCCGAAACTTCCGGAGGATGTTCAGGGTCATTTTTCGGAGGCTATTTCTGATGCTCAAGCTACGGCCCGCCAGGCCATACAATCGGGTGTGGACACTGCTGACTCGGTTGCCAGGGCAATGGGTTCCTCTGTGGCGACCAGGAGGCATGCTTAATTACGGGGTTCAGGGGTTCTCCCCTGATGTCCAAGCTACCCTGTTAGACCTAGTCTATTTGGGGCCAAATCTGACTCAGCACTGCAGCGCTTTAAAGACCGCAGAGCCACAGCAGAATTTTTGGGTCTCCAGTCTCAATCCAAGGGCTTTAGATAGCGTAAGTTTCATGGTTTTGCAGGACACTATCCTTTCCTGCCAAGAACCAGCCTCAAAAGCCGCAACAGCAAGCAAACCCTCTGTACAGGTCATACAGGGAAAAGGGCAGAGGTTGTCTGCAAGGTTCAGCACAACAGCAAGTCTCCTCCTCTTCTTCTGCCCCTCCAGCTGGTACGGCAGGGGAGCAGCTCTAGTTCCTCCATCCTGGAGCATGCTTATCCAATGGGAGGATGTGTGTCCAATTTTCTACAAAATTGGAGGTCTGTTACTACATATCTCTGGGTGTTGAACTTTCTTAGAGAATGGGTACACTCTACCCTTCCAGGAGTCCCCCCTCCTTTCCCTCCTAGTCAGGGTTTGTGCTCAAAGAGCACCTCCTGCTTCAAGGTGGTTTCGGAGCAGGAAAGGGGTCCCGGTACTTCTTGATTCCCAAAAGGACGGTCCATGAGGCCGATTCTGGACCGCAGGGTTTTGAATTTTTACCTCAAACAGGAGAAATTCAAGTTGTTGACCCTGGCTCAGGTTCTTCTTGTGCTGCAGAAGGAAGACTGTACGGCGTCGCTCGATTTGCAGCATGCATATTTTCACATTCCCATCCTGAAGTCGCATCAGAAGTATCTTTGTTTTACGGAGGGGTCTCAACTGTAACAGTTTGCAGTCTTTCTGTTCGGTCTTAATTCCGCACCTCGGGTCTTTACAGAGGTGATGGCAGCACATTTCAGAACATATGTTTTTTTTTTCCCCTATCTGGACGACTGGCTGCGCAATGCAAAGTCGCCAGGGATGTTGCTGCATCATTTGCAAGTAACAACATGACTATTGTTCGTCTTGAGGTTATCGATAAATGTACCCAACTCTCACCTGGTGCCCTCTCAACGTAACCTGTTCATAGGAACAGAACCGGACACTACTGTGAGTCATGCCTTCGCACCTCTACAGAGAATTCAAGACACCCAGGCAATATTTCCACTTTTTCAGAATGGATCAGCTGTTCCCGTCCTGAAGGTCTTGCGCCTGCTCGGTCTGTTCGAATGTTTGAATTCTTTGGAACCACTGGTAATTACTTTGAGGAGATTGCCAACCATGTTTATTTGCTTGTGTTGCTCATTACAGAAGGGTTCCAGGGTAATGGAAAGTCTGTCATGATCCTGCTGGAGTATTCTAGAACTCAGGGCTGGCCTTATATTGCAGCTAATGTATTGCACCGAGCAAACTGGGTTGGGGGGCGGCAAGGTCCGGACACTCTTGACGAAAGCACACGTTTGTCCTTATGTTTCGGTGCCGAAAGCCTCTGAGCTGAAACCCTCCAAGCCAAAGGAGTCAGAACCAAAGTCGTCCAAGCCGAAATCTTCGGTGCGAAAAGCTCCACACCTAAAAGCTCTGAGCCGACAACCTCTGTGCCAAAAGTTCGGAGCCGAAACAAACCACTCCAAAAACTACACTGCCTAAACTGGCTAAAACTAAAGAACTTGTTCCAAAACATGCGGCACCCAAAGATTCTGAACCAAAATCTTCGATGCCAAAATCCACTCCAAAAGGGACAAGACTTCTTCCAAAGAACTTCCATCAGAAGAACCACCTCTGGATACTTCATTAGAAAATATGGAGAAAGATACTGACACTGCAAAATCCATGGGAGCCCTACAATTACCTTCTAGCAGGGGCTCCTTTCGTTGCTCCTTCTACAGGGGTGGCTCAAAAAGTATTTAATCAGAAAGTCCCTCCTCTTCTTACAAAGGGAACAACCAATCTAGTCCCTCCAGAGGCTATTTTTGCGAAGGTTACAGAGGGAACCATAACAAGGGCAGGGGTAGAGGCAACTCCACCCGCACTTCCCCTGCCAACAAGCGGTGACTTTCCCCTTAGTAGACATATAATTTGCTCAGCGATATCAAGATATGAGATTGCATGAGATTTGAATGGGAACAAATATGCAAAAAGGTAAACAAAAATGTACCTGTGATAGTAGGGAGATTACAAGCAGATCGGCAAAGGTCCTCTGCTCCAGAATGGTGATAGATGGATTAAGAGGAAAAGGCTTCCTTTATAAAGGATTTTGGGAGACGATGTGAGTGACGTAAAAGGCGTCAAGATGGTTACCGACGACTATGGTGTTGGGAACAACTAGACTGAACTTCTGTAAACTGAACTCATGCTAGTATAGGGAAATAAACGAAAGACTATTTGATAACATTGGTTTTTCTTTGTTCGCCCTAAGTTGGCAGGGTATGCTCAGACGTGAGTCCCTTGCTCACTTTGCCACTGGAGTCAAGCAAGCCCGGCTGAAGACGGCTGTAATGCCAGAAACCGGTCCTGGGAAGCTTGATTACGGTCCAGGGAAGACATGGCTTGGCAGTTCGGGCTGGACTGTTCCCATGAGGCACAGGGTCAGACTGATTTGCATATGGCCATGTCTGAACTGGGTGGCGGAGTGAGCTAAAGAACGGTGATGGATTAAACCCAGATCAGTTGACTGGGGGTGAGTGTTTGTATTGTCAACGCTCCGTCCATCACCACCTTTGGTTTTTATTTAATAACATGAACTGCTGCCAGATGATCGGAAGAATCTTTAAATGCTGACAAAATATTTTATTGTAATGCCTATGAATATATATGTTCCTTGACCCTATGTTTACATCTAGGCAGCTAACTTTATTTATTTGAAATAAAAAAAGAAGAAAATAAAGAAAAGACTATAAGAAAAACTAAAACTAATATGAGAACAAAATAAGGATTTCTACGTTGGCAAAGAAGTTCTAATCGGCTTAAGAGACAGAATATATTAAGCCTATGAATCTTAATATTTTCTGACTGCTTGGTTACGTACAATTCATTGTACTCTTATAGAACTGTAAATATGTGTAAGAATCTATTTATGTTAACGGTGGAATATACCCAAAGGTCTGAGTAAATTGAATAAATGACAATGTTGTACCTGATAGCATTCTCCAAACAAATCTTATTATTCAGTTTCTGTATAAAGGTGTCCAGAATAAATACCTTAAACACTAAGAGAGGGGGCACAGGGAGCGTTAAAGAAAAGGTAGGTCCAGTACCGTTGCTCCCAAGAATTAATATGTACTCACTTGTTGGTAACTGTTCCTAAAAGAGGGAGATATAACCTACTGGGTTACATAGGACAGAAGTTATAAAATGATCTCTAGATGTGCTCTCAGTCTGATGAAGAAGGGGGAATTTCTCCTTTAGAAATTAGTACCCTCACACACTCTCGCGAGTGTCATGCTTCATCATCGGGCATTACTCCTTGTGGGGGTGGCGCTGCTGTCCTTCACGGGCCCTGCGAGAGAGCTCTTTGTTGGAGATCTTTTAGGAGGCGCCGCAGTTGTGCATGTGGGTGTGTGGGCCTAAAAAAGGGTGGTGCAAGTGTATTAAAATTGCCCTGCCAGTACCCTGGAGTCCGTTTTATTTGTAGGTCCTTGGGGTCAAAGTTAAAAGACAATTAGGGGAAAGGAGGCGCCTCTCTTTTTAACAAATATAGTCGAGGTCGAGGTATTACTCTGCTGCTCTCAGTACCCGTGTGTATTTGTGAATGTGAAATCTGGTCGACATGTCCAGAATAGATATCCAGAAGCCTTTGCGTCTTCTTCTGATTTCTTGGCTTAGGTTTTCTTGATCTACTTCGATTTTCTCCAGTATTAGCCGTCTAATCTCATCTGCAGTATGCTCCTTTTCTAAATAATGTTTTACCAAAGGAGCTGTGAGTTTAGATGTGCTTATAGCTGCCCAGTGTTCAATAAGGGAGAGGTGTGGCGCAGCGACCAGAGCAGCTGCCTCCGGAGCGTGGGGCTCACAGTTCAATCCCAGGCGGCGGCTCAGCTCAGCATCATGTGACTCCGGGCAAAAGCTCACTTAATCTCCACAGCGGCCCGCAGTGCCTTGAGACCCTATGGGGTGATTAGTTTGCGCTTTACAAATACCGGATTCTAAGACGTGTAGCAATAGGGCGAGCCGTTTCACTGACGTAACCCAAATTATATACCAGAGACAGGGAAGATTTATAGTTTTGCAGTTGGTAAACTTTTTTGCCTTTATTGTATACCCATTGTGGGTAAAAGTTTCTGTCTCTATCACTGGCTTTGCATAGTGTACACTTATATGTACCTACTAGTGGTTTATTCCCATCTATAGTTTTTTGTATGAAGGGTATGCCAGTCTTAAAACAAGAACATACAGCGATAGCTTTGATATTCTTATTTCGCAGAAGGGCAAAATGTGGTTTGGGAAGTTTGGATTCCTGTGTGGCATCACTATTTAGAATATGCCAATTAGAATTAATTATCTGTCTGCTTTTCTCGTTCATGGTGAAATGTTTAGTGATTCACACTAATTGAGGTACTGACTGACATGATTGTTCTCGTAGGAGATGGTCTCTATCAAAAATTCTAGCTCTTTTAAATGTGTCTCTCACAAGTTATTTTGGATAACCTCTCATAAAAAGTTTCCTTCGTTTCAATCACTTGTGTGTCGTAATCCTATAAATTGGAGCAATATCTCTGAAGCCTAAAGAATTGTCCAAAATGTATACTTTGTTTTTGGGCCAGAGGATGGTGGCTCTTGTAGTGTAAAAAGGTGTTTCTAGTTGCAGGCTTCACATACAAGTCTACTTCTAGGATCCCATCATTGTTATGATTTAAGATGTCTAAAGCATCTACTTGATAATCGCTCGTATGGGCTGTGAATTTGACCTTAGACATTGACAGTGGTCGAGCCAAAGAAGGAACTCTGAGTTTGTGTCATTCCAGATAAAAAAGATGTCATCAATATAGCTTGACCAATAGGTCGCAGATTTTAAAGAAAGGAGCAACCTCGTTGTCAGTATTGATTTATTGGCTACTGACGGGGCTACAGATGCTCCCCTACGGACACCTTTAGTTTGTTTGAATAGCTTACCTCCAAACTCAAACGTATTTTCAGATAATCCAATACTGAGGCATTCAACGACAAATGCGTGTGGGCATATAGGGCCAGATGTAGGTGGCTAAATACCGGTCGGTAACGCCGAAATTCCGTAAACTACTGCATTACCGACTGGTATTTAGCCATGTGCAATGTAGGTGAGTTCAAACCTACTTGCAAAATAAGGAATCGCTAAATAGTGATTCCTTATTTTGCTCTTGCATTTAAGGAATCGGAAATACCAATTCCTTAAATGCAATGTACTTGGCACTAAAAATAGTGCACTTCAGCCTTAAGGAATCACTAATTACCACCAACTTCAATTTGGGGGTAAGTAGCGATTTACTTTAAAAAAAGCACATTTTTGCTTTTTTAAATGTGCGATGTGTCACACATCCATGCCCTTAGGGCATGGATGTATGCCACATGTGCACACATGCACATTTCAGGGGTGCAACAGGGTGTCATTTGGACACCCTGGCACCCTTGAAATACCTCCTGCTATTAGTGATTCGGTAATACCGAATCGCTAATAGTGAATCTCTTCCCATTCAATCTTATGGGCCTCCTAGCCCATAGGAATGAATGGCTAGGTATTCCTTAATAACGAATCTCAATTACCGATTCGTTATTAAGCAATGTTAAGGAATCGCTAATATTTTAGCGATTCCTACCTACATTCCATTTAGTGAGTCCTTAATAGCGATTCGGTAAAAATCACTATTAAGGACTCGCTAAATGGAAGTTACCTACATCTGGCCCATACTGTTTTGTGCCTCTGTGAAGCATTTCACTGAGGTATATTGCTGTAGAAAGATTCAGTATCTAGAGTTATCAACGTATCAGTATTCGAGTTGAAGGATAAAAATTCTACTTTGTTGATAATCTCTCTAGTAGCTTTAATGTATGATTTAATCTTAAATTACATGTGGTTGTAAAATGCAGGCTTTATATTTGGATAAAGGTTTGTTGATAGATCCTATGATAGATACAATGTGGCAATAAGGTGGTGGTATCTAGTGAGAGCAATTTAAGGTACATTTTGGCAAAATGGTTTAGGAAAATAGCGATAACTGCAGTGGAACTCACACCATCTTATGCATTGCATTGGACCGAAGAGTGACTAAGTAACAGCCTGTCATTACATTTGGCAGGATGAACACTCATTCATCTCGCTTGCCTGCCATGGGAAGTACTCGCTGTTGAGTAATGAAAGGAGGCTGTGCTACTTTGGAAGCTGATGCTACTAGCAAGGGAGCCGATGGTAGTATTGCATATAGAGATACATGCATTTTGAAGATTAAGATGAAATGCAGAGTTTAACATTTGGATTGTACCTTTATGTTGATTGGTGACAGACTCACCAAAAGCTGAACACTTGTTTTTCAGACATGGGATACCATCAGAGAAGGCACATCTATTTAAATAAAATATGTTTTTATTGAGAGTTCAATTAGTAATAACACATATACAAATGCGCCTGATATATATCAGGTAAAACATCCATCCAGGATACATATTCAATTGATACATTATAGTTCTTATAAATAAATATGTCAGGTATTCTTATCCAGTAATGTGCTTAAAACATAACATCGAGGATCCATATTCAAACGATACAATGTAATTTTTATAAATAAGGAGGGTATGCTCAATCGGTATAATAAAAAACACACCTATTGCACAATCCCACTTATGGCCTACATAATTTAACAAGCATTTGCAATGCAATAGGTCTCGCATTATTTAAGTTTGAGCTATTAGCATTGTAAATGGCAATTGTTTTTTGCTTTGTGCTATAGTTTTTTTTACATAAAAAGCTACATATAAAATATGTTTTATTAAAGTTATTTATGCAGTATCTAAATTTTGTTTGCATAAAAGAGTACAATAATATCTTAGTAAAAAAGTCAAATATTTTAATGGTAATTCACCAAATGTTCATTTATGTGTTGGTTTTGAAAATAGCTAAATTAATAGCTTTGTCATTTACAATGCCAATAGTTATAACTTTCGCAAATGTGACACCTATAGCATTTGTAATGCAACATTTGTATTTACGTGACTTAGATGTATTGATATTACAAATAACAATGGCTTTTAATTTTTTTTAATACTTAATAAAAGTGATTGTAATTTATAATGGCAATAGCTTAAACTTTTGTAAATAACTTTTGTGAAGATTATGTTCAGTGTATTTTACGAAATCCAAGAACAGAAGTGAAATATTAACATCTTTTTGTGACATTTGTAATAAAGCTTGAAACATTGAGAGAACATATTTGTGCTGTGGTGGTGCTGAGTGATGCTGTGGTGGTGCTGAATGGGGCTGTGGTGATGCTGAGGGATGCTGTGGTGGTGCTGAGTGGTGCTATGGTGGTGCTGTGGTGGTGCTGTGGTGGTGCTGTGGTGGTGCTGTGGTGGTGCTGAGTGATGCTAAGTGATGCTGAGTGATGCTGTGGTGGTGCTGAGTGGTGCTGTGGTGGTTCTGAGTGATGCTGTGGTGGTTCTGAGTGATAATGTGGTGGTGCTGAGTGACTGTACTCACTGTCACTCTGCACTCACTGTCACTCTGCACTCACTGTCACTCTGCACTTACTGTCACTCTGCACTTACTGTCACTCTGCACTCACTGTCACTCTGCAGTCACTCTGCACTCACTGTCACTCTGCACTCACTGTCACTCTGCACGCACTCTGCACTCACTGTCACTCTGCACTCACTGTCACTCTGCACTCACTGTCACTCTGCACTCACTGTCACTCTGCACTCACTGTCACTCTGCACTCACTGTCACTCCGCACGCACTCTGCACTCACTGTCACTCTGCACTCACTGTCACTCTGCACTCACTGTCACTGCACTCACTGTCACTCTGCACTCACTGTCACTGCACTCACTGTCACTCTGCACTCACTGTCACTCTGCACTCACTGTCACTCTGCACTCACTGTCACTCTGCACTCACTGTCACTTCGCACTCACTGTCACTCTGCACGCACTCTGCACTCACTGTCACTCTGTACGCACTCTGCACTTACTGTCACTCTGCACGCACTGTCACTCTGCACGCACTGTCACTCTGCACGCACTCTGCACTCACTGTCACTCTGCACTTACTGTCACTCTGCACTCACTGTCACTCTGCACTCACTGTCACTCTGCACTCACTGTCACTCTGCACTCACTGTCACTGCACTCACTGTCACTCTGCACTCACTCTGCACTCACCCTGCACTCACTGTCACTCTGCACTCACTGTCACTCTGCACTCACTGTTACTCTGCACGCACTCTGCACTCACTGTTTCTGCACGCACTCTGCACTCACTGTCACTCTGCACTCACTGTCACTCTGCACTCACTGTCACTCTGCACTCACTGTCACTCTGCACTCACTGTCACTCTGCACTCACTTGTATCTGTCTGTCTTTGCTTTATTTTTTTTATATCTGTACATGTCTGAATTAGCTCATATGTGCGTGAGTGCTTGTGCGGTCATATATGTAACAGTAATGAATGTAACTGCATGAACGTGTGGGTTTGTGCTTGTGTGTGCGCGTATTGGGGTAACTGTGCATGGTGTGGATTGCATGTTAGCATGTAACCAACTGATTTTGGCCTCAGAAGTTCACATGCCCACAATTACAGATTTCACTCACTGGATCAGGCTGAAATCCTGAGCCAACTGAAACGCCCACCAGTAAGCTGTAACACAAAGACAAAAGACCCACGGGCATTTGAAGTTCTACATGTTTTCAGGAGTCAGCAGCCAATTTAAAACACATTTATGCAAATACGCAAAGAAAACTTCCAATCCTGCATCTGAACTTCAGTAGCACGAACAGGAAGGAGAAGCCAGACAGGACCTGCAGTATTTAAGAAAGAAAAGTCTGAAAGTAACGGGGGGAGTGGGTGGGGTGCAAATGAATGCTGAAATAAACAATAGAGGAAAATCAGGAAATGTACTTGCTGCTCCAGAATTGAATGCAGTCATCTGTAAATGAAAAGCAATATTAAACACTATTGCATACTGGATCATCGGCAATGCATTGTGATTGGCTAGAATGTCAATTTATACGTATCTGAGGCTTTCGACACACAACAAATCAAGTGTAACACCTGCCTCGATTTTGAGGAAAGTTACTGTGTATGAAAAACTGACACTTGCAAAAAAGCTAATCCTGAAATGATACCACTGACTGACTGCACTGGACTCTACGGAAGAACTGACAGTGGTAACATAACGTTTTATAAAACTTAAGAATTCATACATATTTGTGTGCATTCATCAGAAGTTATTTCATATAGGTCCCGACTGCCACAGCTTGTGCGCAGTAAAAATTCAACAGTCTAGAAAACAAAACCCATAAAAGGTAAAACTGCATTATATTGTATTTGTTTTTTGTAAAGGTGTATATAATATATATATATATTTTTTTTTTTAAAGAGCCTTGTATGCTATAATGTATATGGGACAAACCATGTTGGGTTTTTATCAGGTGGAAGGGTTTATTTTCCATGGGGCAGGGATGGCAAGCACTTTGGTCGAGTACATTAGATCCTGTATACCTGACCCTTATGATCCAGGCTAGACTATAAATCAGTACACTCACCATCTCTAGAGGCAATAACAATGTTGTGTGTAGACTGCAACTTAACGAATAATAAACATACAAAATATGTAAACCTTAGTACAACAGCAGCTGTCATTTAAAATCAGTGCTCATTCACACTTGTGGTAATCAGCTCAGAAATGAAGAGTTGCAATTTATCATGGCATTAAATTAATGCCAAATGCCGTACTGTACCATGAATACAGATTACTACTGGCTATCCGCAGTGCCAAACAAGGGAACCACTTTTTTTTACTGCAGACATGCAGCAGTGCCTCAACCCACTGAGCAATTTCACGGGTGGGTTGTGTCTGATGATCTGTGGTTACGGCAGGGTTAATATTACACGGCACAGCAGCTCGGAATGTATCAACCTGGGGAGGATGAAAGCTTCCTCTGGCGAGGCAAACCTTGTGCGGCAGGCACACGAACCCACCGAACTATCCTGCTGGCAGTGTCAGTAAATGGCTGCCACGTGCGCTACGCACTTGTGACTTGGACAGACTTTCTGCTTTTACACAAGTCTGGCGGCCTGGGGGCTGCGTTCCGGAGAGTGGGGGCAGAAGAGGAGTGTGGGGGCGGGGGCGCGAACACAGGCACCCCCCACAGGATTAACGCACCCCGCCTGAATGTAGCAGCTCACACAGATGGCATTCATTATCCGTCTATCAACCCACTCACGAGACCGAGAACTTGTGCTCCGTGAATTTCTTGGACCCGGGATCGAGAAGGATCGACAAGGCCATTCGCTGCTGTTAGTCTGCTATCCCACATGACCGCCCTTTACCACCAGGTTCTTAAATGGAAGTTAGACCGATTGCCTTCTCTGCAGCGTTTCGCAAAGGGAATAGATCAGTCAGCAAGCGAGTTGTAACAAGCTGCATGTGAATACAACAAGCAATGCCATGGTGATAAACATCAAAAAGCACCAAATACTCACAATCGAGGAACTTACATTTCAGGATGGCACAGTGTTTAATTTCCTGCTTACAAGAACAAGTAAATGAGATATCTGATGTTCTCACATTCAATAATGTGACATTATTACAGGGGGTTAGGCACACCGTAACAGACTGCTATTGCAACACATAAACCCACTGAAAACCCTCACCCACCCTCCGTATCCCCGCCGAAAAACCTACATCCAGGCACTAAAGTGAGCGTGGGTGTCCTCAACTTGGGAGGGGGGAGGCTATGCGCGCTTAATGTGCGAGTGTAGAGGTGGCATGTGAGTGCAAGGGGCGCCAGTACGTGGTAAGTGTGGGGTGTAATTAAATATAATGAAATGAGAACAAACTCCAAGTTGTCGTCCTCCTGCTGGGCTCTCACCTTCCTATACCACGCAAACACCAAACTGCCCATCCCCCTGCTCAAGCCGCCGGCCTCTCCTTGGAACAAGCATGGCGCGTGCTGCAGTCCGCCGCCGGCCTGCGAGCAGTAAGTCAGGCAGGCCGGGCGGGACAACCGGAAACAGGAAGTAGGAGGGCGGGAGCCTACCCCGCCTCCCACGGAAGAGCCGCGATTGTTTTGAGCACCGGAGCAGGCAGGAGCCTACCCTGCGCCCCGGTGCCGAAGAAGGAAGGAAGAGTCCTGCTGCCGGTGAGAGCCGAGGAAGCCGGTCAGTGGGGCTTCGCCTTGTTGGGGGGGGCATGTGTGTGCGCGCGCGCGTGCGGCGGCGGGCTGTGTATGTGTGTGAGCGTGCGTGCGTGTGTGTGTATGTGTCTTGGAGTCTGTGTGTATGCGTGTGTGTGTGACTGTGGGGGGTTGCCTGTCTGGGTGCCTGCGTGTAAGTGTAAATGCGTGTGCATGCATGCGCGTTAGCCTGACTTGCTGGGAGTATGGGAGGGAAGTGCACGGCGCAGGACGGAACGTGCGCGTTCGCGCAGCCAAATCCGCCAGCTAAAGCTCGTGACAGTTTTTTGTCCCTCATTCCCCGGCATCGGGCAGCTTTAAGTCTCCGTCCCTGGACGCATCCTTCGGATGCGAATTCCAGGGCGAGACCTAAAAATGACCATATTATGTTTCACCTCCAATCTCCAATATTTCTCAGCTTAATTCACATAGATTTCCATAGGGCTTTAAGACCTGACCTAAGGGCGTATCATTTCTCCTGTTCTCGAACTCTGTGTAGATTAATCTGCCAGTGGCAAAAAGAGGGTATATACTCATTCCGCCTATTCTGAAGTATTGGTGATATTGCCAATAAGGCAGGAATATATAAACCTTCCACATGTGCAATGCTGACTGTTATATTTGGGGAGCTGTTGAGAATTGCAATATAGTTATCAATAGCTAGCCCCCGCCCTACGTTATTTCTACAGTATTTCTCAATCTCGTCCCAGAGAGGATTACTCTTAGGGCATTCCCAAACAATGTGATTCCAGCTACTCCCTCCTCCTGCTGAACAGCGAAAGCATGTATCTTCTATCTGGGGGTGTATACTGTGTAGAAAAGCTGGGGTCCTATATAGCAACCATTAGGTGTAGAATTGCATTTTCCTGTCATTTGTTCTTCTCAGTAGAGTTGTACTGAATTTGTTGATTCTGTTCCAGATAGATAAATGCCTTCTTTAGTTTGCCATTTATCTCGGGCCTTTTCATACAACCTCTTGTCCTTATGCACTCTAATTAATTGCTGCCAACCGCTGATCGATCTACATGTGGTTAGTTCCAAAAGGGCTTCACTAAGGTCTAACTTTGCAAAAAGTATAATAGGATCTATATATTTTTTTAAATGTTTAATTTGTAGAAAAGACCATTTAAGTATATCTTTAAAAGACTTAGACCTCGTTCAATTTCTGTCCAATTTTTCCAGGAATAAACATTCATAAAATCTACCACCATTGTGTATCCATTTTCTTCCCATTTGTATACAATATTAGGTTAGACAAGTCGCTACTCCCCAGCATATAAGTCTACCAGGCTTGTGGTGCAGTTTATAAGCGGACTATTATAAAACTTAAACATTTGCGCTTTTTGTTTTAAAAGCCACTGGAGCACCTTGTGACACTTTTTGGGGGATTCTTTACTAGCTTCATTAGATCTGGGATTCTATATTCCTTCATAATTCTTGTTATAAAAAATTCTCTGTATGAAGTGGATCAGAGTAGCTAAACATTCTGTGCATAATATGTGCAAAATGTGCATGATGGTATTCCCTAAGATTGGGGAGGGCAATATCAACTTTCTTGGTTGGATTACTTAAAGTGGCTAGTGCTAATCTTGGTGACTTGTTGGGCCATATAAAAGATGAAAATAACCTTTGTATTTCTTTAAAAAAAGACTTTTGTAATGCATTCAGGATTGCTGAAAATAGAAAGATAAAACGTGGTAGAATCAACATGCGTATTAGACCTACCTGTCCGATAACTGAAATTGGTAATTGGTTCCATTTTACGAATAATCTCTTGATCTCTTGTATTAATGGAACATAGTTTAATCTGTATAAGTCGTCTACGTTTTCAGTGACAAATATACCTAAATATCGCTTAGGTCCTAAGATATAATGGCTGGAATTCAGGTATTAATGAATCTTGTGAACAATTACAAAGTAGGATTTTGGTATTGCCGTTATTTATTTTATACCCGCCCAGTGCTCGATATACCCTGAATATTGCAAAGATTTCCTTTTGAATATTTTCTCTCAGGTTAAGAAAGAGGGCAATATCATCAGCATATAATTTTATATTGGACATACCATGCATAGGATCTGAAAATGCGGCTTTTTGCCTAATGGCTATTGCTAATGGTTCTGTGAACGAAGCACCGAGTATTGGAGATAGGGGACACCCTTGACGAGTGCCTCTATTTACTCTGTAACTGCCTACTTTTCTGGAATTAATAATTATTTGCATGAAGGCATCCTTATATAGGCGTGTGACTATCTGTTTAAAATCTTTAGTGAACCTAAATGTCAGAAAAAAAGGCTTTCCCATGACACTAAATCAAAAGCTTTCTCAGCATCTTAAAATAACACTTACGCAAGTATTTTATTCTGGGTCATGTAATCCAGGGCTTCTATTGCCCATTGATGGCCGTCGCTTGTTTGGCCAGATTCTTGGACCTCGCTACCACCTCTCTCCCCATGCAGTCTGCTTTTCGGCACTTTCGTGGCTATGGAAGGGGTGCCCCACCACGCTCCACCCAGAGCCACAGGCCTGCGCAAGCTACCCAGCCTTTGCGGGAACGTGGGGCCCAGCTTTGTGGGTCTGGGAGCCAGCAGGCGGTCCAGTCCACCAGCGCCCCCTCTGCAGCATCCTCCAAACCTTCCTAATCCGACCTTTCAGGGCCACCAGTTGTCAGTGGGCAGCAGGATTTGCCATCACTTCTCCCAGTGGCACAACATCACGTCGGACAGGTACGTTTTGCAGATAGTCTAAAGGGGCTACTCCCTCCCCTTTGAGACCACCTCTCTCTCCATGCCACCCACATTCCATCGCATGTCGGAGGATCATTTGGCCCTTCTCCATCAGGAAGTTACGTCTCTCTTGGCCAAAGGTAGCTAAAGAGCGAGTTCCTGTGCCAAAAGTAGGTTGTGGTTGTTATTCCCACTACTTCCTGGTACCAAAGAATGACAAAGGCCTGCGTCCTATCTTGGATCTCAGGGACGTCAACCACTTCCTCCAGAAGGAGAAGTTGAAAATGTTGACATTAGCTCAGATCTTGTCTGCCCTCGACCCTGAAGACTGGATGGCCGTGTTGGACTTGCAGGACGCCTATTTTCACATCCCCGTCCTGCCTACCCACCGGCATTACCTACGGTTCACGGTAGGCCACAAGCATTTTCAGTTTATCGTGCTCCCCTTTGGCCTTACCAGCGTCCCTTGGGTGTTCACGAAAATTATGGCGGTGGTCCCAGCTCTGCTCAGATCATGGGTTCCAGTCTTCCCCTATCTCGATGACTGGCTGTTAAAGGCGAGTTCGCCCAAGGCTGTCGTCTCCCACCTCCAGACTCGAGCGGACCTCCTGGATTCGCTGGGGTTCACTATCAACGTGCCAAAGGCACACCTGAATCCCTCTCAGAAGCTCCTTTTCATTGGGTGGTTCTGGATACAGCACAGTTTCGGGCTTAAACCTCCCGAGCAGTGAGTCTGGGTTGTACGGGCTATGATTCCGATCCTTCAGCATCTATCCCGAGTTTCGGTCTGACGACCCTGAGGCTGTTGGGCCTCATGACCTCCTGCATCCTGCTGGTGGATCATGCCAGGTGGCATATGCGGGCTCTGCTGTGGGACCTGAAGCTCCAGTGGGCGCAGCATCAGGGGAATCTTTCCGATTGTGTCCAGATCTCGGAGAGCACTGTACACCAATTGCAGTGGTGGCTAAAGAACGAGGATTGGGACAATGGCAGATCCCTCTCCCTTCCCCAACCAGAGTTCACGGTGGAGACGGATGCATCACTTCTGGGATGGGGCGGCCACATGGGGAGGCGGAAATTAGAGGCCTCTGGTCTCCGGCAGAGTCTGGGCTCCACATCAACCTCTGGAGCTCCGGGCGATTCGTCTTGCACTGAAGGCATTCCTTCCCTCTGTTCGGGGACGAGTAGTTTGTGAACACCTGCACACCACCATGTGGTACTGCAACAAATAGGGCGGGGTGGGGTTGTGGACCCTATGTCAGGACGCTCTTCTTCTTTGGACATGGCTGGAACATCAGGGCATGTCCCTGGTGGTTCACCACCTGGCAGGTTCCTTGAACGCCTGGGCTGACTAACTCAGCCGCAGGTACATGATGGATCACGAATGGCGTCTTCACTCGGACGGGGTGCAAGGTCTCTTTCAGCAGTGGGGAGAGCCTCGGTTAGATTTGTTTGCCACCGAAGAGAACGCGCAATGTCAGCAGTTCTGCGCATTGGAATTTCCAAGGCGGCACTCACTCAGCGTCGCTTTTCGTCACGAGTGGAGTTGCAGTCTTCTATACACCTTTCCGCCTATACCGCTTCTGCCCAGAGTGCTGAAGAAGATCAGGCATGACCGAGCCGAAGTCATTCTTGTGGCTCCGGATTACGCACGAAGAGTCTGGTATCCCGAGCTATTGCACATGGCCATCGATCAGACTGCCTCTTCGGGAGGATCTTCTGTCGCAGCAGCAGGGGATGGTCCTCCACCCAAACCTGTCCAGCCTACACCTCCTTGCGTGTAGATTCAGCGGCGACAGTTCACAGCTATCGACCTTCCTCCCGAAGTCTGTAATGTAATCTTGGCAGCCAGGCATCCCTCCACCAAAACGATATACGCCTGTAGATGGAACAAATTTGTGGCATGGCGCACAGCAAAGGCTGTGGATCCCCTTGCTGCCCCCTTTCAGAGGTTCTCCTCTTCATTCTTTCTTTGGCCCAGCAGGGCTCTGCTCTGGGTACCCACAAAAGGCTATCTTTCGGCCATTCTGGCCTTTCTTCTGCTTCCTGATCAGCCTTCTCTTTTGAAGTTCCCTATCGTAAATAGATTTCTTAAGGGCATTACTCACCCCTTTGCTCCTATTCCTATCGTAATGCCCCAGTGGGACTTGAATCTGGTTCTAACGTACCGTATGTGTTCTCCTTTCAAGCCATTACATAATTGTCCTCTCAAACTATTGACTCTTAAGAGTGCTTTTCTGGTTGCCATCACCTCTGCTCGCAGGGTGAGTGAGCTACAGGCTCTTTCTTACAAACCTCCTTTCCAGGCTGTTCATCCAGACAAATTTGTCCTTAGACCTTCTTTCTTCCCAAAGTGGTTACCTCTTTCCGCATAGGACAGGCCATCACTTTGCCCACCTTCTTCCCGCCCGCATCCTTCCAAGCAAGGGGAGCGACTCTACCGTCTGGATCTAAAACGTGCGTTATCATTCTATTTGGATCGCAAAAAACCATTCCAGGTGGACGATCAAGTCTTTGTTGGCTTTGTGGGCACCAAGAAAGGTTGGGTTGTGCAAAAACGGACATCTCTAGATGGGTCGTCCTTTGCATTAAAATCTGTTATTCCTTGGCAAAAAAGGACCCCCAGTAGGACTGCGGACCCATTCCACCATGGCAATTGCAGCCACTACTGCTTTGGGACATGGAGTCCCCCTCAGTGATATCCCTGCACACGTTCACAAAACACTACTGCCTGGACAGCCAAGTGCGGAGAGGCGGCTTCTTTGGCCATTCAGTTCTCCAGGACTTTCTGGTGTGAACTAAATTCGCAGACCCACTACCGGGGTTGGTATTGCTGGGGTAACTATTCTAAGGTAAGGAATCTATAACTAATAGTCTCTTTCAGATGAACAAGTTACTTACCTTCAGTAACAATATATCTTTAAGAGACATATATTGGTTATATATTCCTTACCGCCCCATCCACCCTCCCTGTTCTGCGAACTGACTTCTAGGGTAAGGGACTCCCTTTCAGGGCCCTAGTTTTGTGCACCAGTGGTCAGTGTCTTGCATGGCTCAGCGCTTCTGGCAAGGATTGACGTGTAAAGAACCTACGTCAGCGTGCAGGGGCAGCATCTAAGTTGATACTGCAACGTCATCCCGGTGATCACGATGCCGACTACGAACGCAGAGTCGACCGACGCCACCTACTGCGGTGCTGGGGTACTGCTACAAAAAAAGTTCTCCAGATCCAGTCTGCTGCCTGGGTGTAATTCTAAGGTAAGGAATCTATAACCTTGACCGAGGCTGTGTCCTAATACTATTAGGGCCCAGCCATCCGGCAACCCATCTGATTCAGTTACCTTGTGTTTACCTCGCAGCAGAGCCTAGGAGTTGCACAATATATTTGATACTGACTCGGACATTGACAATTTTGAAGAGTGGCGTACCTTCTGAAGAAGTAAGTGTGGGGAGCTGCGGGCGGGAACAACTCTTCAACAGCGGTTTCCAACATTTTCAGAGCACACTGGTCCTTTTGGTTGGGAGGTGGTGTGGATGAACGTGTTATATGGAACCATGTGGCTGTGTATTTGATTGCTTATGGGGGCACTACTTTTCGATATGGGCCAACAGGAACTCCATGACAATTGGAGCCGGTGAGAGGGGAGGAGATATGAACTAAATATTTAACGAGTAGCTCCTGCACCAGTATCTTGGCAATGATGGGTATTTTAAAAGGAAATGCAAACTCTTGAAACGGGCTCCATTGTTTCACCTATCGGTATCCCGAGATAACACAAAGAAGTAGTGAAATAAGTAGTGTTAAGTGGCAGCCTCAGATGTCAGATACCGATAAGAATATGACCGCTCAAAATGACATTTTACAATTCAGCCAATGGTCGGAAGAAGTACCTAACTACTAGCACAACTCGCCTCCTGTATCTAAAGAAAACAGACCCTGAAAAAGAGTTGTAAAGAACAGGATACCATTTATCAGATCAACCTGTTGGATTGTCTTCGTAATATCAAAGCCTAAAAATAATTCAAAATCAAAGATACCTGTGGCCTACTATAGGTATCGTGCATCATTTACGAGCATATACATAATACCTTATGTTAAGATTTAATATGTTACCCCCTTCTTTAATAGTGTGTAACTACAAAGGACACCACCCCCTCTGTGACCAATCTAGGGTAAGAACCAGGTTGATTATCTCCTAAAGCATGAGAGTTTGAATGGTATAGCTAAGTGATAATCTCAAGATGGATATTTGGCCTTACCACTATAGTTTCGCATGTAGTCCTCCATAGTCAGGAGACTGCAGAGAGAGAGCACCTGCATGTTCATGATAATAATGCCAAAATGTATCTTTAAGTCTTGATATCTCCAGGGTGTTTTCCATGTATTTTAATTTTAGGATCGCCTCTACGTACAAAATGCTTTTAATTATACTTAATTGTGATTCTATTCCCAAATAGGTATAACAATTCGACTTATCCAGTTCCAGGTACGGCTCACCTGGGTCTAAAAAGGTAGTTTCACACTCTTTAGTATTAAATGTGAGTGATTATAACAATCACAAAATTTATCAATAGGGATCCATAAGCTCTGGAGAATGCCCCGGTCCTTTTAGGCTAACAGATATAGGCCGAAACATGATGGCGGATAGTAAGTGGGTGTGTCATTACTCTCAAAATACCAATTTAGATGAGACTTTTAGTCATAACTAGTGTCCTGGTGAATACAAGTATTATCCTAGGAACACTAAGTTTTAAAAAAATTCAATCTGGACGTTGTCCAGAAAGATTTATATAAGAACTCCGTTCTTTCTGTACAGTCTATGAGGAGTCTTCGAGTCCGCCCTTATGGCACTGTCCTACCAGGATAGGGAGAGGATAGAGATGATGAAGCATGACACTACTATGTGTGTGAGGTTTCCTCTTCCAGTAAGGAGGACTTTGCCCAGATAGGAAACAAGTTTTTAGTCACCTCCATAATCTGGATTCTTGTGCTAGACCAAAGTTTGGGTATATAGCACACCAGGTAGTTTATTCTAAGCTTGCCACTGTACCACTTTTTGTGTTTGATTTTACTCAGAGACAATGCCTAGAGCATCATGTACTATTTCCAGCCCAGTCCCCCACCCTTCCAGCAACCACAGACACACAACCCCTTTAGTGCCTTCTTTGTGAGGCATTGCAACCCTGTTGAAGGCAGGATCTTGCATTTCCTCCAGGGGTGGCATGCCATCACCTCTGACAAGTGGGTCCTCCAAATTTTCCATTTAGGTTATGCCTCCCCATTTCTTTCCACCCCGCTGCACCTTTCCCCACCATCGGGCGGCTAACTGTGAACAATCTGTGTGTCTAGCAGTTGCAAGTGCAGGGCCCATATAGAGGGTTCTGGCTTCGGAATTAAGAGCTGCATGTTACTCCTGGTGCTAAGAAGAGATGGTGGACTGCGTCCTATTGTAGTTCTCCATCCTCACAATGTCTTCCTGTAGAAGGGAAAATTCAAGATGCTCACAATAGCCCAGGGCTGTCTGGCCTAACCCCGGAGACTGAATGGTGGCACTGGACCTTCAGGACACTAACTCCCTTATCCCCATCCTGCAGGCCCACGGGTGCTAGCTGCAGTTCAGTGTTCCAGGAGCTTTTTCAGTTTTCCGTACTCCCGTTTGCCATCATCTGTGCCTCTCGTTGGGCGTAGAACACTTTTGGAAGTCTTCCCTGCCTTAGCGATTGGTCTTTGAAGGCGGGCTTGTGCTTGGCAGTCATCAACCACATCCAGACAATAGCGAAACTCTTAATATTGTTGGTGTTCACTATTAAAATGCTGAAGTCACACCTGACTCTGTCGCAGATGTTCTTGTTCATCTGAGCCATTCTAGTTTTAGAAATGTTTTGTATCTTTTCACCATAGTGGGATTTCAGGCCTCCTGAATCCTGCTGGTAAAATATGCCAGATGGCAAATGTGGGCTTTGCAGTTGGACCTAAAATCCCAGTGGGTACCTCACCAGTGTGATTTTTCGAATTGTATCCAGATTTTGGAGGAGACTGCAAAATACCTGACGTGGTGGCTGCTGGCTCACAATTGGGTCAGTGGCAGCCCCCCTCTTCTTACCCTATCCATATTTGACAGTGGTGAAGGTGGATTGCTTCTGGATTGAGAAGATCATCTAGGAGAGGTGGAGATCAGAGGTCTCTGGTCACTGACAGCTCGACTTCACATAAGTTTGTTGGAGTTGAGGTCAATTTGCTTGACATTAAATGCATTTCTACCAACCGTGAGAGGAAGGCTGTTGGACCAGCCTGCCATGTGGTTCTCCAACAAGCATAGTGGGGTCTTGAGTCCTGTGCCAGGAGACTGCGATCTGAAAGTAGCTGGACTCCCAGGGAGGTTTTGGGGTGGTGAATCACTTATCAGCATTTTTTAAATCCAGGGCGGACGAACTCAGCTACTGACGCTTAGCAAACTATGAATGGCAGATGTGTGGTGCAGGGCATCTTCCATCAGTGCGAAGAACCCTGGTTCAGTCTTTTCACCACTGCCAAGACATGCAGTATCAGCACTTTTGGTCTTTGTTGTTCCCAATGAGGCTGTCTTGAATATGCATTCCACCTAGAGAAGAGCTCGAGACTTCTGTATGCCCTCCCACTGCTGCCTCTCCTACCCCGAGTTCTGAAGATCAGGATGGACCTGGCCCAAGTCATGCTAGTGGCACCGGAATGGGCCAGGAGAGTGTGGTACCTGTGAAAATTGGGCATGAGTAGCTATCCTCAGATCAAGCTGCCCCTTAGGGGATCGAATGTCTCAACAGCAGGGCAGAGTGCTGCAACTGGGCCTAGGCAGTCTGCATCTTATTGTTTGGAGATTGAGCTGTAGCTGTTGACCTTTTTTGACCTTTCTCCCGAGGTCTCATCTTGAAGGCAATGCGTCCCGCTACAAAATGGGGTATGCCACTCGTAGGGACAAATATGTGGGTTGGTGCAGCACTCACCACATTGACGCACTGTAGACCTAGTTGTCCGACATTTTGTTGTTTCTTTTCTCCATGGCCTAGCAAAGACTTGCTTTGAGCACTGTTAAAGATTACTTCTCAGCTCTGTTGTCTTTTTTGTGGTTGTCGGATCAACCTTCATTGATGAATTCACCCTTTGTTATAAGATCTTTGGAAGGTTTGCAACATATGTTTACACCAAAGACTTTTTTGATTCTACATTGCGATTACATTTGGTTCTCACCTTTTTTTAATGTGTACTCACTTTGAGCTGATGCACAGGTGCCCATTCCATCTCCTGACCCTCAACACTTTCTTCCTCATTGCCATGAAATCAGTTTGGCATGTGAGCGACCTTCATCCAAGATGAGCTGGATCTGAGGACCCCAACTTCTATTCTCCCAAAAGTGGTATTACCATTTCATGTTGGGCAGGCTATCACCCTTCAGACATTCTTTGTTCTGCCTCATCCATCAAGGAGGAAGAGAGACTCCATTGTTTGAACTCCAAGAGAGCACTAAGTTTTTACATGATCCCACCAAAGCACATCAAGTGCAAAATCTGCTTTTTGTGGGGTTAGCTGATGCAAAGAAGGGCAAAGCAGTGTAGAAGCGGACCATCTCTTGATGGATTGTAGTCTGTATCAAGATCTGCTACACACTGTCCAAGAAGCCACCTCCAGAATGCCTATGGGATCATTTCACCAAGCTAAAGTTGCTCCTACTGCGTTGGCAGCCCGGAGTGCTTGTTCTGCAGATTGGTCAGGCGCTGTGTGGGAATCAGTACACATGTTCAGGAAACATTAATGCCTCAACAGTTAGGTCTGTCAAGATAGACGTTTTTCCTGATCAGTCCTGCAGGACATTTTGGTATGACCCAGTCCATAGTCTTGCCAACTGAAGAGGGAGTGTTATAGTATCTATTCACAAGACGAGAGGAGTCTGTGGTTAGAAGTATCTATCAGAAGAAAAAGTTACTAACCTTCGATATTGCTCTTTTTGGTGATCTACAAGCATGTTATGCCAATTTGCTGATGGGCTCTGCGTCTGAGGGTGTGGAGAGCCTAAGAAACCACTGACGTCAGTGGACATGGATGGTGCTTATATGCAGCTCTGCTCATCACATCCGGCGCATAACGATGTTGATGAGGAGATGCAAAACATCACTTACTGGTGCACACGGATACTGCTTTGAAGTTTCTGGGTCCAGTCTGATTCCTGGGGAATATTCACAAGGTGCAGAATCTGTGGTTAGACAGATCTTTACTAAAGGCAAATAGTCTGTTCTTCTTTTCTAACCCACACACCTTGGCCAACAGATTCTTTTGTTCAATGTGCAGCTGAATCTTTCTACCATGCCGTTGGTTTCCTTGTGATACACTGCCCTCTTTTTATGACCTATGCCACACTTTCTGAAAATAATCTTCAATCTCTTTGCAACAAAACTGTAAATATTGTCTGATAGACTCTCCAAAATATATCTTCTGGGAGTTTCTTTACACTTCTTAAACTAATATCACTCACCCAACATGTCTCGAGGCACCTTCTTGAAAGCAAATAAACAAGCAGCAGAACATCGTGGAAGTCACCCCTCTGGGAATGGGCCTAGCCGATCCAAGGATATTTCTTCCCATGGAACAATTAGAACCTTCCTGCAAAGCATAGGTGGTGAGAACCCTGCCACTCTTGCAGCATCCCAGCATTCTCTCACCATCTGCTCAATCTATGTGTAGACCAGATCCCAAAAATCAAGCTCCAATTTCTCCGTCTCTTGATCACATCAAGTGCCCCACATAAGCCTATTCTGTAATATGTTTTCCTGTGGATGTGGGTATTATCAACTGTGTACCTCTCAACACCAAATCAGCCTTCTCAGCAAGGTTATCCTTCACCTACCTATAGCATGTCATAAACTGCAGTCATACAAGACTTACGCTTCACCCCTCCTTCTATGTTCTGACCTTTTCCTGCATATTTTTGTCTTCTAACAGTTCCCTCTTCCAATTTCCCTCCACTATCACCCCACTAGTAACCACATATGCCATCTCTTCATCACATATGCCTTACTCTGTTCCGCATCCATGAGATTCTGACACCAAGCATGATAAACTATCTGCTGCCCAGTTACATGCACCAGGAACGTAACATGTAGCTAAGGAATATTCCTGCAGTCCACAGGACCAACGTCTAATATGAGTAGAAGCATCAGCAGTACCCCTTCTTTCAAATATCTCCTTTAATGGGTTTAGGTCACTTCTCACTGAAAATACCTCACCCCAAACAAAGCATTGCAAAGGAGTATTTCAGATTTGAAGTGGGCCTTTAAGAGTCTTCTGAATTTGAGGTGAAGTAAGGTAAGGTAATGACTTTATTGCATGATTAATTAAAACCTTCGCAAACAAGTAAAACATTAGTTCACAAGATACAGCTTCTCCTTTAAAAGATGTTAAAAGATTACAAATATGTTGTAGTTCAATAAAATTACAAAGGAGTAAAAATGTATAACTAAAATGGTTCTTCTTGGAAAAAAAGATAAATCAGCATAGGGCATGTTCTCGTTGGCGGATCCACACCAAGAAATGATATTTGTGGAGAGAACGAGTCAATGAGCTCAAAGCCAGGCCGTACTGACTGCTGGGAGCTTGACAACTAGGGAGGTATTCATAGGACTTAATCAAAGCGCTAGTAGAGACGGTTGTTGACCTTGACTCATAAGTGCGCTAGCATAGGATAAAGACCGATGACTTGGGGGTCTTCACGACTTAGTTTAGCGTTCGCTTCCCTCATAAACCGAACAAGGCTGCAGGAAAGACGGATATTGCTGCCCTCAAAACAGGCCTTTACCGCTTCCCTACAGGATCGAACCTGACTTACAATCAGGAGCTGTTTGAGAAACTATCTCCTTTCCGCTTTCAAGCCGTTGCAGATGCATAGTAGATGTATTATGTCTTCGTTTAAATTTCCACACAGTCTGCAGCAGTTGGTGGAGGTTGTACGTTTCCATGGAGGAAGATGGGGCTTTGCTGGTAGGATTCCCAACCTCAAATGAAGGAACCGTTCTTTTGTTGTTCTTGCAAAACCTGTTCCTAGGTATGGTTGGGGCTTTGTTGACACATAGCTCTGAATTATGAACCAGCCGTGGGCTCTCCTACTAAGGGCAGCTTTGTCTTCTGCGAGAGATGCGATCTTTACTGACTTATTTACCAGGACCGTAAAACTTTTCTGGGATGGGCATGAGTCCCATAGGTCCTGTAAAGCTAACAGCTTGATTGCTGATTGGAGGTAAGTCTTCGCTGGGCTTTCATTTCTATTTGAAATTTCCAACCACAGATATGAGTTCAATGTGCCCGGCGCGGCCCCCTTTATTTTGAACCAGCAATTGGCGTAGGCCACTTTCCGCGAGATTTCCTGCTTTAGCAGTCCAAATTCTAATCTTATTTGCGCTGGTGAGGTAAATTGCGGAAGATTGAATATTATTCTTAGGGCCTTAGCAACCGCAATGTCCAGGGTGACTTCATCTCTACCTCTCATTGCTTCGCTTCCGTAGGTGATGGAGTGAAGGAGGCGCGCTCGAAGCACTTCTAGCAAAGGGAGAAGGCTAGGGCTAGTTATTTTTTGCTCGATGTTTTTTAAAGCAACTGCCAATACAATTCCTCTGCCTTTGATGGAGGCTTTCTGTTTAGAAAATGAGCCGTTTCTCTCGAATATGATTCCCAAATACTTGTACTCCTCTACTGGGACCAGCAGCCGATTGTTCATTGACCATCGTAGGTAGGGTTTGTTTGGACCTTGGTTTAATACCATTACTTTAGATTTTTCCAGATTTATGGTCAGCCCATTTTTATCTGCGAAGGTACTTGTGGTGTTTATCAGATGCTGGAGACCGATTGGAGTACGGCTAATTAATAGGAGGTCATCAGCGTACAAGAGGTTCGATAGTGTTAAGCCCCCTAAGTTCGGTGCTTGATTGTTACAGTTGTCCAAGTCGGTGGAAAGATCAGAGACAAAGAGGTTGAACAAAGTTGGGGCCAGTACACATCCCTGCTTCAGCCCTTTGGTAGTAGGAATTTTTCTAGACAGGGTATCTCCTGCTCCAATTTTAATCTGGACCCAAGTTTCAGAGTGAAGCAGGATTAGCTGGTTTAGAAGGTTTGTAGGGATTCCCCAGCTCGCCAGTTTTGCCCAAAGTAGCCCCCTGTCGATGCTATCTAAAGCTGCCTTATAATCAATGAAGCAGACGAATAGCGGTTTGTTCATTTTTTTTGGAGGCGTCAGACAGGAGGGAAAGTGCGAGAATGTTTGTTGAAGTCCCCAGACCTTCCTGGAAACCAGTTTGATTTATGGGAATTAAGTTTTTTTCCAGAGCCCAAACTGTTAGTTCATTTAATAAGAGCCCTGCATAGAATTTGGCTTCAATGTCTATTAAGGCGATAAGCCTATAATTTTTTGGGTCTGACATGACACCCTTTTTGTGGATAGGGGAAATAATTGATCCTTTCCAGGAGTCAGGGATTCGCTCACTTTCTAGGATGTTATTATAAAGGGGGAGGAGTGCTTTGCGGTAGTTATTGTACATTCTCCATTGTAGTAGTAGAGAGTTCTTGCAGGGAGAAGCCTGGGCTTGAATAAATCTACTAAAGTAACTCTTGTATCTCAATGGTAGGGACATCAGTATGCCTGAGTGGCAGATCTGAAGCTTCTGGTCCAATGGTAAGAAGCAAACAATTAAAAAAAATCGTTGGTATGACAGGCATATATATAGATCTTTATGCATAAGGAAAGGTGTTTTGAACATCACTCTTTTATAAGCAGTCAGTAGATGGATTTCTGAAATGGTTTGATGTGATTGTCATTTCCACCCAATTGATAGGTGCGCTGCATCGCTCTAGACTATATGGAGGTTTGATAGATATATGCTGGGGAGACCACTGTATAGGCCATTCCAATAATCCAAATGGCACATGACCAGAGAAACCATTAAAGAGATGGTCTGAGGACAGTATAAGCACATTATGTAATACTGTAACCAAACTATGAAATTGACCATCACTGGAAAAGAAAACTATAGTTAAATCTTCAATTAGGACAATTTGTTTTTGGCTGTTCCATGTATTGCCAATAACTCAAAACATGGACACATTTTAAATGTTTTTGGTAGGAGGATGCATGGTAAAATTTTAAACAGAAGATACTAGCTTCTATTTTCTTCTTTTTACAAATTCATGCATTGTCAAAAGATGCAACTGCTGTTTTTGTGTGGTATTGATTGAGAGAGAATGTCCAAACAAGGATTTCTGAAACCTTGTGTGCCATGGATTTAACAAATGACCTGCAGTACCATTCGTAATCATGGGTGAAAGGACCATGTAATATGCTAATGTGTTTTTAAGCATTGTCTTTTCAGCATCAAATCTCAGTGATAGCTTTATGGAGTATAAGACAAGGTTTACAAAATCCATTTGCAACAATCATGGCAGCGCAGAGTAAGTCGACAAGCAGTTCATCAAAATTTGAAGACAAGCTTTTCTTTGTAACAAAACCACCATCATATACATGTAGTGAGGGGGGAAGATGTCAACAGTAAGTTAGCTCACTAAGGACATTCTGTTACCCTTCACCTGATCTACTGTGAGATTGATGTGGAGTTTCCAATCCTTTGCCCCTTTATGCTTTGCTGTTTTTGTGTCTCACGTGGATTGAGGCATGAATATAGCACTTTACAGTGTGGATTTTACACCACGATACATTCACAACGCGGTTGTTACAACGACTGCGTTGTTACAATGCAGTGCCGTTACAACGAAAGTCGTTACAATGACTTGTGCTAGATGGACTTAGGACTAGTATGATTTACTATTCCAACTCCAGTGTGTGCAACAGTAGGGAAGGTGTTGGAATAGTAAATCATACTATTCCTTAGTCTAGAGCACCATGTATCGCTATGTAAAATCCGTTATCTAAAGGTTGTTTCCATTGAGGCATGAGCCATCTGATTTGATGTGGATTGGGACATAATGATTTTTTTTGCCTAGAAACCTCTTTGGTCTCCCATTTCTGCGGGCAGCTTCGCTAAGTGTTGTGATTTGAAGTGGAGAACAGAGGTGGCTTCCTCGGGTCCCATGGTTTCTTCCTCGCCTGCTCCCTCCTGATCTCAGTGGTCTCTTTGCTGTTGGGTCCTGACAGCTTGGGTCAGTTGTAGCCCCCCTCTTTCTTTCCCGCTCCCAAAGCCATGGCAGAGTCATCAGTGTGCCATTTTGGCGATAGATGGGAAAGCTCCAGCATGAAGAAAATGCATCACCGCTTCACTTGTATTTCGTGTCCTTGGAAGGCACTAGGACACACATTAACACCAAAGTTGCAGGTTCTGTGCCTTCCCGACATAGGTACTGTGGGCAGTTTTCTTCCTGACATTGCTCTTACAAAATATGATTTCATTTCTCTCCCTTCAGCTTTTGTACAAACACTAGCTCTCTCCTCTGGATCTCTAAGTTTCACTCTCAAGAGTACTGATATATAATACCTTAAAAGCAAATGATCTGGATTTGTTTTTTGAGTGATCTGCTTTGTCCTCATTTTGGAAGGCACTGGGTAAAATAATCAATGATGTGACTGGTCATGAGGTTCTACTGAGAATAGCCACTGTCCTCTTTAGTATCCTGCCAGACTATACATGATTCAATAATGTCGCACTGAAACTGTTGTTCTCTCTGGTGTTATTAGCCCAAGTTAAGCTACATGTGAAATGTACTCTGGAGAATCCACAACCCTGTGGGAGACTGGATTTCGAAATACATGAAGGCTGATTGTGGTGGTGGTAGTAGCACACAAAAGGCAATATGGTCACTTTTAGATTTTTTGTATGTATATGTACTTATTTAAGTGTTGGGTTGACCACCAGCCAGTAACTGGTCCCCTTCCTATTCAGTGATTAACCCACCTTCTTTAGTTTCCAGTCTGGTACATTTTACCTTGGGCAGCTGGTAACATTTTCTTAGAGAGGTTCCAAAAATGTGTGGCATTTGCACCAGACATTATTCAATCATGGGATAGTACAGGTTTGCAGTGGTTTTGAACTGTAGCAACATTAGGACGGTTAAATTTTTTTTTTTTAATATATATATATATATATATACATACATATCTGTACTTATTTTGCAGGAGCAAGATATTACAAATTTTATTCTTTTTCTCCTTTGCCAAGTAACATTGTTTTACACCTTAATTTTTCAGTCTTTCCTTCACTTTTTACCTTGTGTGGTACTGAAATTCTGCACCCGTGTCATAAGAATCGCCGTATCATGACGAATTTGGTAACATCAGACCGAAAATGACAAGTGTAAGGTGTGCGAGTATTTTCATCATATTTGAGTGGCGAGATCACCATGAAATCAGAGATTCCGTTCTGAACCCTCGGATTCCATTTTGTGTACGACAGCCATTTTGTGGTTGCCCTCACATAGGCCGATGACTAAGGCCGAACGAGTCTTAGGAACACGTACACTTTCTGTTGACTTCTGTGTGACCTGGGCAAGCTGACTTCACTGCCCGAAGCCAAACCTGTTCGGCCAGTTCCTTTTCCAGTGGCCGATCGAGATTAGGAATCAAGCCACAACATGCCATAAACCCTGTATTGCGCACAACTATGTCTAACCTTACTCACACCTGTCTCTGTTCTTTCTTTATGGCCTGCTTTACGATGAGGAGGTGCCCAATTTTATTAGGGGTCCGTCCGATTATCTGATGAAAAGTGTTGGGCCTTGCCGGGTAATTGATTGTGGGCTGGACAAACTGAAATATGGGCTTGTCATCATGACTCTGCTTTTTCTTTGTCGTGAAAATTTGTTAATGGTCAACTGTAAATAAGGAATGTTTGCCTGAAGCATAATATTTGGTACAAAAGGGATGACTAGCTTTGTAAAGTTGAGCAGTCTCCTGAGAACATACAACGTGTTGTACTTCTAGGAACTCTGTTACTGGTTGCAGCCAATAAATTTGATCTTTGACGTCACCAAGAAGTCTCTGCGTTTCTGTAGTCTGAGACAGGAGAATCCGAAGTCTTTGGGTGTGTCCCCTGGCACCGCTGGGTTCTAAATAACCCGGTACTTCATTTGGCGCCCAACGTGGGGCGATTTCAGCGGTACCGGTCCAAGCCAGAGGTTCGTGAGGAGCTTCGTGTGAAAATTCTGGAGGAAGGCCAACCACTTCATCGACCCCTGTATGTCGTCGTGGTCCGAAAGTCTTTGCTGCGAGGTTCCCCGCTTTCCGACGGCTACGAAGGACTGCTGCCCTGACTATCGCCCTGTCTTGGACCCTTTGATGATTTGTAGAGCGAAACGATAGACGAGTCTTCTGGTGACGTCATCGATACCTCAGTTAAGTATGAGTGGAGCGTCTCCCAGTCCTTAGTTTTTGGGTATCCCCTTGGGATCTTTGATTTGGAACTTGCAAGTACCAAAGCCGAGGGACTCGTGTATTCACGAGACTATCGTATTTGATAATCCTTTGAAGTTTGAAGCTAGACTAGTGAGCGAAGATGCCTGGTCTTAGCAGACTTGGAAATTTGTTTTGTTGTGGTCGAAATAGGGATTCCCGATTGGAGGACTCGTGTCCGGTTCCTCCGATTGGAACTCCAACCTATGAACTCTATGTGAAGCATGGCGTGGGCCCCATGACATATAATGAAGTGTGGATTCGATACACGAGGAAGGACGGTGTCCTCAAATGGCCCCAATATGGTAGTTTTGACACGGAAATCTTAGACAATCTAGAGGTTAGACTTTTTAAGAAGAAAGCCCGGCCGGCGATGTTTGACTCTTTCCGCCTATGGCGAAAGGAAGCCAAACAGAAAGAAATTAAATTAGCAAAGAGGAACAAAAGAGAAAAGGGTATCTCGATAATGCAAGCTGCTATGCAGTATAAAGGTGATGAAGAAGAACAAGCGAGTGAGCAGTTGCACAGGCAACGTAAAATGGCAATTGATAAATGCTATCCGGTTTTGCCGCCTCTTCAGCAAGATGCAGCAAAGGAACTCGAGAAAGATCCTTTAATGTCGCATTTGTTGAGTTCGCCACCCCCTTATGCGCAGAGTGCTACAGCACCTCCGCAACCTTTAGTTGTGCAACCTCCGGTTGTTTTGCCTCAGGTTCTTCCACAACCGCCAGCTCCTCTTCAGTTGGCTACCACTGCTATTGCGCAGCCTCCTCAAGGGCCGCCGACTTTGCTACCTACTCCGCTTATACTTCCTACGACTTT
The DNA here is from genome assembly GCF_964261635.1 of Lissotriton helveticus. Lineage (NCBI taxonomy): Eukaryota > Metazoa > Chordata > Amphibia > Caudata > Salamandridae > Lissotriton > Lissotriton helveticus. Next base: position 508,631,004 of record NC_136065.1, on the reverse strand, counting down.
GCCTACTGTATCAACTACTTCTTCCGATATTCCTCCTGATACTGCCTCTGCGTCTGCCTTGTCTCATCCTGTCTTTCCTCCTGTTCTTTTGTCGACTTCTCCTTCCGTTCGACAGAGAATGACTGACACTGTTACTAGTCTCTTGTCTCCTTTCTTTGGGTCATTAACTACGAACCCTGTTTCAGAGCGTAAACAGTTACGTAGCCAACTGCCGGATTCTAGAAAGAAGGGAGTGTTGGATCCCTTGGCGCATAAATGGGTTACTGATCCTCCAAGATATGAGTTAGTCTGTTATGGATGTCTTCCGCCAATGGGAAGCACCGAAGCAAAGATATGTTTTTGATAAAATGTGTGTTTTTCTTTGTGAAGAATTGGAGGATAATGATTTGGAATCCAATCCGCCTGAGTTGTGTCGTGTACGGTTCGAGTTCGCGAAAGGCACGATTGTGGGTTCCGATGTTGAGAGAGCAGTTGCGACATTGTTGTCATTTAGGCGTGAGGCTATCTCTCGGTCGTTGTTTGAACCTGATCCCTCTGCTAGGAGAAAAGCGCGACAATATCCGATGAGAGAAGTTTCCCCAGTTTGGAAAGAAGGGGTTCCAGCAGCGAATCCACCTGTTCAGCCTCATTTTCAGCGTGTTTGGATACATGTTCCATGGAAACGTGCTGAAGTGTTGGCCCTTAAGCAGACTTTACCTGACCCCCGGAAGAATCCTGCAGGGTATTATAAGGAACTATCTCAGACTGCAGACTCATGTGTTATGAATTTAGCTGACATAGACATGTTGTTTGGAAATGTGGTTCCACAGCCTTTGTGGAGATTAATTCGTCATACAGATCATGGGCAGGAGTTAGGTGATACCTGGGTTAATATTGCTGCTGCAGATGGCCGACAAGTTGGTGGTGCTAAACCTGAGCCTTTAGTAGCAGAACTCCCTGGTAAGATCGTTACTTACATGAAAACTTTAATGCGTGCGATGCGTGTAAATTGGGATAAATTGTCTGCATGCAAGCAGAAGAAAGAGGAAACCGTGTCTGATTTCTTCACCGGGTTTGAAGAGACGTTTATCGACCACAGTGGTCAAGACATGAGTACAGAAGGTGGTCAACGGTTGTTCGTTGACAAGTTTGTACACAATTTGCTTCCTGAGTTGTGTAAGAAATTGAAAGATTCAGAGAGTTCGTGGGCCGTTTCCTCTTCAGCACAGATATTGGCTACTGCACAGTACTACGAAAATAGAGATAAGGACGAGAAAGATAGGGCAGACAAGAAAACTAAAGAATTGAAGACGAAGGTTCTTTTGCAGCAGGCGTACCCACCTCGTGGTGGCCAGCGTGATTATCAGCAACCTCAGCAGTTTCAGAGAAACTCGCAAAGGTTCGAGTTTTCTCAACAACGTTTTCCTGTAGGCCCTAACCAGTGTGCATATTGCAAAAAAAAGAGGGTCATTTTAAAAGTAGCTGCCCTGTTTTGTTACAACGTATGAATGGTGTTTCTAGCTCAAGAGGTCGGGGTGCTCCACAAGCTCCTAGAGGTAGAGGACGTGGAGGTTTTCCCCAGAACACACGTCCCTTTCCTCCACAGAGTTCAATGAATAATTGTGATCAGCAGAATAACGCGTCTGGTAGAACGACTCAGTACTATGCTGATGACTACTATGCAGAAGGTGAGAATATGGAAGGTGATGATTGCTAGGACAGCCATAGACAAAGAGAGGGAGTTGTTTCAGTTCCAGTAGATCAGAGTGGACCTTATGTTGAGGTGATTACATCAGGCGTGTCAGAGCCTTTTCTGTTGGATACTGGTGCTACAAAAAGTTCTATTATGCACTCTAAACTCCCTGGCGCACCTTTGTCTGGCAAAATGAACGTTTCAGTAGGTTTTTCTGGCGCCCCGTTTAGGAACCCGATTTCTATTCCTATGTCTCTTTCTGTTGGACCTTGTGAATTCGAAGCACCCCTTATTCTGACGACGGGTTGTGGTGAGAACTTGTTAGGATTGGATCTGTTGAAAAGATTGTACGCGACATTGTATTGTTCTCCTTCGGGAGTACAACTCACATTGGGTAAGAAAGTGGTCTCCCCGATGTATTTGTCGAAGGATAAACTTCCGGCAGAACTGTTTTCTCTTCCTGATTCTATTTGGGCTACTGGTCCTAATGATGTGGGTCTTTTGGAAATACCGCCATATGTTGTGACGTTGAAAGCAAACGTTAAAATGCCACGCATTCCCCAATACAAGATCTCTAGTGAAGGTGAAAAGGCGCTGCTAGCGATCATTCATGACTTGATTGAGAAAGATGTAATTGAAGAAACAAGAGGTAACGTTTGCAATAGCCCTGTTCTGCCTGTTCTGAAACGAACTGACTCTTCTCAGCCACCTGTTTACAGGTTTGTGATTGATCTTAGGGAGGTGAATAACATAGTTGTGCCACAGTTTCCAGTTGTTCCTGATATCACTGCCTTATTAACGATGATTCCGGTTTCCGCCACTTGGTTCTCGGTGATTGACCTGAAAAATGCCTTTTTCAGCATCCCGATTGCCGAGGAGAGTAGGGATATTTTCGGCTTCTGTTTAGGAGGACGAAGCTTCCGGTTCAAACGCGCTCCCCAAGGCTATTGTGAAAGTCCATCAATATATAGTCAGGCTTTGAAGACACAGCTTGATACGATTGTTTTACCTGATGGTGCTGCTCTTATTCAGTACGTTGACGATTTACTAGTCGCTGCAGATACTGAGGAGATTTGTAAAGAAGCCACCTTGTCGTTGTTGCGTCATTTGTCTGATCTGCATCATAAAGTGTCCCTTTCTAAATTACAGTATTGTCGACAAGAAGTGACCTACCTAGGTCATCTCTTATCGAAGGAGGGAAGAAGATTG